>NW_004443986.1:5487173-5531499 GCF_000243295.1 Trichechus manatus latirostris
AAAAGCCCCCAGATATCCTACCGGTGTGGCTGAAGTACAGCCTGGCTAGAAGGAGTAGAGGTGTCACACAGCACCAGGTATTCAGGAGACAGGAAAAAAAAAAAAAAAAGAGAGAGATGAGAAAAACAAAACAAAGAAACAAAAACAAAAAGATAAAACCAAAAAAAAACAAGAAAAAAGAAATGCCCCCAGGGGTGTCACTTTGTGTCTGTGCAGAGTAAGGGAGTAGCTCCCAAGCCACGCAGTACTGCCTGGACAGAAGGGGCTCCCAAGCTGAGAAAAGAAAAAGCAAACAAATAAACAAATCAAAACAGAACAAGCAAACAACAACAACAAAAAGCCCTGGGGGTCCCACCAGCATGGCAGCATGGGCCAGGAGGCAGTTTCACAGTCAAGCAGTGTTTTGCAGCCTTTCAGGGAGAAGCAAAGATGGCACACGGAGCCAGGTATTTGAGATAAAGGAGGTGGTGGTGGTGAGAGGTAAGGAAGAAATCTAAAGAAGCAGAAAAAAGCAACACCAGCAGCCATTAAATGGCACTCAGGGAGCCGGCCAGTGCGGGTGGGTAGGATCCAACCCAGTGCTTCCTGGCCAAGAGACTGTGGCTGCAGGAAGCAGAGGAGGCCGAGTGGGGGTGAAGAAGGGTAGGGAGTGGGAAAGTATATATTGCTGGTTACTAGTTGTTCTGTCTCCTGCTCGAAACTCCGTGAAGCTGCTTTCTTGCACCCCCTGTTCACTGATCTCCAATAGGAGTCCAAGATCGCGGATTCATGCTGTGGTAGCTGAGAGGGGACTTCTGCATATATCTCTCCTCCTTGCTCTCCATTCTCAGTCAGTTTCCTATTCCATTTGGTACTTGGCTGAGTTCTTTATCTCTTCATTTGATGCTTAGGGTCTCAGAATTGACGTATGTCTCTTTTTGACTTAGTTTTTTGGATCTTTGCTGTGCAGGGACGGCGTGGTGCTTCTGGCTTTAGCACCATGTTGCCCAGAAGTCCCACCAACATTTTATTCTGTTATTCATAAGGCTGCTATCAGTCGGATACGACTTGATGGCACCTAACAACAAGACCTGGGCATCTAAACATTTACTTGTTCATAGGTCCATAAAAATTAATAGTACAGTCATTAAAAACAAGTAATGAGTCATAGTGGCACAAACAATTAAGCACTCAGCTGCTAACTGAAAGGTTGTTGGTTTAAACCCACCAGTGGCTCCATAAGAAGAAGACCTGTTAATCTGCTTCTGTAAAGATTATGCCCAAGAAAACCCTATGGGGCAGTTCTGTTTCATCACATGGAGTTGCTATGAGTTGAAATCAACTTGATGGCACCTAACAGCAACAACAACAACCAGCAAGTAATCACTAAGCAATAAATTGATCCAGTTAATTTTAATCTAGGGTTAGCCTACCTAGCTCAAGATCTTATACAGTGCCCAGGTAGGTAGTAAACAAATATTTACTGAATGATTTATTGATGAATGGATCAATCAGAAAACAAAACATCATTAAATTGATAATATAACATTTTGTAATAGTACCTTAGCTCTTTCTGTCTCTCTCTATTCACTATGTCTTGTGAGGAAATCAGTGTTATTATATTTTTACAAGGCTTTTAAAAATGTGTATTTTACATTTATTTTATTTCCTAATACTAAAATGACAGTGTTCATTTTCAGATATGCTGGCTAATCAGAAGCCATTTGTTGTTGTTGTTAGTGGCCATCAAGTTGGCCCCAGACTCATGGCTACTCCATGCACAACAGAACGAAACACAGCCTGGTATTGAGCTAGTCTCATGATCAGTAGTGGATCAGACCATTGTGATCCCTAGGGTTTTCACTGGCTGATTTTCAGAAGTAGATCACCAGACTTTCTTCCTAGTGTTTCTTAGTCTAGAAGCTCCTCTGAAACATGTTCAGAATCATAGCAATCTGCAAGCCTCCACTGCCAAACATGTAATACCTGTGCATGAGGCATATTGGCCAGGAAAGCAACCCAGGTTTCCCACATGGAAGGCAAGAATTCTACCACTGAATCATCAGAAGCCCTAGTAGTCTTATTTTCATAAAGATAGATTGGCTGAGGAAACATAAAACAAGTGGGTAGGCAAAGTTTCTGCTTCAGTGGGGAAATGAATGGTATTAAGGGGAGGAGAAAAATGTGGAGATGATGCTTATAGTTTTCAGAACTATCCTCCAACCTACAGAATCAGGAGGAAGAACATGAGAGAACATCAGTTTCATTCATTCTTCAAATACTTTCTAATTACTTTCTATGTGCCAGACAAAGTGCTGGGATCCAGGGTCACAAAGCCATTGTGCACTCCTCAAAATGTGCACAAGCCTGCAAATTGTATTAATTTTCTATTGCTGCCATAATAAATTACTACAAACTTACTGTCTTAAAACAACACAAATGTATTATCTTACAGGTTTGTAGCTCAGAAATCTGACATAAGTTTCATTAGGCTAAAATCAGCATGTCAGCAGGGCTGTTTCCCTCTGACCCTTCTTCAGTCGTCACATCTCTTTCTGACTGTAGCTTGGAAAGGTGCTCCACTTTAAAGAACTCATATGATTAGTTTGGGCCCACCTGGATAATCTCTCCACCTCAATATCTTTAACATTAGTCACATCTACAAAGTCAGTTTTGCCATGTAAGGTAACATATCCACAGGTCCCAGGGATTAGGACATAGAATGGTCCCTTGGGGGGACCACTGTTCTACTTCCACAGGGATCAAACATGAACAGCCAACTATAATAAATGACATGTCATTTGATATGTTAGGCTTCAGAAAGAAGGAGGACCTAACCCTGGCCAAGAATTGAGGAACAAATCACAGAACTGGGACATCTAAGTCAGAGTGGAAGAATATGTAGGTTTCACTAAGAAAATAAAAAGAAAGGCACCCAAAACAGAGACCGTAACTTGAGCACAGCATGTGATTCTTTGTAGGTATTCATGCTAATACACAGTCCAAACTATATTCACCTCTCAGCCAAACTCTTGCAGTAGCTTCCTAACTAATTCCCATATCCATTACCACAGAAGTTGCCTGATGCCTCAGGAGAACATGAGCTCCAGGACAGAGTGACCAGATACTAGATATCGAAGGAGAACAACCTCCTCATGAGTAAGAAAACTGGAAAATTTGACAGAGTATTAGACGAGAAAAACACATAATATAAAATGGGCAAGATAAGTATATTTACAGAGATGAGGTAAGATGTTAGTTATATGAAACATAAACAAGAAATTCTCATAAAAACTGAGTAGAAATATTAGATATTAAAATACAATATTTAAAATAAAGAATGCAATAGATAAAATGCATAGAGGATTTGATACAGCTGAAGAACAAATTCATGAGTTGGAAAACTAGGTTGAGGAACTATTACACAAGACATCAAGAAAGGATAAAAAACACAAAGAGAAGTTAAGAAGAGGAAAGAAATAGAAGTATCATCTGCCTAACAGGAGTCCTAGAAAAAGATAAAGATAAAAAATGAAGAGGATGATACATTTGAGGAAATAATGACAATAAACTTGGAATAAATAAATACTGCAGGCATCAGATTGAACAAGCCCAAAGAGTGTCAAAAAGGAATGATGAATAGCAACCCACATCTACAGTTTTCCTGAGAGAATTAGCAGGTCGCCAAAAAGGAATAAGAATCTAACTGACATAGAATTTGTCAACAGTAACACCGTAGTGAAATAAAACATCAATCATAGAATTTTATGTATGACCAAGTTACTTAAATATGATTCTGTAATTTAAAAAAACTCAAATACACAAGAACTGACAAAAAAAAACAAACTGAATATATTTTAGACAAATTTCTAAAATTAAATTAGAAACAAATTTAGAAGATGCTGCTCAGTATATGAGAAATAAGAGTAATCAAGTAGCTTCATAAAGTTCAGTATTTAACAAAAAAGAAAGAAAATAAAGAGCACAGAAAAGGAAAAGAAAAATTAATCCATAATTAGCCAGAGCTAAAATTCTAGATGGTTGCAACAGTACATCAACAGGGAACTGCTGGATATTCAAGCTGGATTCAGAAGAGGACTTGGAATGAGGGATATCACTGCTGATATCAAATGGATCTTGGATGAAAGCAGAGAATACCAGAAAGATGTTTACCTGTGTTTTATTGACTATGAAAAGGAACTCAACTGTGCGGATCATAACAAATTATGGATAACACTGCAAAGAATGGGAATTCCAGAACACTTAATTGTGCTCACTTGGAACCTTTACATAGATCAAGAGGAAGTCTTTCGAACAGAACAAGGGGATACCGTGGCGTGGTTTAAAATCAGGAAGGGTGTGCATCAAGGTTGTGTACTTTCACCATACTTAGTCTATATGCTGAGCAAATAATCCAGAAAGCTGGACTATATGAAGAAAAATGCGGCATCTGGATTGGAAGAAGACATATTAACACCCTGTGATATACAGATGACATAACCTTGCTTGCTGAAAGTGAAGAGGACTTGAAGCACTTATTGATGAAGATCAAAGAATACAGCCTTCAGTATGGATTATAATTTAACATAAAGAAAACAAAAATCCTCACAACTGGAACAATAACCAATATCATGATAAACAGAGAAAATATTGAGGTTGTCAAGGATTTTATTTTGTTTGGATCTGCAGTCAACCCTCATGGAAGCAGAAGTCAAGAGTCAAATTACTTATTGCATTGGTCAAATCTGCTGCAAAAGACCTCTTTAAAGTGTTAAAAAGCAAAGATGTCACCCTGGGGACTAAGGTGTGCCTGACCCAAGCCATGGTGTTTTCAGCTGCCTCATATGCATGTGAAACCTGGACTATGAATAAGGAAGACCAAAGAACTGATACCTTTGAATTACGGTGTTGTCGAAGAATAATTGAATATACCATAGACTGCTAGGAGAATGAACAAATCTGTCTTGGAAGAAATACAGCCACAATGCTCCTTAGAAGTGAGGATAGTGAGACGTGGGCTGGATTACTTTGGACATGTTATCAGGAGGGAACAGTCCCTGGAGAAGGACATCATGCTTTATCTATTCAACATACAAGAGTAAGTTTAAGAGTTTCTTCTAACATCCATTTTGGTCTTTTCTTTCTTTCCTGTCTTTCTAATGACCTTTTCTTTCTTCATGTACGATTTCTTTGATGTCATCCCACAGCTCATCTTGTCTTTGGTCATTAGTGTTCAATGCATCAAATCTATTCCTGAGATGGTCTCTAAATTCAGGTGGCATATACTCAAGGTTGTACTTTGGCTCTCATAGACTTGTTTTAATTTTCTTCAGTTTCAACTATAACTTGCATATGAGCAATTGATGGTCTGTTCCATAGTCAGCCCATCCTTGTTCTGATGGATGATATTGAGCTTCTCCATCGTCTCTTTTCACAGATGCAGTCAATTTGATTCCTGTGTATTCCACCTGGTGAGGTCCACGTCTATAGTCACTGTTTATGTTGGTGAAAAAAGGTATTTGCAATGAGGAAGTCGTTGGTCTTGCAAAATTCTATTATGCGATCTCTGACATCATTTCTATCACCAAGGACATATTTTTCAACTACTAATCCTTCTTCTGTTTCCAATTTTTGCGTTTCAATCACCAGTAATTATCAAGGCATCCTGATTGCATGTTTGATCAATGTCAGACTGCAGAAGTTGGTAAAAATCTTCAATTTCTGCATCTTTGGCATCAGTGCTTAGTACGTAAATTTGAGTATTAGTCGTAGTAACTGATCTTCCTCATAAGTGTATGGATATTATCTTATCACTGACAGCAATGTACTCTGGGTAGATCTCAAAATGTTCTTTTTGATGATGAATGTGATGTCATTCCTCTTCAATTTGTCATTCCCAACATAGTAGACCGTATGATTGTCCAATTCAAAATGGCCAAAACCAGTCCATTTCAGCTAACATGTATGATATTGATCTTTATGCATTCCATTTCATATTTGATGACTTCCAATTTTCCTAGATTCATACTTCCTACATTCCACGTTCTGATTATTAATGGATGTTTTCAGCTGTTTCTTCTCATTTTGAGTCATGCTACATTAGCAAATGAAGACCCCAAAATCATGAAGGTCGATTCTACTTTGCTTTTTCTTTGTTCGTTTGTTTTTAATATTTTTTTTTATTATTGTGCTTTAGGTGAAAATTTACAGCTCAAGTTAATTCCTCATTCAAAAAGTTATACATATATTGTTTTGTGACATTAGTTGCAATCCCCAAAATGTGACAACACACTCCCCCTTACACCACTGGTTCCCTGTGTCCATTCAACCAGTTCATGTCCCTTCCTGCCTTCTCATCCTATGTTTGGACAGGAGCTGCCCGTTTGGTCTCATATATCTGACTGAACTAAGAAGCACATTCCTCACCTGTACTACTTTTTGTTTTATACTCCTGTCTTGTATTTGTCTGAAGAGTGGGTTTCGGATATGGTTTCAGTTCTGGGTTAACAGTGCGTACAGGGGCCATAGTTTCGGGGGTTTCTCCAGTCTCTGTCAGACCGTTAAGTCTGGTCTTTGTATGTGAATTTGAATTCTGTTCTACATTCTTCTTCTTCTGTTCTGTCCGGGACTCTCTGTTGTGTTCCCTGTCAGGGTGGTCACTGGTGATAGCTGGGCACCATCTAGTTCTTCTAGTCTCAGGCTGGTGGAGTCTCTGGTCCTTTGAAGGTTGACTCTACTTTGAGGAGGCAGCTCTACCTCAGTCATATTTTGAGTGCCTTCCAACCTGAGGAGCTCATCTTCTGGCACTGTATCAGACAATGTTCCATGACTATTCATAAGATTTTCATTTGCCAATTTTTTTTTAGAAGTAGGTCACTATGTCTTTCTTCCTAGTCTGTCTTAGTCTGGAAGCTCCGCTGAAACCTGTCCACTGTGGATGACCCTGCTGGTATTTGAAATACCGGTGCCATAGCTTCCAGCATCATAGCAACACAAAAACCACCACAGTATGACAAACTGACAGATGAGTGGTGGATATGTGGCTGTTGTTGTTAGGTGCCATCGAGTCTATTCCAACTCATGGCAACCCTATGTACAACAGAAGGAAGCACTGCTCTGTCCTGCGCCATCCTCACAATTGTTGATATGCTTGATCCCATTGTTGCAGCCATTGTGTTAACCCATCTTGTTGAGGGTCTTCCTCTTTGTCACTAATCCTCCACTTTACCAAACATGATGTACTTCTCCAGGGACTGGTCCCTCCTGATAACGTGTCCAAAGTATGTGAAACGACGTCTTGCCATCCTTGCTTCTAAGGAGGATTCTGGCTATACTTCTTCCAAGACAGATTTGTTCATTCTTCTAGTAGTCTGTGGTATATTCAATATTCTTTGACAACATAATAATTCAAAGACGTCAATTCTTCTTCGGTCTTCTTTATTCATTGTCCAGCTTCGTATGCATATGAGGCAATTGAAAGCATCATGGCTTGGGTCAGGTGCACCTTAGTCCTTAAAGTTACATCTTTACTTTTTAACACTTTACAGAGGTCTTTTGCAGCAGATTTGCCCAATGCAATGCGTCATTTGATTTCTTGACTGCTGCTTCCATGGGTGTTGATTGTGGATCCAAGTAAAATGAAATCCTTGACAACTTCAATCTTTTCCCCATTTATCATGACATTGTTTATTGGTCCAGTTGTGAGGATTTCTGTTTTCTTTACGTTGAGTGTAATCCATGCTGAAGGCTGTAGTCTATGATCTTCATCAGTAAGTGCTTCAAGTTCTCTTCACTTTCAACAAGCAGGATATGTGGGTAGTAGTCACTATATTGAATACAGTTCTAAACAAGAACAATATGAAGGGGGCTGTGGGGGAGAATAATGGGATTTGAGAACTGACTTGTCAGGGAATAGATATAGATATTGATAAGTTAGGAAATTCTTAGGAGTCAATAAACATGAGTTTGTGTCGCACTGGCAACCACCTTAAGATAAAAACTAGCATGTAAAACATATTTTAATCCACACAAAAAGAACAGTTGATAAGGTTCAGTATTTATTTATAATAAAATGTTTCACTGAACTAGAAATAGAAGGTAAGTTTTTTCCCTTGGTTTATTGTTACATGTCAACATGGTATAATAAGCAGAGATAAAAATGCCTTCTCTCTGTCTTTCTCTGTCTCTCACTCCATCTCTCTCTCTCTCTCTCTCTCTATATATATATATATATATGGTGATGCAGTGGTTAAGAGCTAGGCTGCTAACCAAAAGGTCAGCAGTTCAAATCCACCAGCTGCTCCTTGGAAACCCTACAGAACAGCTCTATTCTGTCCTATAGGGTCGCTATGTCAGAATTGACTCAACAGCAATGAATTTGAATATATATATGTATGTGTGTACATATATATGTGTACACACACACACACATATATTTGTATAAAATTTATTTAAGTTAGGATATATATATATCTCCAAAAACAGACTTCCTGAGTCATAAGTCTCTCACTCTGAGTTAACATGGTTTATTGAAAGAGAAATCTTTAAAGCCACACCAGGGTCATTAGTTATCAGAGAAATGCAAATTAAAACAACAACAAAATATTATGCTACTATAATTTTACACCTATTAGATGGCAAACATTCAGTTACAATATAAGATCCATGTAGAGTATGAGCTCCATGAGGGCAGGAATTTTTGTCTATTTTGTTGATTGCTGTATACCTAGTGCCTAGAACAGAACAATGTGCATATTAGGCACTCAGAAATTATTTGTTGAATCAGTAAAAAAATCAGTAAGCCGGGTAGTGCCAGCACTGATCAAGATGTGGTGCTACAGGAGCCCTCACAGCTGTGGGAGAGTAGACTATGGCAGGATGATGGAAAGCAATCTAGTGCTATTTAGAATACACAAAACATGTGACCCAGTATCCTCTCCTGGGAACATATACCAAAAAGTTTCTCACATAGGGTCATCAGAGTACATGTACTAGGAGGTTCACTACAGCTACACAGTTATTCTGTAATTGTTTAACTTGTGTTTATAAAGCATGTTCTCTTACAGTAACTCTTTTGATTCTCACAACCCTGACAGGGGCAGATCAGGAATTCTTTTTCCAATTTTAAAGAGAGAAATTGAGAATCTAGAGACAGTGTTCAAATTTTAGCAAGGGGCAAAGCTGACACTCGAACACAGGACAACTACCTCAAAATCCAGGATATTTTCTAACTTGCTGCATTACTAACTCTATTTCCATGCTGAAAAGACACAAAGGGGAATTAGTTAGTTATGTGTAGTGTATTCGATGCAAGAGAATGTGAGGAGCAGTAAATGGACTTTTTTAAAGCACACTACAGGCTAGTATGCAATGATTTTGAAGCGGGAAGAGGAAAGAGAAGCATCTGATGGAAAGCTTTATATTCTACCTGCAAGTCCCCATATTTCAACAGAAGAGGTTCAGTTTTTGCCAATGACTGGGTTGCAGTGCAGACATCCTGCTCATCTTCAAAGCCTAAGCTGGCCATGTGTGCATCTGGAGAAGGCACAGATCCTCCACCAAAGGGAGGCTTTCTTACATCTGTGATCCCTTGAGCATCTTCCACACACCACTGTGTCTGGCATTCCAGCCACACTGAATCTTGGATATGGGGGGAGGGGGAAGGGGAGCATCCCACTGTGGCTTTGGGTTAGAAATAGGGAAAGTCAGTTTCCATGAGAATGCCCAGTAGGAGAAGTCTACATATTCTCAGATGTAAACAAAATTAGTTTATGAACTTTAATGTTTCCTTAATTTAAAAAGATTTAATAAAGTTTGACTCATTTAAATAAATTTATCTTATATACAAACTCTAAACACTTTCTCACAGCATCTTATCCTAAGCACTACTGGACAAGCTATAACTTCCTAAGAAGTTACAGCTTCCACATGGACTCTTTAGAAATTTTATCTTTTTGGTAGTGTTAAATAATGCATACCTATTGATTTTCATTCTTTAATTCTTAAAAGATGTGCTAAAATCTTTTTTACTACCATTACATGAGTAGAATCTTTCTTTCAATATTTTAGCAACTTCTTTTTTTATAGGTGTATTGAAATCTTGACTTTCTTCCCCTATAAATCTGTAAAATAACATGGTCAAACAGTTCATTTGTCTTTATAAACAATTGTGTTTTAAACATAGCTTTTTTTTTTTCTCTAATAAGAAAGTAAAACCAAAACCAAACCAAACCTACTGCCATTGAGTCGATTCTGACTCATGTTGCTGTTAGGTTCCGTTGAGTTGGTTCCGACTCATAGTGATCCTATAGGACAGAGTAGAACTGTCCCATAGGGTTTCCAAGGAGCAGCTGGTGGATTCTAACTGCCGACCTTTTGGTTAGCAGCCAAAAGCTTAACCACTGCGCCACCAGAGAGCCATATGAAAGTATTCATTATAAAATACTGGCATGTAGATAAACCATACAGTAAATAAGAACAAAAAGCATCTATTATTTCAGCACCCAGAGAGAACCAACATCCGAGCCCTGGTGGTGCAGTGGTTAAAGAGCTCAGGCTGCTAACCAAAAGGCTGGAAGTTCAAATTCACCAGATGAAACCCTATGGGGCAGTTCTACGCTGTCCTATAGGGTTGCTATAAGTCCGAATCAACTTGATAGCAACAGGTTTGGTTGTTTTTGGTCCTTCTAGTTGGGTGGGCATAACTCTGTATCTGAATGCCACTCAACACATTTGTATGCACACGGTCAATGACCAAGGGACAAGTATTAAATAACTCATGTGTCATAATGTTTATTTACAAATCAATTTTATCTCCTTTATTTTTTTAACTTTTATTAATTCTGCTAGAAACATTTTTTTCCTCACAACTTTACACTTGAAATCAGAGCTTCAAAGAAGTGTCATGACGTTCCCAATCCCAACACTAGCAAACAGCAGAGCCCAGACTCAAACTCAATTCTCCCAGCATCTCAACTCCCAGCATTCTTCCCACGACAACCCGGCTACCTCCTGTCTTTGGATTCCTGCTACGATTTGGTCCTTTTGACTAAATTAAAAATCATTCTAAAAGTTTGCCTTAAAACACCCTCAAAGTGTTACTAAATTAAGGTTAAATCTCAAGTATAAATTTTCAAGCAATTAGTTTTGGTTTTGCCCAAGCAGAACACTCCACAGATGATGACGAAGAAAAACTATTTACATACTACCATAGTGCAGTTCTTGTAAAAATGTTGGGTCTGTAGCAGCGATTTGCTAATCAAATTCAGAATTTGATCTGAAATGCCTCCGGCAGGCAGCCAATCCAGTTATGAAAGAACAGAAGCAAAAACCAGGGCCCTAGTGAGTTCCCTCCAAAAGCTAACTGGGTCTTTTGCTCTCGTTGGAAAACTGGTTCCATAGGAAGTCACTCCTAAAATAAAATATTGTAGTTAATTTTTTCAATAAATTAATGAACCATACTAGACACAAAACATGTACATTTCTGAATCTCGAGTTATAAAATATTCTGACATGTTTTAATATAAACAGGGACATTTCCAATGATTGCTTGGATCTAAAATGTTTTTCCACTTGACATTTGTTTATACTTCCTAGGAAAGAGACTCTATTTATGGATAATTGAATAACACAAATAAACATCAGAGAGAGCTGAAAAATCAGCTTTGATTATGCATGAAAATCTACAATGTCATTGTGTACTCTTATGCTGTATTCTGATTGCCTGTTTATTTTTACAGAACTGCTGGTGAGCCTATGGAAGAAGAGCCAACCTTGTGAAGTGCCAAGCCCCCCCTGATATTTCCTGTGTGTGACATCATTGTGTATCCCCCCACCCCAGCACCCTCAGACATGTCTTGTCTGCTACCTGGGTGGCACAGATTCGATGGAACATAAACACTGGGCACAAAATTCTGAACAGCAGCTTCACTTGTTCTTTGGATGGACTTGAAAGGGCATTAAAGATTCCTGAAACATAACCGCTGTGATTCTAAAGTTACAGTAAACCATGATTGGAAGAAACTGCTTCCAGCGTGCTTTTAATATGCTGGGTGACCCACTCACAGGCACAAAGTATGAACCAGAAACATTCAGTACAGCATTAGATACTGTTAATTTCAGAAGCTACCACAGCCAGCGAAATTTGGGGCAAAACCTGATAAATACACATTTCTGACCTTGTGATCACTATTTTATTGGGTAATTTTATAAAAAAAACATTTTTAAGTTGTTTACAGGATTTGCTTTCAGCTATGAACGGATATCGATTCCAAACAGATCAGTTTCATTTTTTTTTTTTTTTTTTTGGCCTTTTGTTTTAACACCCGGTTCAACTCTGGCTAGTAGAAGTTCAAGATGGAGCAACTGGAATAAGGCTTTCTTCCGTGGACTAAACCACATTGTATCTCAAAGTCCAAATGCCAAAGGAACCTCACACACTGTATGTAATGGTGCAATATTTTATGTCACAGTTTTTAAGAAAAACTACTCTGTTTCCTTGACATCCCTCTCTGTGTTCGCACACATGGGCGGTTTGCAACTGTATTTGAGTGTGATGTCTCCCTCCCCCACATACATCCCTTGTCCTGATGACAGTAGCTTTGAGCATGTGTTCCATGGGGATTTTTTGCGCATAACCTTTCAAAGATGGTCTTAATTTGTTCCAAATTTTTCAAGAATTTATTCTCTCTCTTTTCATTTTCTGCCCTCCATTGCTTCCTTTCTTCTTACCTTTCATCCTTCCTTTAGTAAAGCTCAAGATTACCCATAATCTCCTCTGTTTCTTAGGGGCTTGGAGTATTTAGTTAATATGTTTACTTTCCAGGTTAACACAGTTGCTTTGCCCAATTGTGTTCTTTTAGCTGTGAAACCATTGAGGTGAATATGGTTTAAGCAATGCCTCTGAATTTTCTACATCTCTGAAATGTGTTAATGAAGGCATTGCCAATTTGAAGTCACCTTGAATTAAGTTAACCTAGACTTGTGCCTTCATGTGAAAACAATGACAACAACAATAAAACCTTTACACATGTTGCCTTAGTGTCAAAGGTTAAAAATAAAGGACATTTCTTTTTGGAGATTTAAAGGAACTTACTAAATATAAGTTGGTTATCCCTCTACCTCCCCAAATTCTCCTTCAATGTATAACTCAAACCTAAAGACATTGAAGTAGAATACCTCGCAGTATTTAATATCTGACAATGCTTTTGAAAGAGCTGTTGTTTCTTTTTATATATTTTCCTAACTCAAAGGATATATTAAAGCCATAAGTGAAGATTGTCATGCTTTTATTCAGAAATCTGAACGAAACCTTAATTAAAACAAGGTTTTAGGGAAAGCTATGATATGAAAGATATGGAACAATATGGTTTTAGTTAGAGAGGACTCTAACCTGTAAATCAAAGATGAAAGATTTCACTCAAGTAGAATTATGTAACTCCCCTTTTTTATACAGTCAGACCATATTTTTCATACATTTACTTTTTTAGGATTATAATTTTAATTTTCAATCTTTTTTACATGTACAAAAATGGCTCAATACTTGGTTTAATATCTTAGAAATTTGAGACACCCTTTGAAATAAGAAATCTGAAATGGAATGTAACTCAGTATTAGGTAAAAATTACTTTCATTGCATAAGGATAAGGTCAATCTAGATTCATAATAGTAATGATTTTTTTGTAAATTTCATATTCAGACAAATTCATGTTAGTCATATTTTATGGATCTTGCTATTTTGCCATAATTGCTTGAGGAAATTTAAACAAACCAAATAGCAGAGCCAAAGGCTTCAAATAAAAGAAACTTCCTTTTACAAAGAAAGTTACATCATATTTCAATTAGAAACATAATTGTGAAGTTTTAAAATCAACTTCATAATTACAGTTCTTTATTATTACTCTTGAGTCCTCCCAGGTATTTTTATAGATGTTGAATAAGAAAATGAATCAGTATAGTGCAAACATTCTAATTTACTGAAGTTTCCTATAACAATTTAGCCACATACTTACGTTGAGCCATCAATCTGATAAGCCAAATCACTAGGACAACCCCATGGTTATTTAGATTTAAAACATGACACATTAATGAGTTAATCACACATCCTTCCATGTGGTACGGTACTCTTTGGTTGCAGTTAGAGTCTTTAGGATACCCTGAGAGGCAGATAAGCTATGGGGAGGATTAATCGCAGCTGAATGTAGTTGTAAGAACAGCATGCCAGTGCGTTTTGATTATACCATTACAAGATGTAGCATAGCCCTGGGGACAGAATGGAGGCTTTTGGAGAATATCAACACTTCTTTTGAAATAGGCCAGCACTTTTTGAAAGGGCAGTTTCACTTGGTATAGTTTTCTTCACTTCGTCATTTAACTTTTATTGCTCACAATAGTTCTCATTTGGACTATTAGGAGAGCTCCTCACTAGACATTACCAGTAATTTACCTCTTTCTGATCCATACTTTGAAGGATACCCATATAGGCTCTCTCACAACCTCCAAGTCACTCGTACATGATGAATAAATAAAACTTCCTGTGAGAAAGCTGTCAGTAAACAATGCTAGCAGTTTTCGCTTGTGTTTATATCGTTCCGAATAAGGTTTAATTTAATAGTATTTGATAACAGGGGAAAAAGAAAAAGAGTATTAATTTTCTCAAGTATATAATATGCTTTCAGGTTATGTATTAAACTGGAAAACATAGACAGTTTTATTAGATAGCAAATGGACCTCAAATGGAAAATGGTGGTGGTGGTGGTTGCCATTGAGTTGATTCCTACTCATGTTGACCCTGTGTGTGCAGAGTAGAACTATTCTATAGAGTTTTCAAGGCTGTGACCTTTTGGAAGCAGATTGCCAGGCCTGTCTTCTGGGGCATCTCTGGGTCGGTCTGAATCGACAACCTTTCGGTGAGTAGTCAAGCACGTAACCATCTGTGCCACCCAGGGACTGCTTAAATGGAAAATAGAGGCTATGTCATCATATTCTTAAATCAGAAGAATATTTTGAAATGAAATATTTCTAATATTTTAACAACAGCAACAGTGGAGCTAAAAGTCAGCCTTTGAGGACTACAGAAATGTTTATGAAAACTGCAGATCACATTTTCACTACCAGTCCTAAGACCTGAACTCTTGCCTTTGGTTCTGATTGCAACCCAATGTAAAACTCTCACCTCTCTCTCTCTCTTTCTCTCTCTCCCTCCCTTGCTCCCTCTTTCTCTCTCTCTCTGGCATGGTAGCCTTGAAAGCAGGACATTTCCTAACACGAAAACTTCAGAAACTACAGGACTGGTCTCTCCTAACAGTTCAGTACTGTTTTATTTCTGAAGGTCAATCATAAAGCCTTGAGGATTTACTGGGTTTCTTTACAGACTCCATATGGAGGTAAAATAGAATGATTAGGTGGAAAGTCTCCTGGGAGAAAATTTCTCTTCAGTCAGCACTTTTATACGTATTTCTTACCCTAGCATTTCTGTTTAGGACATTATACTTAAATATTTCTTACTATTTACCTTTGAAAGTTTACTCTCAATTTGTCTCAATCAAAGATGTATTAAATGTCTAATAACCCCAAAACAAACAAGCCAAAAGTTCTCAGTGTAAGAGGGATTCATTCTGAGCTTGAAATTATTATGTGAGCTTTACATTGTCATTCTAGTGGAATCTATCTTAACGTTCTTTTCCTGCTTCAGGAATGAAATCTCTTGACTTTCTGAGAAAATAAGAAAAGAAAAAAGGCAGAAAAAGGAAACAACATTCTTGTTCACTAGTTTCTATAAAGAGGGTATTTTCACCTCCAAAAGAAATGAAAACCAGATCTATGCTAAGAAATGAAGGCATTTTACTGTTGTCTTCAGAAAGATCATCATCAAATATTTGTTGTGTTCCCAGAGGACACAATTATATTTTGGACTCTAGGAGTATTTTGTACAACTTAACTCCTTTTTGAATGAAGTATTATGAAGTATTTGATCACCTTCATCAACACCATTACTAAAATACATATGTACCTATATGCGTAGCTTCTTTTTCTGGGCATATTTACGTTGAAAATCATAGTCTTGCCCTCTAAGAACTTGCTTTCATCCCCTCAAGTGCTTGATTGTCATGTGGCCGAGGTATAAATTTTTAATATAAACATGGTCCACTCATACAGCGTTGAAGACCTTGGCTCCTACAGATCAATTGTAGTCCACTTTTTCCTATGACATATATAGCTGATTTTATATAACAGATTAAGCAACGACTGAATCACTTATTAATATGCAGGAAATAGCTGGGTCAATGATTAAACCTTAGACTACTGATTTGGGGCTGTTTGGACTTGATCTCAGTGACGACTCGAGTTCTAACTATTTATCAAACCATCCTAATTCTCATATTGGAACATGCAACAAATACATGGGGAATTCACTGTATGGTGCCAATCTTTCTAACCAATAATTTCCTCTCCACTTTTTCCCCTTTCCCCCTGCCCAACTGCCAAACTAAATAGCTATATCTAAACAATTAGAATAATTGCTTAAATCCTTACTTTGTTTCCTCAGTAAAAATGATCCTGGCAACTTATTTTCTAAGACACCACTAGGCATACTTTCTTTCATGTTTTATATAAACACTAGTAGATATTCTTTATCCTCCCTTTTATCTCTTCCTTTAAAAGAATGGCTTTACTTTTTTTTTTTTAAAACTGTTTTTTATCTTAAAAGATAGATCAAGTTATTATGTTTTGGTATCCAATTATGGAACAGAAACTTTGTGTCTTTAATACAGAATTTTTCTTTTGGTCCCCAATATAGTTTTTCACCATTCTTGCTGCTACCCAATTGTGTTACACTAGTTACTGTGTACAGAAGATTGTACACATACCTTCCCTGCCTTTCGGATGATGTCTTTTTAAGTCAAACACACAAGCATGAACTCCCATCTATAGAAAAAACGGCAAAAGAGAAGATTTAAATCAATATAATCTGGAAGTAAGATATTTCTAGACTACTGAAAAAAATAACTGAAGTCTTTTTATTTTCCTGTTTGGGCTTTAGGCTTATTTGACGTGAATGTTGCAACATCAAATATAATAAGTAGGGTCAACTATTTTGTGGGACATTACGGTCATGTCCTTTTAGTCTTCATTGTGGTGCCGTTTCTTGGAGTTGGCATTTTATGACAATTTATAGGGCTCCTGCAGCAATTTCTGGCGATTGGTTTTATTAAAATTTTGAATAGAAATTAAAGAATAAATATGAAACTTAAGACTTCTATAATCTGTGGAGCAATGGCACTTCCTTGGGTATGGGAAGATTGTTTTTAGATAAAAAATTACTGCTGCTCTTCCTAAATTGTAAGATTCTCAAACTCTTTCTGGATAAGCAATGGCAATGTCTAGCTCCACAATAGCTGGGTTAATGAAATTACCTTACCCTTTCAGTGTTCCTGGGCATAACAAGCATGCTGTTAAAAATGAGCTACCATTTGGTAGTCATAGCCTGGGTTATTTGTGTCATTTGAAAGTAAATATCCTGATATTTTTAAATAAGGTGGGCAGGGCAGGCAGGAAACCAATATTTATTACTCTTGTGATTAAACACTCTAGACCAGGCTTGTTGATGTATATGCCAATAATCTGGAGTTTCTGGCTGAGTGTGAAACTTAAACGTCTTTTCTATTGTGGTCTGATAGCTGTTTTTATAAGATCAGTTTGTTGTCTTCTGTGCACCAGTGGTTTTGCCCTTAATATTTTTGGCTAGTATTCACCGTGATCTGTCATCCAGAACTGCTGAGAAAAATACATGTTGCCCAACGTCTTTTCTTTAAATTTTGCTGCCAGTGATATTGTCCCAGACGTGAAAAATAATTATCTAATAAAGGATTAATATCTACTAACAATATCGTTGTTGAACATGCTTGTGGAATGTTCACCTTGCTCTTTCTGATACTTTTTTGTATTTGAAAATATTAAATGGAAAACACAATAGTATGCTCCAAATTATTGTTGATGTTGTTAATGTCCCGATTCTCCCTCACAGAAGACGAAAGATCCCATTTTGTCTTGTGTTTTCTTTCTACTGTTAGATTTTCTTCTAGTCCTACTGTGAATAAAAGCTATTTGAAATAAAAGTGTTCTTATTTTTCTACCTCCTCAGGTTTACTTGTGAGCAAATTTCCTTTATAATGAGTGAGAATGCACAAAAGAAGAAAAAGTAAATTAAAAGAGGGTTGAACGTAGTTTTCTGGTCAGTATAAAGAATAATAGCTATCACTGACTAAGCAGCTACCATGTACCTGTGACTCTACTGAGTGCTGTCCCAGGATTGTCTTTAACCATCACAGGAACGCTACATCAATATGGATTATGACTTCCATTTACAGATGAGAACAGTGAGCATTGGAAAGGTTAACTCACTTACTTACCCATTGTTACAGCTACGGAGAGACAAGATTCGATCCTTATCTATGTCTATCTGGGCTGGCTCTAAAGTCAGATATTCTAAAGTCTGTACTCTCTCCAAATGGCATACATGATATGGCAAAGATAACATACTACAGACATTCTTTAACTCAGAAACTATGCCTAACATTCAGAATAGACTGTATGCTCAGTCTGGGATAACTTGATGATTTTATTAAATTATCATTTTAAATGGATCTCGTAATTGTGGCTAGTTTTGTAGAGTAAATACAAGTTACAAAACAGTTTTTTTATTCCCTATTTCAACATCTTCTTTAAATTTAGCCAATAACCCTTAGATGTCATTGGAACACATACTCCCAAAATTCCTGAAATCTATTCAAAGACTAATACTTATTCTTGTATTTTATAACCCCCTGCAATGTTTAACAGTCTGAAACACAACTGTTTCCAGTGGACACCAGTTTGGCTTCTTTCTGGGAAAAGATAGTAATATTTTGACTAACAGAAACTAAACTTGAGATGGAGTGGGCTGGTAGAGTCGGTTTCAGTGGTAAATACCTTTGGTTTAATCAGTTTTGTAAATGGCAAATGTTACTTGGTAGTTCATTGTTTCTTTTAAGTTTCCATGGTGAAAAGGGAACAACTGAAAAAGAGGAGTATAAGTAAAAGATAAGAATGAGTGTCATATCATTATTTAAGGAAATTAGTTTGTACTTGTAAATACAATTCTAAAGAATTTCTTTTACTACATAAAACTTCTATGGCGCTTTAAAGTGATTGAACTCAATTTTTTTTCAAACATAATTATTCTTCAGCTTTGTAATATCAATAGGCTACATTCCTGTGGTCCTCTCGGTTGACCATAGATAGATCATTCCCTGATATGTCCTAATAAGTACTTTGGAAAAGACTGATACCTGTTTGTTTTAAGGTAGTAAGAATAGAGAAGCAGGATTTAAGGAAAGCGGTAAATGAGTTTTCTTTAAAAAACTGGAGGGATAAGACAATAAAAGAAAAATCATACCCATTCCAGTTCAAATCAAATTTAAACTTCTTAGTGTATCTAGAAAAGGCACTATTAACTCCATATTGAAAACTTATACAGTACATTTAAAATGTGATGTAATCTCATAAGTATATTTTATTTTTTTCCCAAAAATATTTTTTTCAAAACCAATAAGATTAAAATCTTATGATGTGATGAAGTAAATCACTTTAATGATATAATAAAAGAGTGAATCGTTTATGCCAAATTAAATATATATTTGTGAAATTTATTCTTAATTGAATGTGAAGACTTTGTATTCATGTAAGATGAGGTTGTTTCTTTTAAGGATTTGTGTTTTTAGTGCATTATTTTTACTCTTTCAGCTTTGTCAAACATTTGTCATATTTTAGTTTAGTCTTATTTATTATAAAAATAAAAAGATTAATAGTTATTGAATAGTTATCCTGTGCTCTCATTTAAATCTCCCAACAATCCCTTGAGGGGAGTAATTTAATAGATCAGAAAATTGAAGCTTCAAGGCCAGAACAAAGCCCATCTTCTTTACTGCTATCCAATCTATTTTATTTAATACAATCAACATTCACTGAATGCCTACTATATAAATAACATATATTCAGTACTTGTTCTCATCATAGTGTGGAAAATAGCAAGAAAAGTAGCAATATAACTATATAGCAGAAATTAAAATTTCATTAAAGCTCTCTTTGATGTAGCTGCAAAAGGAAGATTATCACAGAATGGATTTAGAATGGAATCCAAAATCAAATTGTGTGATTCTAAGGCTTTAAAGAAAGTGTGGCCTCTCTTCTTTCTCCATAGAATTATAACACTGTGGTAGACAGAGAATACATTCAAGAAATATTTGTTGTTTAAATGAAATACAATTATATTCACTGGATAACTTGAGCACAGCCCTATCAAGAATAGACATAATTTTTCATGTTAGTTAATGTCCCTTTCATCTCTAATGTCTACAAGGTCAGCATTCAATTAGAAGTATATAATATTGAGAATTATGGGAAGGCAGAGGGAGTTAGGAGCTGGTTGAATGTTCATGGGGAATCCAGGGCAGAGGGAAGGACTGTGCTGTCGCAGAATGGGGTGACCAGTTGGGGTCTCATAAGCATGTATGTAAAAAAAAAAAAAAAAAAAAAAAAATTCTGTATGGGAGACTAACTTGAAATGTAAGCTTCATTTAATTACAACAGTAAAAAAAAATTTTTTTTAAAGTATATAATATTGAGAATTAGAAAATACAACAGAATACATATGTAGAGATCCCAAAAAATCCCCTAAGAAATTAATTCTTTCTAAATTCAAGTCATCTGATTTTCCTCTTTTTTTTTTTTTTTATATAGTTAATTATGATTTCTGGTGAGTCAAGTCCCAGATAATCAAGTTCTACCATAATCAATTTTACTTTCCTCCATTTGCCCTTTAATGAAATATAATTTTCAACTTCTTTTATTTTTCAAAGCGCTGATCTCAATAAGCAGTACTTTCAGTCCTTTCATCAAATCTCAAACCCTGATAGGCTGTAACACCCTCATCACACAGATTGTATTTAGAGGTGGATTGAGCCTATACTTAACCAAATGTAGTCTAACATTTTTTATGGTTAAATGACCATTTCTCCCACTAGACTATTATATTCAACCCAGTAACCTCCACACAACCAAAAATACTGCTTTGCAGTTTTGATGCATATTTATAATGCATATTTAGATGCTATGAAATAGTCCTTTCTTATTATTACTCTTTTTAAGCCCAGTGGGAAGCCGATGGAAAGATATATGGAGGGTCATGTTATAATCCGTGTTACAAAATCATTGTCCATTTGGTTGAGATCAAACCAAGTCATGTGTTTATAGCCACAAGAAACAATTTTAAAAGCTGTCCAATATATAAATCTTGTTTACTCCAAGAAGGTTCAAGTTTGGTGGTGTAGTCCCAAACAGTGGAAAACATGTAATTCCTTGTGATTTGATTTAGACACTCACCCGAATTCTCTGATGTGATCAGTATTTCCACAGAAACCCAAATGTGTTTTCAAAAGTTTGAGAGATGTGTTAATTTTTGTTTTAATCTTAAATATAGAAATACTTCTGTTCTAAATTTTAAGAATTATTACCCGTAACAGCAAAAGACAAAATAAACAAATGGAACCTCATAAAAATGAGAAACTTTTGTTCAGCAAAAGACTACCAAAAAAGTGAAAAGACAAGCTACTGACTGGAAGAATATCTTCAGAAACCATATATCCAATAAGAATCTAATAACCAAAATATATATAAAACTTCAACAACTTAACAACAAAAAGGCAAATAACCCAATCATAAAATGGGCAAAGGACTTGAATAGACATTTCACCAAAGACAATATTCAAATGGCCACCAAATACATGAAAAGATGCTCAACATCATTAGCTATCAGAGAGATGCAAATCAAAACCACAACGAGATACCATTTCACTCCTACTAGGACGGTGACTCACAGCGACACTATGAGTCAGAAAACAACTTGACGGCAACGGGTTTAGGATAGCTAAGATAAAACAAACAAACAACAACAGAAAATAGCAAACGTTGGCAAGGATGTGGGGAAACTGGAACCCTTATCAATTGCTGGTGGGAATGCAAAATGATACAGTGTTGTGGAAACCAGTGTGGTGGTTCCTCAAAAAAATTAAAACAGAACCACCATATGATGCAGCAATTCCACACCTAAGTATATACCCACAAAACTTGAAAGCAGAGATTTGTACACCAATGTTCACTGCAGTTCTACTAACAATAGCCTAAAGGTGGAAATAATATAAATGCCCACGAACAGATGAATGGATAAACAAAATGTGGTACATACATACAATGGAATACTACTCAGCCAGTAAGAGAAACAAATTCTTGATACATGCTACAGTATAGATGAAGCTTGAAGACATTATGCTAACTGAAGTAAGTTAATCACAAAAGGACAAATATTGTATGATCTCACTTACATAAAAAGACAAGAAAAGGCAAATGTATAGAGACCAAAGTTTATTAGTCTAACGGTGGGAGGGTGAAGGAAAGGGGGTGGGGGTTAATGGTGATGGAAAATTTGCATTGATTAAGGGTAGGATTGCCCAGCTGATTACTTTAATTGCTATCAATAAGTTGTACACCTAACGAAAGTTGAATTGGCGAAAGTTGTGTGATACGTACATTTACAACAATGACCAAAAAAAAAAAAAAGTAGCTGATAAGGCTGCCTATGTACATCCAAAAACCTCATGGGATTTATTTCCTTGGTTTGGAGGTTTAAGGTCATGGTTTCATGGGACATCCTAGTTAACTGGCCTGTTGCTGTTGTTAGGTGCTGTTGAGTCAGTTTTGACTCATAGTGACCCCATGCACAAGAGAATGAAACACCGCCCAGTCCTGCGCCATACTCACAACTGTTGCTATACTTGAGCCCACTGTAGCAGCCACTGTGTCAATCCATCTCATTGAGGGTCTTCTTCTTTTTCTCTGACCCTCTATTTTCCCAGGCATGATGGCCTTCTCCAGGGACTGATCCCTCCTGATAACATGTCCAGAGTATGTTAGATGTAGTCTCGCCATCCTTGCTTCTAACGAGCACTCTGCTTGTACTTCTTCCAAGACAGACTCATTCGTTCTTTCGGCAGTCCATGGTATAGTCAATATTCTTCGCCAACACCACAATTCAAAGGTGTCAATTCTTCTTCTGTCTTCCTTATTCATTGTCCAGCTTTCACAGGCATAAGACGCAATTGAAAACACCGTGGCTTGAGTCAGGTGCACCTTAGTCCTCGAGGTGACATCTTTGCTTTTCAACACTTTAAAGAGGTCTTTTGCAGCTGATCTGCCCAATGCAATGCGTCTTCTGATTTTTTGACTGCTGCTTTCTGGAGCCATGGAGGGTAGATGAACCCCTGAAAGTATTACCCTGAGATAATCTTTAAACCTTAAACCAAAAACATCCCCTTAAGTCTTCTTAAAACAGCACATCTCTAAACTTCACTTGCAGAATACAAGTACCTTAAATTGCAATGATTCCTATATACCCTATTTACCTCTATTTACCTATATGTATGTTATTATTGTTGAACATTTAGTTTCACCTTTTTTTAAACCTCCATTTTATTTATAACAACTATTATTAATATTATATATCAACAATTATTAATACTGTTCCACTTACAACAACAGTAAAAATAGCAAGTCAAAACTTATTGAGATTTCATCATGCTTCATGATTTCTTTGGTCAATAATTTTACTTGCATCCCATATCTTTCTTCTTTCATGCAAGGAAGGATTAACTTTCTCCAACTTTCCCTGTCTAAAATTTTTTTTTCCCTAACTCTTGAATGATACGTGTGCTGGGTATAGAATTCTAGGTTGCCAATTATTTTTCTAAGCAACAAGATATCATAATTTTATTGTCTTCTTGCCTCTACTTTCATTGTCAAGATGACTGTAATTGTCTAATTATTTTTTTTGTAATTATTTTATCTGTTATCTCTAACTGCTTTTAAGCTTTTCTCTGTGTGCAGGTGTAACTTTCATTGTTTATCCTGTCAGGGACTTAATGTGTTTCCTAAATCCAAAGATTCATTTCTTTCTTCTATTTTGGAAAATTCAAATCCATTTACGAGTGGTAACAGCTGCCCCATTCATCTATTCCCTCTTTCTCTTCTTATACATTGATAGGCCTCATTCTGTCTTTTTTTCTGTAAATTTCTTTTATATTTCCCATCATATTATCTTTTTATGCTGTCCTTTTAGTAATTTCCTTTAATCTTTCAGGTTTAATTTTATGCATTTTATCATATTAATTTTGATTTTCAAAAGCCACATTATTCATTTTTTAAAAATGTACTCACTTCTTTGTCAAATATTACAATTTTTTCTAGTGTCTTGTTATTTTCTTGTGGCTTAGGTCTTTCGTTTTATATTTTAATCATTTTCTACAAATTTAGTTTAAAGTGTCTATCAGATTATGATCTCAAGTACTCAAATAATTACTCAGATTAGTTTCTTTACTCCTTGACAATTTTTTTTTATTGTGAACTCATGTTCAGCAGCGCTTTTACCTGTGGGAATCCACGGGGTCTGGATTGAAGACACATCCCTCTGCAGCATTTTGCATTTGCTTCTGGCAGGCATCCCAGGAGCATTACTACCTAGGATCATTTTAATGTTAATTTTGCTGCTTAGGGATTTTTTTTTTAACCAGATAACTAATATGAATTTAAATCACAAATCTATGTCCAGGGTTAAGAATGCTCACAGAGGCTTTTTTTTCCACCACCCAATGTCCAGGAAGAAACAACAAGCTTCCATGTTGTCAGTGGGTACACACATTTTTTTTTTTTCAGCTTACTTTACCGCTTATGGGGTGGCCCTTCAAGGATCCTGGATTAACTGCGAGCATGTATATGATAGGGTGGGTTTCTCAGTTCCAACTGTCTACCTAAAGACGTCCCAAGAACTCATCTTCTGTCTCTACATGGATATTAAAACATAAGGCCCTGGGTTATTTATATTAGTAACCCCTCAAAATCCCTTTCCCAAGCCAATGGTGGCATCAACTCTCCCACTTAACATTCTCATTTTCAATGTCTTCTTCCTTCCTGGTACATGGAGGCTTTCCTAGCTTTGCTGAATTCATCTATGCATTTAAAAAGAAAATTCCATCCAACATGCCTTAATATTTGTGGCAGGAGCATTCAAGTTTAATTGGTCCATCACACTGACAGCATTAGAAGTGGTTTCTGGCTCTTTCTATGACATGAGAGGATTGAATATCTGATCTCTATGGTCCCCTTTAGCTCTGATACTTTGTGAATTCTTCAACTGCATTACACTGACGTGTTAACCTCCAAAACTGCTGGTTTTTCCGCTGCTGAAGAGAGAGACTCAATCTGAGTAATGAGCAGGCACTGTCTTAACAATTTTTCACAAAACCTGCCTGAAGAAAAAGAGTTTGCAGGCTGAGGGAGAAACAGGAAGTTAGAAGCACACAGATCATCTGCAGAGATTTGCCTATTCTTAATTATGTGGGGTTTCTAGCACCTTTTAAGAACAATCTCTGATGATACAGTGGTAGTAGTCTTTTCTTTGGATGCGTGTGCTGAATCTTATGTTAGCAGAAAATGAAAAAGGTATTACAGTGAGTGCCACTTGTCTGAATCTTAGAAATAAGGATAGGGTTACGTGAACATTATTTCATTCTCTCTCAAAACAAGACAAGAAAACAAAAACCCATCACATGTCAGAGAGTGAAAGATTTGGGCTAATGCTTGGCAGGAACATACATAGCTGAGGTTTCATTTCTTTGCTCTCTAGTACATACTGTGGCCATGTTAAAGTTCAGACTTCACATTCCTTTCTGGTGAAAAAGAGATTTAATGATTATGCTACATGTTCTGCTGGCTCCTGAATGACATGCATCTTCCTCTCATTGGGGCTGCCCCTTTTTGAATACCTTGGATATGCCATGTGTGGGCATCTTTCTGACTGAAAACTCGTCATTGAGAAGGAAAGGGAACTATTGCTGTGGGACAAAAAACATTTACCCTCAAAAAAGAATGTACAAGCACACAAAAAAGATGTGGGATTTTTATGAATCATATCCTGTAATTTTCCACTTCTTTTCCAGCTACCTCCTTCTTAGAACAGAATCCAAGAAAACCAAAGAAAACTATTTGTGCTGTGTGCAAAAATTTTGCCAAATTGAATTACATAATTCATCTAGCAGATTTGATGAGTTCCTGGATGCAGTTTGCAAATTTGCATTTTGGGCACAAGGAAATAATGCATTTGTTATATATAAAAAACAGCATTTGTTACAAAACCTTCTTTTGGAACTGCTCAAGAATGTCTCTGTATATATATGTAGTAGATACACTTAGAAATGAAACTTGGCTATTTACCATGTACTCTTCAGGATATCTAACAGTGAACATAGTGAACTATAGAATCAAATTCATGAATTGCTGTCAATTAAGTATTTTTATAGAAGTATGATATTTAAAATGTTAGTTAAATATATTAATTAAATACATTTGATCAGCTTTCAAAATTCCCAGGTAAGGAATTATACTCACTTTGATCGAGCACACTTGGATGCATTGTACTTTATGCCTTATTTTTCAAAGTAAATATTCTAAATTTTTGCTAGAACTTTTGGAAGAAGTTTAGAGTTGGGAAACTCTTAATGTGAGTGTGAAACTGTGGGTGGGTTTGAAAAGACTGGAAAGGATGTTGGCAGCAGATAGCTTGTCAATATAGGACCCATTTAACTTTTGATTTCACTCTTCAATTGAGTTCAATGTTCTGATATATAATGCTTGACTAAGAATATTCAAGTTGATAGCACATATGTTTTATTTATAATATTCCAGATATATCTTTAATATAATTTTTATACACCACGATTTTATACAAAATGTATATAAACATTACATGGACCTTCATAAATAAAGCTGTGAGAATAAATAAAGGAAGTATTCTTATTTATTAAATAGACTACCTCTTACTGTCAAAGTGGTTGGCATACTGGATAGGAAGAGAACGGGACTAAGAAGATCTCGTTTCTATTTTTAAATATATCATCATATTTTAAACCATTTTCCTTTGCCTTACTATTTCTGTGGATCCAATTCCCCCACTGGGAGCTACTGTGAGAATCTGCTGGGAAAGTCCGGTAAGCTCTTGTGTAGGACTCTGTACCAAGGCAATCCCTAAACCAGATCAGCAGGGCCACTTAGTCTTCTGCCCCAAATTATAACCTTCCCAATCATGTACTAGGCATGTATTTAACATGTAGAAAACCATTAAATTAATAAGGAGCAATACAAATACCCTTTGGGGAGGCTGTGCATTAAATTGTAACTCAACTATCTGCAGGGCAGTGTGTGCAGGCAAAACTGAAATAAACAAACAAGAAAACCAAACCCATTGTTGTCGGATTGATTCCGACTCACAGTGACCCTGTAAGACTGAGGAGAATTGCCCTACAGGGTTTTCAAGCAGGAGCTGGTGGATTCAAACTGCCGACTTTTGGTTAGCAGCTGAGCTGTTAATCACTGTGCCACCAGGGCTCCAAGCAGAACTTAGGAGGTAGAAATACCTATGGAAACTTGACAGAAAACCACCAGGAAAGTAGAAAATGCTTCAGGAAAGAAAGCTGAAAAAGCTAGGAACAAACTTCTACATTACATTAATGCTATAGAACAGAAAAGCTATATATTCCCTTTTGCTAGGATTAATAATCTTTCATCTAGTAGAAACTAGACTCTCTGTCTTTCCTGTTCGTCTGCACTGAACCACAAATTTTTAGGAAAAAAGAATCTTATATCCACCTATCCGTGTAACCGAAAAAAGTCTATTGTCTATTGACTGATTTTATTCTAAGCAGACTATAGTGCTTTCCAAGGCTCTAAGAAGCTGTGAAACCTGTGCAGATGAATATATGATCAATGTAAT
Source organism: Trichechus manatus latirostris (assembly GCF_000243295.1). Lineage (NCBI taxonomy): Eukaryota > Metazoa > Chordata > Mammalia > Sirenia > Trichechidae > Trichechus > Trichechus manatus. The sequence continues at coordinate 5,515,066 of NW_004443986.1, forward strand.
ACTACTAAGGCTCCTTGGTGGCAATGGTTAAGTACTCGGTTGCTAACTGAAAGGTCGGCGGTTCAAACCAACCAGCTGCTCCACAGGAAAAAGATGTGGCAGTCTACTTCTGTAAAGATCACAGCCTAGGACAGACACCCTATGGGGCAGTTCTACTCTGTCCTATAGGGTCACTAGGAGTTGGAATCGCCTGGACAGCAGTGGGTTTTATAATACTACTGCATTTTAGCTGGCGGTTTCTCTGCATCGAAATTCTGTCCTTAGCAGTCTCCACAGTGGTCGTCTGTCATCAGAAGGCGGTGCTGTTGGGAATGTTATTTTGATAACTATGATTGTTGTGAGCCAAATCAGACTAAGGGGTAGTCTATCTGGTCAGTTTCCTTAGAAATCAACTATAAAAGATACTAAAAAACAGTAAAATGATGCCAGGTAACTCAGATTTCCATGTGGGACTTCATACATAACTGGCAAAAGGTCAATTTGTCCTGCTTTCCAGAAAACAGCGCCCCAGAGTGGAAATAAAACACGGCACATCACCTGCACTAGCCTGTCTTTATGGAATGTTTTTGTCTGAGACACATATAGGTCATGTGGTGCAACCAGGGGTCTCAATTCCTGACACCAGCAAACAGATAGTGGCCTAAAGTCAGTCACCACAGGGCTGGTTATATTTCCATCTAAAAATGAAAACCATTCAATTTGTTTCCAAAGAAGTTGTTTAGTTCAGAAAATCACAAAGAAAAGAGAAAAGGAAATATTGGAAAATACTTTGCCTACATGAAAGCTGGGGGGTAGAGCAGATAAGGAGAAAGGAAATTTAAACGTTATCTTTATTTTTAGATAGCATGAGTGACTGACTGATGCCATGTAATAATCAGTGGTGGAAAATTTGTGAAATAAAAGCAATTCCAAATAATTTTAAATGTTATATTCTATTCAAGTCATATATTCATAATTATGAAAATAAAATGTATTAATAGATTGGTTTATCCTCAAACTCTCCTAAGTAAATGTTTAAAAATATTTAAATAAAAATATTAAACAAAAAACGGTAAATCAAACAGCATATTAAATCACACTAAATATGTAAATTTTGTTTCAATTTGAAGAGCCCACAATAATTAGTATAGGGCATCCAAATGCCAGTCTAGCCCTGGTTGTGAGAATTGATGTTGTAAAACACCTTGATTAAATGTATATTAATACAATAATAGTATCTTAGAGTAATTAAAATATGACTAGGAAACAGCTAAATAATTCACATCCTTCTTGAATACTGACTTTCAAATTTTGTTAGATTTGGAGGTGAGATTACAACTTTTGGCCACCAGGGGATGATGTATTCTACTTCCATTTCAAAACTAAATGGTTTCCTAAGTATTCAGCATATGGATAATTCATGGTTAAGCTATGCCAAATCAATTTTAATAAAAGGAATAGAAAAATAAATTTTATAAAACCTCATATATGGAGGCAAGAACTAGTAAACTAGAGCTTATGAATAGCCCAGTAACAGTTTAGTAAATTAAGTACTACTTAATAAGGATTCTTCATTCCCAGGTTGAATGACAAGGTCAGAGATATGGTCTCTATAGGACCACTGTAACTATTCTTGTGTTATCTAAAGAGAAAAGACAGCCCATGCTGTCTCTAGCATGGCCAACGTTCTCTAGCCTGACCCCATTCGACCTTTAGGTTCTTAAGACTACCAGGTGTTAGCTTAAAAGATAGATATTTGAGGCAGTGGTTAATAACGCCGATCAGACAAAAAAAAAAAAAAAAAAAAAAAATTAGCGTTGTGGCCTGATGTTGGAAAGTGGAGGTGGGAAAGCATGATGGTGGACAGGCACGGATGGCCAGAACTGGTTGCCTCTCAGTGTACTGTGTGGGGAAGGCAATAACTGCTAGATATGGAAGAATATAAAGATCAACTTTTGCCTAAAGTTAGCCCCCAAAAGATTTTCAAGTTGTGTGTTTAGACAAGCCAAGTTTGAAGAGGCATGATGTCACAGAAAACAAAGTGGTAGTAACTTCTCTTGACATAATGGACACTAGGAAAACTACACCAAGGAACTAGATTCTTAACTGGGTACTCACATCCAGAAGGATGGAGACAAATTGAAAGATTTTCAGTCTAGGGAAAATTGAAATTATATGAACATTGGGGAGAATAAGAGGAACATATTTTATATTAAGATGTATTTTTTGGCTAAGTAATGAACATAGCAAAGCCCTGTCATACTATCCCCACGTCTTTTCACACACGTAATAATTAAGATTTTTCAATTTCTAGAGAAAATCCCAGCAAGCAGTCATTCACCCTTGGAATGTTCTGTAAGTTCAAAAGTTTTCCTTTCTTAATCCCTTGGAAAATTTGTATCAAAACATTAATAGATTTTACATTTTTGCATCAAAGAGAGAAGGTAATTACTTAGCAGTTTCCAGCACTAGTTTTTTTAAAAAATAAATGATTAAAAAATAAAACTCACCCTCTAATATCCTAGTAATATCCTAGTCTTATACGTAATAAAAAACCAAAGCAAACCCGTTGTCATCCAGTCATCATAGTGACCCTATAGCACAGAGTAGAACTGCCCCATAGGGTTGAGTACCTGGTGGATTTGAACTGCCAACCTTTTGGTTAGCAGTTGAGCTCTTTACCACTGCACCACCAGGGCTCCCTTATGCAACAGGTGTTCAATAAAGTTTGTTGGATGAACGTTCTCTTGGTTGTCTTAGGTTCCCCTCGTAATGATTTTTTGTTGGCACTGAGTGAAATCCCTGTGTTATGGCATATTCATTTGGGAGATTGTTTTATCATATCTGAAAAAAAAAAAAAAGGCTCAGAGAAACAGCCAGAGCCACAGGCGATGCTTGTACTCCCCAGATCCCACAGCTAGCATAGGTCCTTGGCCCTTTTCCCTTCCTCTTGTCTGGAATGTGGACATGATGCTTGTTGGTGCATCAGCCATGTTATGACCAAGAAATGACAAGCATGAGAATGAAACACAACTTGCTAAGCATGGCCATGGACAAAGGCAAAAAGAGTCTGGAACCCTGACAATATCACTGAGCAGCTGCATCAGCACCGGGAAGCCTACCACTGAAATCCTTGTTATGAGAAGAAAAGTAAGCCCCTGATTGTTTAAGCTGTCATTGGTAGTCTTCTACTTATCTACAGCAGAAGATATTGTCTGCAGTTAACTGATAAAAGGTCTCAAAACATGATCCACAAAATATGCAATTGCCAGACCATTTTTGTTGATACAGTTTCCAAAACAAAAACCCCAAACCCCAAACCCCAGCACTGGGTACTAGTAAAGTTTTCTTTGTCACTTGAGTCCTGAGCTAGGCTCAATGCCTTTGGTCTTAGAGGAAAGAGGGGCCATGGTAGTGGCTTGATGTAAGATTTTATGATACACTTTAGAATAATAAATACATACAATTTTGAAGAGTCAATGCTAATTTTGGCAGAAATGACTGAATAATCTGAAAAAGAACTTGGGGTGGTGGAATTCTGTAAGCATGTGACTTACTGAGCGAGGTCCTTTCTTGATTATAAGTTACTAAATGTTAGATTTATGGGTGAGTTCCCAACTTTAGTGTCTTTATCACAAAACATTTATAAATTATTATTGATGCATAATTTGATTTGCATGAATCCCTTTCCACTGCAGGTTTTACTTTATTAATCTGTAATATTTTCCCAGAGAGACTGTAATACGTCAAAAAAATAAGAATTTAGGAGACTTTTCCATATTTAGAAAGTTAAGAAAGTAAACAAACAAACAAAAATTTCTGAGAAACAGACCCCTAGTGGAGCAATGGTTAAGTGCTTGGCTACTAACGGAAAGGTTGGCGATTAGAACCCACCCAGTGGCTCCACAAGAGAAAGCCCTGGCGATCTGCTTCCATAAAAATTATAGAAGAAAAGCCTATGGAGCAATTCTACTCTGTCACATGGGGTCAACTACGAGTTGGAATCAACTCAACAGCACCCAACAACAACCACAAAAGACCTCTGGTATTTAATTGAACTTCAAAGTGCCTGGAAATAATAAGGGTAAGACGTATTTACAGAAATTTATCCTCTTAAAAGTGTTTCTTCCTATTTGAGTTGATATATTTTTGTGTAAAGCTTTTGGCTCACGTAAAATATTTCCCAAAATAAAAAAAAAATTACTGTTTAAAATTTCAAAAATGTTATTTTTTCTGACCTTGGAGAAGATACCAGTATGTGAACTCAGCAGAGTGCATGCACCAAACTTGATATGTTTATTTTATCATCTGTAGCTAAAGAAATGTAATTATTTAAGGGAGTGTAATTTAATGTTTTGGCATCCCTCAAATTACAGCATGAAAATGACGTTAATCTACACTTTGGCCAAGGAGTACATGAAAGACCAACAAGGGAACACACTGCAAAGGGGAGGCACTTCTACTAGCTGATAAGATAGCTCAGAGTCATCTGATCAAGAAACAGTTGTATAAACACATTATTTACTTGGCACTTTTATTTTTTTAAGGATTTTGTGATCTATTTGCATTTTCAAATATTCTCTATCAGGTCAACATGCCAAGCTACCTGTTAGAAACAGTGAGTCAGAAGTCTATTGAAAGTGGGTGCTTTTGGCAGTAAGATTACTAGCTACATCATTTCAGACAAAGCACTGTCAAGATGGAATATGGGATTTCCAGCTATGTGTGTGTGTGTTACACACACACATTTTCCTTTAAGTAACCTCTGAGTGAAATTTTCTGCAGTTATTAAATTAGTCAACCTTTTGCTGACAGAAACCCCAGCCATGAAGCAATGGGAAACTATACAAATAAGGAACAATTTACTTTATTCCAATTCTAATAGTTTCTACAGTTTTGGAATGGTGAAAGCCAGGGCAGCTAACTGCTTTCTAGCAATTGCAAATCAATTCTCTTAAAGCAAAATGTAAATATGTAAATAAAATATGGCTACTTAAAGAGAAACTTTGCCATGCTTGATGAACTGGGTGTGGTCCTGTTCATAAAATGACTACTTTAGAAAAATTTAAATTATGTGGAGTGTGTTTAGCATTTTGGCAAGAATGAAAATACTCAAGTCAACTTTTATTAATAACAACTCCTTTATAAAACCATCTAAAGCACTTTTCAGCTGCTTTCATATACACTTAATTGGTGAACATTAAAGAAGACTTGTTTTTTCATTCAGAGAAAATTATTCTAAATCTGAACAGCCAATCCCCCATTTTGCCACTTATTCTAGTATTAGTCAAGTCAAAAAAAAAGCTAAAGTTATTGATGTAAAAACCTGAGAGCTACTTACAATTTTTACTTCCACCAGTAATACAACACACGTCTTTTCTTTCATTTGTTTAATCAACAAATATTTATTGAGTTGATACTATGTGTCAGATACTGTATATTGGATATATCAGTAAACTAAACAAAGAATCTTACCCTAGTAAACCTTATATCTAACTTGGAGAGATAGCCAATAAAAAATAAGAGTAATAAACAAATACATACATTTAACACTAAGTCATTAGGCGACATGGTGCCTTTGGAAAAAGAAAAAATAGAGCAGGGTAAGGGGACTCAGGAGTTAAGGAGACTGGAAACAGAGATTTTAATAGTGTGATTGGAGTACGCCAAATTATCCTGGTGTAAATACTCCCAGTACGGTCAATTTCATGCTACCAAAGGTTTGACAAATGGCTTGCAAAATTCCTGAATATTTAACAATCGGCCCTTATGAACTGGTAATAGCCAAGTCCAGCACAAAATTTGAGTAGCAATTAGAAGAAATTGAAGGTCTCAGCCAAGCAGACATCTGAGAAAAAGCCTTCCACGGGGAACAGCTAGAGCAATAGCAGTACCTGGAGGGTTTGAGGAACAGCAAGGAGGTGAGTATGCTGGAGCACAGGGAAAGAAATGTCGAGCAGTAAGGGGAGAATTCAGATTCTGTAGGGCCTTGTAGGTCTTTGCAAAGACTTTAATTTTCCCCCTGTACACTAAGAAAAATCCAAGAAGCTGGACTATATGAAGAATGCGGAACCAGGATTGGAGGAAGACTCACTAACAACCTGAGTTATGCAGATGACACAACCTTGCTTGTTGAAATTGAAGAGGACTTGAAGCACTTACTGATGAAGATCAAAGACCACTGCCTTCCGTATGGATTACACCTCAACATAAAGAAAACAAAATTCCTCATAACTGGACCAATAAGCAACGCCATGATAAACAGAGAAAATACTGATGTTGTCAAGCTTTTCATTTTACTTGGATCCACAATCAATCCCCATGAAAGCAGCAGCCAAGATATTAAACGATGCATTGCATTGTGCAAATCGACTGCAAAAGTTCTCTTTCAAGTGTTAAAAAGCAAAGATGTCACTTTAAGGACTAAGGTGCGCCTGACCCAAGCCATGGTGTTTTCAATCACCTCATAGGCATGTGAAAGCTGGACAATGAATAAGGACAACCAAAGAAGAACTGATGCCTTTGAATTATGGTGCTGGCAATATTGAATACACTATGCACTGCTAGAAGAAGGAACAAATCTGTCTTGGAAGAAGTACAGCCAGAATGTTCCTTAGAAGTAAGGATGGCAAGAGTTCATCTTACATACTTAGGACATGTTATCAGGGGGACCTAGAGAAGGACATCACAATTGGTAAAGTAGCAGGTTGGCAAAAAAAGAGGAAGACCCTCAACGAGATAGATTGACACAATGGCTGCAACAATGGGCTCAAGCATAACAACGATTGTGAGGATGCTGGAGGACCAGGCAGTGTTTCATTTTGCTGTACATTGGGTCACAATGAGTCGGAACAGACTCAACAGCTCCTAACAACAATAATATCCTTTACCACAGCAATGATAAAAAAAAATCGCATCTATTTTAATAATTTTAATTAGATTTGCATTCAGTGCAAAAGCAAAGCTAAAAACTTTTGTTAGGGATTCCACTATTAAATCAGAATATAAGTGTTTTTTTTTTGGGATACTGTGGGCACATAAAATTGAATTAATCATAATTCTCAGTTCATAACATTGTCTCAGCACTGCACTGTCTGCTTTTATTAATATAGTTATATTTAACACCCATAAAAGCACCACCCAGGACTCATCACTCAAAACAAAAGCTAAGATCTTTAAAATAACCTAATCTAACCTTACGGTTTAGCTCCCATCCCATACCCCTGGCTACCTCTACCCAAGATAACCCTCATCCTGAATCTAACTTAATCATTCTTTCTTTGCTTTACATTTTTATAGATTTAGTGTCTCCATATATATTTCTTTAAAAGTATATTTTGTTAGTTCTTCTTAACTTTATAAAAAGTGTAAAATGTTTAATATTTTGAGGGTGTTTCCTAGAATCTTAAATTGCTGAGATTTGTAAACATTGTATATTTGAGTAGCTCGTTCATTTTGACTGTGGTATAATATTCCATTGAGTGAATATATCCCAGTCCACTCATCTACTCTCCCACTGATGGACCCTTAAGTTGTTTTCAAATTCTTACTATTGTGGAGAATACTGTTATAAACAGTGTTATACATGTCTCCTGTTATATATGTGCAAGAGTTTCTCTTGAGGATATACCAAGGAAGAAAACTGCTGGCTCAAAGAGTATATGCATGTTCAACTTTAAGAAATAATTTCAAAGAGGTATGCAAAGTGGTTGTACCAATGCACACTCCCAACCAGAGTATATGAGGGTGTCAGCTGCTCCACATCATGGCCAGAAGTTCTTGTATTAGAATCTTCACCTTAGGAGAGCCCTGGACTTTGCCTCCTAAACTCCATGCCCTAAATGGCCATTACAACCAATGCTCACCTTCACCAGAATGTTGTAAATGCCCTTAAGGTGAAGCCAGCTGCAGGGCTACGCTTACCTGAGTTTCTGCTTCACTTAGCTTTTGGCTTCTGAATATTCCTTATACTCCTGGAAGCTCACTGATACATTAATAACATTTTTATTTTAACTTTCATCCAGCATTTTCAGTTGTTTTTAGCAAGAGTGTCAGCCTGGGTGTCTAGACCACCAATACTGCTAGAAAGGAGAGTCACCAGTAGTTAATCATCTGGAGTACGTGAAGAGTCCAGGTCTCCTGAACTATGAAGTGCAAGCCTGAGTATTTTTACCCCTTAAAATGCAATTAAATTCCTCTCTTTAAAGAAATATTATGTTACTTTGTGTAATTTTTTAATAAGTGCAAATATGCACAGGCCCTACTGAGTGCAGTTTTGATATGACACTGTAGAAAAATTTCAAGCCTTAGAGCACAGGACTTGCTACATGATTCAAAGAGAAGCAATAAATATCTTTAGGCAAAATAGTCCCTAAAAATTAAGGTAGTGTCTAACAGAAGCCATTAAGCACAAAACAAACTAGCAAAGAAAAGGAGCAAATAGAGATATAGAAGCCCAGAAATTCAACATGTATTGTGCTAGTTGCAGGTTGGACTGTCTGGGAAGAGAGGCTGAGATGAAGTCTGTCATACAGGATGTACTTAGGGATTAACACCTGTGGTAGGGAGAGGGGAGAAGCAGACAGGGCCAGACGAAAAAGTCACACTGGGATGCAGGCCCGACAGAATCTCAGCCAACCATTCAGCAAGATCTGGAATTGGAATGGCTCTTCAGAATTCTCCAGCATTGAGAAGAAATGGCCCATCTTTTACATGTACAGCTTCACCAATAATTGGATTGGCTGCCCCAAGAAAGGTGTGACCTCATGTCAGACACCCCTCTGTAGCTTAGGCAAATCCTGAAGGGTTGACAGTTGGAGCCTGTCTGCTCACAGGGCAACAAGTCCTCCCCTTGAGAAGAGGTCTGTGCAGCACATCTCCTTATCCACCAAAGTTCTCATATTCAGTTCCAGACACCATGTTAAGCTCTGTGGATGATGCCATTGGACACGGTTTTTAGAATGCTATTCTATGATAGGATAAGGACAAGTGGATTTGTATTCTTTTCGTTCTTTTTTTTTTTTTTTTTGCATACTTGAAGCTTCCAATCAAGCCACACACCACGATGCTTCACAGTAGGTACAAAGACAACCTGAGCTAGAGATGGGGATACCCACATTACACAGTCCATGCTCCTGTTTTATTGACAAGTCTTAAAATGTTATTAGGGATTTAGGTTATACTTATCAAGTGTTGTTGCTGTTGTTTTTAGGTGCCCTCAAGTCAGTTCCGGTTCATTGTGACCCTGTGTACTACAGAACAAAACACTGCCCGGTCCTGAACCATCCTGATAGTTATTGATATGCTTAAGTCCACTGTTGCAGCCACTGTGTCACTCCATCTCATTGAGGGTCTTCCTACTTTTTGCTGACCCTCTACTTTACCAAGCCTGTTGTCCTTCTTCAGGGACTGGTTCCCCTGATAACACGTCCTTCTAAGAAGCATTCTGGCTGTACTTCTTCCAAAACAGATTGTTCATTCTTCTGGCAGTCCATGGTAAATTTAATACTCTGTGCCAACACCATAGTTCAAAGGTATCAGTTCTTCCTCAGTCTTCCTTATTCATTGTCCAGCTTTTGCACGCATATGAGGCAATTGAAAATAACATGCCTTGAATCAGGGCTACCTTAATCCTGAAAGTGACATCTTGGCTTTTGAACACTTTAAAGAGGTCTTTTACAGCAGATTTACCCAATGCAATACATTCACTGATTTTTTTGCCGACTGCTTCAATGGGCGTTGATTATGGATCCACATAAAATGAAATCCTTGGCAACTTCCATATTTTTCCATTTACAATGATGCTACTTATTGGTCCAGCTGTGACAATTTTTGTTTTCTTTATGTTGATGTGTAAGTGATACTGAAGGCTGCAGTCTTTGATCTTCATTAGTAAGTGCTTTAAGTCTTCTTCTTTAGCAAGCAAGGTTGTGTCATCTGCTATCACAGGTTGTTAATGAGTCTTCTTCCAATCCCGATGCCGCGTTCTTCTTTATATAGTCCAGCTTCTCAGATAATTTGCTCAGCATACAGATTGAATAAGTATGATGAAAGGATACAACCCTGACACATACCTTCCCTAATTTTAAGCCAGGCAGTATCCCCTTGTTCTGTTGGAATGACTGCATCTTGGTTTATGTACACGTTCTTCATGAGCACAATTAAGTGTTCTAGAAATCCCATTCTTTGCAATGTTATTCATAATTTGTTATGATCCACACAGTCAAATGCCTTTGCATAGTCAATAAAATACAGGTAAACATCTTTCTGGTATTCTCTGCTTCCACCCAAGATCCATCTGACACCAGCAATGATATCCCTTGTTCCACGCCCTCTTCTGAATCTGGCTTGAATTTCTGGCAGTTTCCTGTTGATGTACTGCTGCAACCAGTTTTGAATTATCTTCAGCAAAATTTTACTTGCACGTGATAGTAATGATATTGTTCAATAACTTCTGCATTCTGTTGGGTCACCTTTCATTGGAATGGGCACAAATATGGATTTCTTCCAGGCAGTTGGCCAAGTAGCTGGCTTCCAAATTTCAGGCATGGATGTGTGAGCACCCGCCAGCACTGCATCAGTTTGTTGAAACATCTGAATTGGTATTCCGTCAATTCCTGGAGCCTTGTTTTTCAACAATGCTCTCAGTGCAGCTTGGACTTTTTCCTTCAATACCATCAGTTCTTGATCATATGCTACCTACTGAAATGGCTGAATGTCAACCAATTCTTTTTGGTACAATGACTATATGTATTCCTTCCATCTGCTTTTGATGCTTCCTGAGTTGTTGAATATTTTGCCCATAGAATCCTTCAAAATTGCAACTCGAGGCTTGAATTTTTTCTTCAGTTCTTTCAGCTTGATAAATGTTGAGTACGTTCTTCCCTTTTGCTTTTCTAAATCCAGGTCTTTGCACATTTCATTATAGTACTTTACTTTGTCTTCTCGAGCCACCCTTTGAAAGCTTCTGTTCAGCTCTTTTACGTCATCATTTCTTCCATTTCCTTGAGCTACTCTATGTTCAAGAGCAAGTTTCAGAGTCTCTTCTGATATCCATTTTGGTCTTCTCTTTGTTTCTAATCTTTTTAATGACGTTTTGCTTTCTTCACGTATCATGACCTTGATGTCATCCCGCAACTTATCTGGTCTTTGGTCATTAGCGTTCAATGCACCAAATCTATTCTTGAAATGGTGTCTAAGTTCAGGTGGGATATACTCAAGTCTTACTTTGGCTCCTAAGGACTTGTTTTAATTTTCTTCAGCTTCAGCTTGAACTTGCATGTGAGCAACTGACGGTCTGTTCCAAAGTCGGCCCCTGTCCTTGTTCTGACTGATGACATTGTGTTTTCCCAATGCCTCTTTCCACAGATGTAGTCAATTTGATTCCTGTGTTTTCTGTCCAGTGAAGTATACGTGTATAGTCGCCATATATGTTGCTGAAAAAGGTCTTTGCAATGAATAAGTCGTTGGTCTTGCAAAATTCTGTCATGTGATTTCCCGTGTTGTTTCTATCACCAAGGCCATATTTTCTAACTATAGATCCTTCTTCGTTTCCAATTTTTGTATTCCAATCGCCAGTAATTATCAATGATATTGAGCTTTTCGATCAACCCTTTCCACAGATGTAGTCAATTTGAACCCTGTGTATTCCATCCAGCAAGGTCCACATTGTATAGTTGCTATTTATGTTGTTGAAAAAAGGTATTCGCAATGAAGTCATTGGTCTTGAAGAATTCTATCATACAATCGCAGGCCTCTTTTCTATCAGCAAGGCAATATCTTCCAATTACTGCTCCTTCTTCTTTGTTTCCAACTTTTGCATTCCAATTACTAGTAATTATCAATGTGTGTTGATTGTATGTTTGATCAATTTCAGACTGCAGAAGTTGGTAAAAATCTTTAATTTATTCATTACTGGTTGGTGCATAAATTTGAATAATAGTCATATTAACTGATCTTCCTTGTAAGCTTACTGATACTATCCTATCACTGACAAACGTACTTCGGGACAGATCTTGGAATGTTCTTTCCGAGGATGAATACAACACCATTCCTCTTCAATGTGTCATACCTGGCATGGTAGACCATATGACTGTCCAGTTTAAAATAGCCAATATCAGTCCATTTCAGCTCACTAATGTCTAGGATACTGATCTTTATGCATTCCATTTCATTTTTGAAGACTTCCAATTTTCCTAGATTCTTTCTATATTTCATGTTCTGATTATTAATGGATGTTTGCAGCTGTTTCTTCTCATTTTGAGTCATGCCACATCAGCAACTGAAGGTCCTGAAAGCTTTATTCCATCCACATCATAAAGGTTGACTCTACTTTGAGGAGGCAGCTCTTTCCCAGTCATAATTTGAGTGCCTTCCAACTTGAGGGGCTCATCTTCTGGCACTATATCAGACAATGTTCCACTACTATTTATAAGGTTCTCACTGGCCGGTTTTTTTCAGAAGTAGACCACCACGTCCTTCTTCCCAGTCTGTCTGAGTCCGGAAGCTCCGCTGAAACTTGTCCACTATGGGTGACCTGCTGGGATTTGAAATACCGGTGGTAGGAGCCTTGGTGGCATAGTGATTAACAGCTTGGCTGCTAACCAAAACGACTGGCAGTTCAAATCCACCAACCATGCCCTGAAAACCCTATGGGGCAGTCCTACTCTGTCCTATAGGGTCACCATAAGTGGGAATCTACTTGATGACAAAGGGTTTGGTTTTTTTGGGTTTTGGTATAGCTTCCAGCATCACAGCAACAGGCAAGCCATCACAGTACAACAAACTGACAGATGAGCGGTACATATGTATATATCATATCACGTATCAAGAGTACATATGTGTATACTCTTTCATATCACGTATCAAGTGTACATATGTGTATACTCTGACAAAGAAATTAAATGCCAGTAAACAAGCATCAGAGTCCATAGGTAGTGCAAATGGTCAAGCGCTTGACTGCTAACTGAAAGACTTGTAGTTTAAGTCCACCTAGGGGTGCCTGTGAAAAAATGCTTGGCAATCTCATTCTGAAAAATTAGCCATTGAAAACCCTATGGAGCACTGTTCTACTCTGACACAAGTGCAGTTGTTATGAGTCAGAATCAACTCAGTAGTATCTGGTCTGGTTTTTGTTTTTAAAGAAGCATTGAATAAAGAAAAGAGAGCAAATAGAGACATAATCTGTTACTGTCGAGTTGATTCCAACTCATAGAGAACCTATAGGACAGAGCAGAACTGCCCTATAGGGTTTCCAAGGAGTGGCTAGTGAATTTTTGGAATTAGGTGTCCAAATTAGGTGACCTTCAGTTGCTGATGTGGCAACTTTATCCTTTTGGATAGAGGCCTAGAAATTAAACAAATATATATTACTCTTGGGAAGGCTGGGTTCTCTGGCAACAGAGGATGAGATGAAATCTGTCACCTAGGATGTTCTGTAGGGGAAAAGGAAGAAGCCAAAGGGCCAGTGAATTAGAAAAGGTTAACTTTGCCAAATGGGCAAAAAATTTGCTCATATTCATTAAACACAACTTTTCTCTTCCACTTATTGAGAAAAGAAAATCACAGAGATTACTTGAAATATTATCACAAGCATATTGAGAATTCAATATAAATCAGACCAAGGAGTAGATATCTTCTGAGAGGTAAATAAGGAGAATCGCTAAGAATGCCATTGTCACGTGTAATGTTAGCACACCCTTTTTAATAATGTAAAGCCTAATTTTATGAGTTCATATTAAGTAAATGGCTATATTTTTATATTTTACACTCTTTTCCACTCCTGGATGTGTAATGACATTTAAAAGATGCAAATATCCCGTCATTTTTCTTGACTATTTGGCAAAATTACAATAACAATCCTGAGGAAAGTTCTTATATTTTATTACCGTGTGTGTACCCTGAAGAAACACGCTCTGCAATTATTTCCACGAGGAAAAAAAGTATTCATATATTAAAACATTTCCCATAAATTTTTGTCTTTGAAAACGTTCTCTCCTTTTAGTCAAAGAAATAGAAGTTTGTATGTAGCATAGATCAGAGACAGCAAGGTACAGTAGCCTTGTGTATTCTCCTCAGACTATATATAACTCTAGGTAGTGTTTGTCAGGTGAAACAGTGGCTTTTAGGTGTATCCACAATTTTTAGCCTACACATTTGTGATGTATACATTTTGGACACCTAATTCTAGGTTTTCAGTGAGTTAGGGGTCACCAGTATCTGCACAAGTTAATACCACTGGTAGCAGGCAGAATGCTCAAAATCTACTTTGTTGCCACAAATGAATTTCAAGTGTCTTGATATTTACTGTCACAGTAAAAATGCTTTATACTATAGATAATGTGACTATTTGTAAACTTGCCATTCTTCTGTGAAGTGCTCTTTCTCCCCTTTGGAATTCATCATTTCAATATTTGCACTGTTTTTTTCTCCCTCTTATCTAATTTTTTAAAATCACAAATTGTTTTATGAGTTGTGTCAAACCTGAATAATAATAATATGATGATGATGATGATGAAGAATTATTCTAACAACTGTCAGATTATGGCTCTTTTAGAGGTCATTTTTGATGTCTCTATGCATTATTTTGCCTCAAAGTGTACATCATACGGTTACTGAGAATGTAGTTGTCTAGATTGATTCGTAGCCAATCTAACAAAAACCACAGCAGTCCTGGCATCCTTTCCCAGTTCAACTTAATAGAGTGTTAACTAAAGAATAATTTTGACCATTGAATGACTGGCCCTTTGTTATGTTCCCAAACAGCACTGTCCAAGGGGGAGGAAATGATTCCTATTAACCTATAGGACACACTTAATTGGGAGAACTGTCTAACTGAGACATCTTCCAGATATTCCATTTAAACATAATCATGTATAATGGTAGTAACTGCCACTTAATTAATGTAACTCTGCTACACTGGAAAGTAACCAAACCATTGAAGAGTGCTGCTTTCCTATTAAAAAGGTACATCTTCTATACGTTCAGAAATCTTATTTCACTAAAGTCTTAATGCCTATGTAATTAGGGATTCTTCTAAATATTTTAGCCGTTTCTATACTGAAATTCCAATTCGTAATGGTGTCTAAACTGATTAGAACTGTTTTTACCTGCAATGTTATCTTGAAAAGTAACAGGGAAAAGAATGAGAATTTACAAAGTACTTATGCTTTGTTCTGGATCCCTGGTGGCACAGTGGTTAAGGGCTTGGCTGCTAACCAAAAGGTCAGCAGTTCAAATCCACCAGCCACTCTTTGGAAACCCTACGGGGGCAGTCCTATAGGGTCGCTATGAGTCAGAATCAATTTGATGGCAATGGGTTTTTCTGGTATGCTATGTTAGGGGCTATCTTATGTACTTAAACATATGATATCTCTGTCAATCTTCACAAGATATTATTGTTCCCAGTCTGCAAATGGAGAACCTGAACTCAGAGAGGTTACATAACTTGCTCAAGGTTACAAAGCAAATAAAAGTCCAAGTAAGTTTCAAGTTTTAATCTATTTGATTCCTCTTTGTAGTTATTGCTTCTTTGGGATTTTAACAGGAGTTAATATGGTGTTAGCATTGAGTCACCTTTTTAAAGCACCCATGATAAATAGAGGGGAATAACAAGTTTGGATGCTACCCTGCACTCTTTTCTTATCAGTACCCATATATTTGATGATTCAGTTACTTGCAGAACAGTTCATGTTTTCCTGCATTGAACTCAATTCTATGTGTGAAAGTGAAATTAGGAGAAAATGAAAATAGGTTGAGAAGTAATCTGCTGTCACGCCTAGAAGTGTATCCTCTAAGAAAAATAACACAGAGCCACAAAAATAACTGACCCAAGACCTGAAGACACAACCCTTACCCAGAACATTTTCTTTAGGTTTTGCTGAGGCCAGCAATCTTGTTCCAGCCTAGTTTGCTGGACACAAGAAATGGTACCACAGGTTATATCTACAAGTTTTCTAGTCTAATGGTGGTTTTTATATTAGCTCCTAAGGAAACCACACACACACACACACACACACACACACACACCACTCCACCACGTCCTTTCATCCTAAAGCAATAGCTATTAGACTCTCATACTCTGTACATATACCAGAATTAAGTAAAGTGAGTGAAGATAATTTTCTAAACTGGGCCCTCAAACCTTCCACCTAGGAAAAAATAGTTAAACTGTCTACTTTGATCAAATTTTCCAGTTAAATGTTTAGTTCTGCATTTTGTTATACCTCTACAGACGTTTCTAGAATAAAACCAAGAAAAAATAATACTAAGCATAATGTCTACATTTTTTAAAACTAAGCTAACATAGTTTCCTACAAATTTAAAGAAAAAATGACTGAAGTTAGCCCCAATTATTATATGTATCAATTATCACAACTCATAAGTAGCACACTAGTTAGCTTCTCATTACCCAAGTGATTATTTCTTTTGATTATTCAGGTTTTTTTTTCTGATAAA
>NW_004443986.1:5531599-5569779 GCF_000243295.1 Trichechus manatus latirostris
AATCAACGCCAAGAGTTTGCTGGAGTTAGGAGACTTCAATAATAGGAAGCACCCTTTTCTGTAATATTGGACATAACATTTTATGTCAGGGTCGTGGGTATCCTTAGAATTTATGAAAATAGAAATTCCTACAGTTAAAAAAAATTTCCCAGCAATTGGACTACTTTAAACAGATATTGCCTAAAAGCACCACATATATAACAGAAAACCTATATCCATTTAAGTAAATTAAAATGGAGGGTAAGAGTCTTGATGAAGTGGGTGATTTTGTACTAGATAATAGGACAACTGACTGATTTGATCTCAATAGATGAGATACACTTAGTATTTACTCAAAAACATACTGAGTATGTGTTCTGTGCCACTCTATGTAAGATAATGGGTGTACAAAAACAAATTGTCTATATGATAATGAGTGTATGGGGCAAGAGAGGAGACAGGAAAGGCAGGCTGGTATTATTTTTACTTCAAAGAATGGCTACCAGACAAGCTATGGTTTTCAGACTTGAGTATTTGGCAGGCATTTTCTCAAAAATGAACAAAGTGAGCTTGTCACTTTTAAACAACAACTGAAAGCATTTGTTTCCAATGATTAAATTTACTCTATTAAACAAAAATATGAAATTTTGAAAAACTAGTATCAACCACCCTGAGCTTAACAGTTTCACAATATTTAAGAATTTTTGGATGATAAGGGTGATATTAATGACTGTGGTTTTTTGATAGTGTATTAAAAATGTGTGAGCAGTTGGAAGTTCTGCATAACTCAGTGAACCAATGTCTTCCAAATGATCAATGCAGAATGTTGCAAAACCATACATGAGTAAAAGATCCACTCAAAGTACAAGATAACCAGAGGAGAATTGCCCCATAGAGTTTCCAAGGCTATAAATCTTTACAAAAGCAGATTTCCACATCTTTTTCCCACAGAGCAGCTGCTGGGTTTGAACTGTCGACCGTTTGGTTAGCAGCCAAATGCTTTAACCACTGTGCTACCAGGGCTCCTTAAAGTATAGGTTACTCTAATAGATTTTAATGTAACAGAGTAGGAAAAGTATGCTGATGTGAATTCAAATTCCTTATTGAAACTAATCTTTAAGAAATGACTACTGTCAAGTTTTGGTATAGTATGAAAGAAGATTATTGACAATTATCTTAAAAAGCTAGTAAAACACTCCTCCTTTGTCCAACTACATATCTTTGTAAGGCCAGATTTTGGTCATATATGCCAATCAAAACAACATAGTGCAACAGATTATACTCAGATATAAAATCTAGCTGTCTTTTTTTTTAAATTAATGATATGATTAGAAATTCACAGATTATTACAGAAAAAAACTTTTGATAATTATGTTTAAAGAAATAACAGACAAGGTTAAAAATATTTTCAGGCAACAGGAAATTGTAAAAAAGATCTGCCATATTTGTAAAAGAATCTAACAGATAACCCATAAATGATTTGAACTTTTTAATTTACGTGGAGTAGTGTTCTTTGTGTTTCTTTAATGACGTCAAAGTGAGATCTTTATGTTTCTCATTCTGTTCATATTTGGTTTCCTAGAGTTATTCTTCAATCTCTGAGGATACTCACTTGTTGAAGATAACTTTCGGGTACGTTTCACTTCTGCTAGTGTCAGTAACACAATTCTCCTTTGTAAAAGACCATATAGTTTCTTTTTTTTAAATAATATTTTATTGTGTTTTAGGTGAAAGTTTACTCAGTAAATTAGGTTCCCCTTTAACAATACTTATACAAATTGTTCTGTGTCGCTGGTTACAATTTTTACAATGTGTCAGCATCCTGTTATTTCCATTCTGTTTGCATTGATCTAGCTTCACTTCACCTCCTTGCCTTCTCATCTTTGCTTTTGGGTAAATGTTGACTGTTTGGTCTCATATAGTTAGTTGTCTAAGGGTCTAGCTGTGTTTTATTAAGCTAGATATCAAGAGATTTGCAAGATTTTAACACAATGCCACTCTTCTCAGTACATTTCTTAGTCTTAGAAAAGAGTTATTTTTCAGGAAAATATATTCTCAAATTTCATTTCTAATAAAGTAAATATCTCTACATTTAACCGAGATAAGCAAAGTTTCTTTGGGGTCCTCAGTAGTTTCCAAGAGTGTAAAGAGATCCTAAGACCAGAATTTGAGAACTGCTGTTGTCAATAATTTTATACAGAATGTCTTACAAGAGATGCCAGTAATTTAAGTGAAATCATAAAGAGAGTTTTACTTTCCACTAAGTCATTTTAGAAAAAAAGAAAAGCCATCTTTGAGATAGTTGCCTTTTGAGACCTTAAAATTCCATCATAGTTATTTTCAAATTGCAATGTTTCAGAGGGTAGGTTAGCTGAAGGCAAGTCTATTATATTAGCTTTGCATTGTTTCAAGGAGAAAAACAAAGTAGTCATACTATGAACACTGAGATAATGTCCAGTAGGGCAAAAACTGATCATGCAGGGTGGAAAAAAGCAAGGAGAGTTAACGGAAAGGAAATAAGCAGCCTCATAGTGTTCTATAGGGTCACTATGAGTCACAATTGACTCATTGGCAACAGGCTTTTTTTTAATATAATGTTCTAGTGTACCAGTCTGTCAGTTTGTCACATTGTGTTGGCTTGTCTGTTACTATGATGCTGGAAGCTATGCCACCCTTATTTAAATACCAATAGGGTCACCCATGGTGGACAGATTTCAGTGGAGCTTCCTCCTAAGACTAGGAAGAAAGGCATGGCCATCTACATCTAAAAATCAGCCAATAAAAACATTATGGATCACAAAGAACACTGTCTGACTTGCTTGCTTTCGACATATCATCAAGAGGGATCAATCCCTGGAGAAGGACATCATGTTTGGTGAAGCAGAGGGCCAGTGGGGGTGTGGGAGGCCTCGGTGATATAGACTGGAACAATAGCTGCAAAAATGGACTCAGACATGCCAGCCATCATGAGAATGATGCAGAACCAGGCGACATTTCGTTCTGTTGTACATAAGGTCGCCAGGAGTTGGAGTCAACTCGAAGACAGCTGTCAATCTATCTATATATGGTCCTAGGCAGGCCTCAATAAAAACTGGCAACAGAGCTAGAGCATGGGGTGGAATGAAATCAAAAGATTGAGGAGGAAATAGATTCCATTTGAAGAAGTATAAAGGATGACTCTGGGATTTCTGGTTTAATGGCTGGGTGTTCTGTATAAGATTATAGACAACCAGGAAAACCTAAATTATTATCATTTAGGTCTAGCTTTCTGTTTTCATGTGAGTCTCAAGATTCTGACTTGTAAATTGCAAGTCAAGAAGCCCTTGGTGTTCTGTGATTAGAACAGACTAACATGAGTATCAGAGAGCATTTGATTAAATTAATTTTACTTTACAGATGAAGAAACCAAAATCTTGAATCCTGAAATGATTTGCCCACATCCAGCAGTCAGCACTAGAATCCAGATTTTCTATTGAATCAAGAGAAGTTTTTAGGATATAAAGAAAAATGACACCTTATATATTTTTATCCCAGAGAAACCAAGAGATCCATTTCATTCTAAATGGTCAGAAAAGCTCCGAACAATGTAAATGTTCTGTAGTCTAGGTTTGAATTCACTGGATATGTCAAACCTAAATTAACCCAAACAGACTGGCTTTTCCATATGAGTTGTTTTAAAGAGGAATGTCAGACATCATCACATGTAGCTGAAATCCCATTTCATGAATTCCATCTGCAGCCACTCCTACTTTTTCTATAAGTGTTGGGCACATTTTTTTCCCCTTAAATGTATTGCATACACCCTGGTTTACGATGTGTGCATAGTATCTCTGAAGTGTTGCTATGCTGGTCCATTTCCACGATCCAGTTAATAGGTCACAATAATGGTGCAATATGTAATCCAGAAAACACTTGATTCTCCACATTAAAAGAAAGAAACAGGGTGTGGATAATTCAAAATGGTGACTAATCCAAAAGTCATTTAAATTTGTAATGTGCTTTGTGCTAACATTAAACATGGACATAATTATGTTTTGAAAATTTTCTTCAAACAAATGAAGTCACTCTATAAACATTTCACTTTTCCTTGGTTTTGCTGTTTAATTATCCATAGCCGATCACATATCCTCCCTTTGGTATATTTCAGGATAGTTATGTCTGAAACCTTCAAAAGAACAATTGCTTTAGAAGTATAAAAACCTTGTAAATAATATAGTTCAGATATAGCAAATAATTACTTCATATATAGCTATTATCTTATCCTTCAGCTTTAGTCAACATCTGTTGTTGATTATAACACTCCTGACCAACAAGCCTGTCTTAGTTATCTAGTGCTGCTATAACAGAAATACCACAAGCAGGTGGCTTTAACAAACAGAAATTTATTTTCTCACAGTTTAGGAGGCTAAAAGTCCAAATTCAGCATGCCAGCTCTAGAGGAAGGCTTTCTCTTTTGGCTCTGGAGGAAGGTCTTCATCTCTTCTGAGCTGCTGCTCCTAGGCAATCTTCATGTGGCTTGGTATCTCTCCCCATCTCTGCTTCTTTCCCTTGTTTGCTTAATCTCTTTTATATCTCAAAAAAGACTGACTTAAGACACACCCTACACTAATCCTATCTCATTAACATAACAAAGACAACCCATTCCCAAATGGTATTATAACCATAAGCATAGAGGTTAGGATTTAAAACACATACTTCTGGGGGACACAGTTCAATCTGTAACAGAGCCTAAATTGTGCTTCAGAGTCCTTCTCAACACAGCACTACCTACAGCATTGTTGGACTGACACAAAAATTAAAACATATATGACACTGTTGATCTAATCAAATCTTCCAAATGATGCTCACTCCTTGTCCAATAACACAATGCACATGGTTAGCTACCAACTAAATGTAGAATGCAAAACTCCTTATTCCGAGTCTGTTATGCTTTTTGCACGATTTTTTCATTTCAAAAAACTTACTTGTTTAGGTTTAATATAAGTTCATTGAGTTAACTCATTTAATGAGGTAATATGAATGTGTGTAACATAACTGCTAAGTATTAAAGAGTATGACAGTAAGCTTTGATGCTAAAAATCTATAGTTCAGATGATTATAGTTAACCTATATTTTCTGTTTATATTAAATCACCTTTACGTGCTCATGCCTTCATATTTTCGAAGAGCATTAAAGATCAACTCATTTCTTGCATTTTTTTTAATTTAAGGAATTTTATATGTTAATTTTGAAAGAGCCTAAAGATGTTTAAAACTCAGTCTCAATCATCACTCACATACATACATCTAGCTGAACTATATGGTTGGTTGTAGCAGAAACTAGCTAGTTTGTAGCCAAATCTGTTTCCTCTTTCTTCTGGATTCACAGCTAATCTAGCACTATTCGAACTGCCTGTCGAGTACAAAAAGCTTGCATTAGAAGGTACATTGACACACAGCTTATTTCATTAAAAAATTTGCTGCTGAACTCAGGAGTGGCCTGCAGACACAGTTGATTTATATTCCAAAACAAGTTCTTTACTTGGTCCGAGATCAGTAGCAAATAGTTTATGGATGGGCAGCCAATCCATGCACTACGATTCGACCTATACTACCATTGACCTATACTACAGTCTCCCTTGTAGTAACTTCTAACAATGGAATGTAGGTGGATGCAGTGGGATGGTCACTTCTGTGTGGCCTTTCTCACCATGGTCTTGTAACTACCACCCAAGTGATTGGGTGGGACCATGCAAATAAGGTCTATGGAATCCTAACAAGGGATTGGTCAGTTTTGCCATACTGTTGGGCTTAAAATGAGCCACCCCAGAGGTGGGAAGGAGAGGATCCCAACACCATCAAGGAAGAAGAGCCAAGAGCAGAGCATGTCTTTTGGACCTGGAATTTCTGTGCTGAGAAGCTCCTGGAACCAGGAGACCGAGAGAGAGACAGAGACAAAGAGAGACAGAGAGACTTGTAACACTGAAGACAGCAAGAAGCGGTAGAAGACAAATGGTGGCAGGAGACCGCATGGTGGGCTTCCTGTCCCACAGAGCAAGAAAGCTGAGAGCCTTTGGGCAGGAAGATTGCTGGTGGAGTAGAGTGCCTCTGGGCACTTGGTGGAGCTAGGTCTGCTGACCCATAGAGCTAGAGCTGAGCGCCTTCAGGCTGAGGTTTACTGGTGGAGTGGGTTGCCTTGGGGTTCTTATCAGCAGAGCCAAGAGAGGTTTGGATACTTGCCTGATCAGGGCAGAGGCTGAGGGGCCAGAAAGAGGTGTGCCTGCAGGCACAGCTGAAAAGAGACTGTCCTGATGAAAGAACTGTATACTGACCATTCCTGAACCTGAACTGTAACCTGTTACTTCCCTAATAAACTCCAAAATCGTGAGTATTGTCTGTGAGTTCTGTGTGGACGTTGCAATGAATTATCAAACTCAGCAGAGAAGTAGGGAGTGCCATGGGAGGGATGGTTTGTGTCAGAATTGGTAAAGATGGCAGAGAGAGGAGGCATGTCTGTCCTCCACCTCATGGGGATCAGCCTTGGTCTGTTGATCTTGATTCTCTTTTCCCCTTGTGAAATTAGAGGAGGTCAGACACCGCCCCTACACCATTTTTACAGTGGAAATGAAATCCACCCCTTTGAGGGTTGTCCAGTATAATTTTCTCACGCACTATTTTCCCATTATTCAGTGACTTTGGAAGTCACGTGGATAAAGATGGTAGAGTTGAGCAAAAAGTCATGATCCCTAAATTATCGCCCAGAAACATCAGTATTGGACTTAATCTGTGCAAAAAGTAAACTTTGATTGTAGTAAGTTAGTGACACTAGGAGGATTCTCTATAATAACAGCTAGTGTTTTCCTAACTCAGTGTGTTTATATATTAAGAATTTAATCAGAAATTAATCATTTTATAAATCAAGTGGCTTTATTTTTAATGATTTTCTCATTTTCAGAAAATAAACATTAGATCAAGGTTTAATATATTAAGTTAAAATTTTAAACATTCATTGGTCAGAGAGCACTACAGTAAATAAATCAATAAAAGTATATAAAATTAATCACATTATTTTATAGTATGCTGTGTATTAATTTTACTAAAGTGTTTTTGAAAAGTATATATTAAAATTAATTATTCATGAATATCATATTTTACATAATTATTTTTTAAGCTCTAAATTAAGTTTTCCATTTTTCTCAAATAGGTCTTGGTTGTCAGTTTGCAACTGGAACAAGCCAACTACAAATGGCTTAATGTAGTATATGCCGTTATTAATTTTCTCCTAGAGCACTCTGAACAGTGAGCACCATGTGAGAAGAGACTGAGTCTGTCTCCACCACCTAGGATAGACACCACCTAACGTAAGTTTCTGGATGAATGATTAAATAAATGCTGTTGCTTTTCACATATACATTATCATATGCCCCTCCATATTAGAAAAAGTATCCTTTAATTTACTGATTTACCTTTGCTTTTTTACTCTTAGAACCTGCATTTACACTTGCACCTCTTTGCCTTATATAATGCACAACATCTTTTCTTGATATTAAAACTCCCATACAGAATGGATAAAGGACCTCTTCATTTTGGAAGTTGGGCCTGTTACTCATAGTATACACAATAATAACAGCATCATTTATTGAACATCTAGCATGTGTAGGGTGCCAAGCTGGGTGCTTTCAAACTAGCATTATTAATCCTTGTAACAACTCTACCAAGCAGACACTGCTGTGACCACGTTGCAGATGAGAAAACTAAGGCCTGTAGAGGGCACCTTGTCCAAACTAACAATGCAAAGAAGTGCTGTGATTTGTACTCCACAGTCCATAATTTTTCTACCATCTCAGTCTGTCAAGCATATTGACTGAAACGTTGCACTTCTCATATCCTTAAAGTGATTGTTACCACACATGTTATTTGTAGCCAACCCACTTGATACCACTATTCAATAGCTACTGAAACAGGCTACATCCATGGGTCTTCTACATGATGAAGACTTCTTCCTCAGCAGAGGGACCTGGGTGTGTTCTAAGATTTCATTACAGGGATGCTATGTACCAGCTGGGATGTGATTCTAATATAATTATTGACTGAGCCATTACTTCCACTTGTGATAAGTCCAACCTCTCAGGCAAAAAGAAGAGTGAAGCCCTGGGTAATTCCTAGGCTTTCAGCTTACTTCTCAGTCTCAAACAAAAAACACAGGCGCCGGCTGCAGGATACAGCACAAGCAAAACAGCAATTCTGACTCACAACAACCTCATGTGTGTCACAGTGGAGTTAATTAATCTACTCTGCTCCACAGCGTTTTCAATGGCTGATATTTCAGAAGTAGATTGCCAGGCCTTTCTTCTGAGGTATCTCTGGGTGGACCGGAACCTTCAGCCCTTGAGTTAGCAGCGGAGCTCATTAGCCAGTTGTACCACCCAGGGACTCCTCCCAGTGTCATAGTGTTGTTGTGTGCCTTGGAGTCCATTCTGATTCACAGCGACCCTACAGGACAGAGTAGAACTGCCTCCAAAGGATTTCCTAGGCTGTAATCTTTACAGGAGCCGATCGCCAGGCCTTTTCTCCTGTGGCGCTCCTAGTGGATTTGAACCGCCACCTTTGGGTTAGCAGCCAAGCCCTTAACCATTGCACCACCAGGACGCCTTCCCAGTCTCTAGAATAGTATAACGATTACGAGTGTGGGCTCTGAAGTCCAGCACAACAGGATCCAGGCACAGATATTCCATTTACTGGCCACGTGACCTTGAAGCAGTTTCATAAACTTTGTGACCATCAGTTTCCTCTGCCTTTCTATTCATGGAATTGATCTGATGATTAAATAAATGAGCGCGTATAAACCAGCTAACACAGTGACAGGCCATGGTAAATGCTAAATGAATACCAGTTATTACTGATCTAGATTTCTTGTTTCCTATTTCTAGTTTTACATCTTTGATTCTTTCACTGGAAACTGCCCTGTTTCCTAGGAGGAGAAGTAAGATTACGGTAGTGATTTTCATCAGGAGACATTTCCTGTTTGGGTAGATACATGGAAAATGTAACTAAAATATGACTAATCATAAGACAGAGAAGCCTAGATGAAGTAAAATATTGAGGAATGTGGTAGAGAGCCTTTAAAGTGCTTTATGTAGCATGTGAATTGACATGCATATCACAAACACCTACGATCTCTAATTAATATAAAAAAGCATGAACATTAATAATTAATAAAAGTGTAACATAAACCAAACAATACTTATAGCTCTCTTGCACAGAAACGGCTCAAAGGAAACAGAATTCACCATCTTAAACCCTAACATGTTATTTTTCAAACTTCCTACTTTTCATTTTAAAAAGTTACATTTTATGTTGCCTTTCTCTTATAATAATATTTAAAGATAATGTTATATAATGTCATAAGATGTTAATATATTTTAAGCCCTTTTTAACCTTTATTCTGAATGTTTTTGTGGGGTCGAAAATTGAATATGATTGAAAGTCACTCTTGCTAATGATATTTTAGAGAGGTCTCCTAACACGCTGCAAATCCTCGTTACGATATAAAAGCTAAATAGAAACTGCTCTTCAAACTGACTATACAGTGGCAAACTAAACAAACAAAAAAATTGACAAAAAGCAAAGCAACGTCAAAAACTCATAGTTGGCAATATACTAACACTTCAACCGGATCCACCCGATGAAAAGTTTCATAAAAGAACATTTTTAAACAATAAATTCTGTCATCTTGAGAAGATAATTCCAAAGAGTTTCCTGTCTGCTCCGCATTGTTCTCCAGCGTGGAAAGAGTTCAAATAGGAATTTCGTTTACGAGCTCAAGCACGTCTAAATACAAACCAAATTTTTAAAATAACAAGAAAAACTTGGAATTCTCCATCTAACCAGGTATTTACTGCATTTATGAAATTCCTCCTTTTACAAACCCCGAACAAAGTAATTTATTTATACGAATCATCTAAAATAGTTTTACAGTATACCAACTCTAAATTTGACGGTCATAGCAAAACAATTTTATATACAGCATAGTGTGCTATGATTACTATAACTTTCATTGAATTGCATAAAAATACATTTGCAATAACAAAAATAAAAAAACAAGACAATACCACCAAGAATCATAGTCCTTTTTAGTCTTTTTCTATGCACACTTAAAAAATGCATATTTGTGATTTCATAGGCTTATATATACAATGTTGCATTTTGCTTTTTCACTTACCTTATCATAGTACTTTCAATATTCTTACAAATTCTTTGTAAAAATAATTTAATAGCTACACAACATTCCAACATATGAGCGGATGCCACAGATTTTCTAACATAGGATATTAAAAATAATTCCATTCTTGATATTATAATTAATTATATTCCAAATATCTTTATGCATAAGCTTTTATTCACATTACAGACTATTTTCTCAGGAAAAAAATCCAGTAACTATAATTATTGGTGCAAAATGAATGTATGAACATCATCGACATACACATCAGTTCTATTTGTTAATCATGAGTTTTCCTAATCTGAGACACAAGAATTGAAACTTATTTTATTTTGAATTTCTTTGATTATAAATGAGATATATACCATTTGTATTTCTTTTATCATCAGTTCATTGTTTATAACCTTGATTATCTTCTCTTTTCAACTTAACGTTCATCTAAAAATACATACATTAAGGCTATTAAGACTATGTCATATTTGTTGAAGATGTCTATTTTTTGCCTTCTGATCTCACTTGTGATTTAGGCAAATAGAACTAACATAGACATTTTTATGCACTTCTGTTTGTTAACAGTTTCTTTTGTGATTATTTCCATTCAATTAATCTAAGAAAGTCCTTAGAGATCAGATAGATATTCATGTCCCTTTTCTTTTTCTTTCTTTTTTCTTTTTGGAAGGGGGCATTTAATTAGTTCATTAATCTGAAGTGCATTTTTTGTTGAAATATATGTTTTGGAGGGGAAGATATAATTTCTTTCAAATATCTATTCATTTCCCTGATACTATTTTTTGAGGAGTCTATATGTTCATCACTGGTTTAATTTTACTTTCATATGACATTAAATTCTTATATCCATATTTAGAGCTAGATCAGTATGTGTAGATAAAAATATATTTTCATTGTAATTTCTTGTTCCACTGATTTAGCTGACTATTTTTGTCCCAGAACCACAGTTTTAATTATTGTATCTTTAAAATGTATTTTAATATCCATGCATTTTGCCCTATTTTTTTCAAAATTTTCTTAGACATTATTACTGTTTATTTTTCCAAATGAATGTTACAAATATTCTCCAAATATCCAATTAGTGCTATGAATGGATTTGCTTTGGAGCTTCATAAATTTTTGCTAAACTGCATCTTTATAATGTTTAGTTTCACCATCCTGAAAAATGGCATCTTAATTTACTCACTTAAGTCTCTTATTAAGTTTAGTAATTTGAATAATAATAGGCACTATTTATTCATTACCTGATGTTTTCTGTTAATATGTTTTACTTCAGTTAATGTACTCAACTCAATAACCTATGAAATTAATATGTATCCTCATATATTCATCTCTATTTCATCCCTTGGGAAAACTGAAGCTCTAAAAATTATTGATTATCCTATATCTAGCAAGTGAAAGAGCTAAGATTTTGTACCTGAATACAGACGTATTTTCTTTCTATATAAACACTTGATTTGGGGCTTAAAAGTTCTTACATATGTTATTTAGCATTTTATATTTTTCATTTTTGCACTGATTTTCTAAACTGTTGGAAACACATGTGGGAAGCAAAATTCAATAGAAATACCACAAATAGGTCTCAGTTCCACTGCAGTATCAGTTACCTAGATTCCAGAGTAGTCTTTTCTGCACAAGCAGAAGACCAGTTCCTAGAGACTCCATGTTACTGCTCTTTCCTCACGTGCTGCTAAAATCCCAGCCCTCCTCCAGCCTTAACTATTTTATAATCCAAGGCCAGCTAAAGGCATTCTCTTTCTAGTTCAGAGAATGCCATCAGATAATCTTATTTTTAGGAAAAAATTGTGAGACCAAGGTTGTTGCAAGGAAGTCTTCCAATAGCACTTCTGGATTGATTCAAAATTCTTAAATATATATACAACTCTGTATGTCCATGACAGAAATATTATAAAGACAAGCCAGAATGAAAAAAGATAATTCATACATAGTTCTAGCACACAAAAACAGCCATTTCTA
Source organism: Trichechus manatus latirostris (assembly GCF_000243295.1). Classification (NCBI taxonomy): domain Eukaryota; kingdom Metazoa; phylum Chordata; class Mammalia; order Sirenia; family Trichechidae; genus Trichechus; species Trichechus manatus. The sequence continues at coordinate 5,543,765 of NW_004443986.1, forward strand.
TGAATTTATCATGTACGCTCCCAGATATATGCAAGTGTTTATTTTTATTTTACAGATTTTATTTATACTATAAATTATGTCTATTAATCTCACCTCCATACACTTCATATATATAGTGTGCATTGTTCCATGTTGTTAAACGTTTTCATGAATCTTCCAATGTATGCTTATACCACAGCTTCACTCCTTATCATTGGAAATTTGGGTATTTGGGTTATTTCCCTTTTTTTCCCCCTTTTATAAATAATGATATGGTTATATATCCTTGGGGCAAATTTATAGCGTATACACATAATTAATTGTGACATATAAAATCCCAGAGATAGAATTGTTGGCTAAATACATGCACATTTTAAAGGGAATTTATGTTGTGACCTCAAAAAGAATGCAGTAATTTACATTTCCAGCAAGTGTACTTGAAAGTACCTGCTTCCCAGCATCCTTGTAAAAGTAAATAAGTAAATAAAATTAATATTTAATGAAGTTTTATTTCTTCCTAGGCACTATTCTAAGCACTTGAGTGTATTAACTTATTTAGTACTCACAATAACTCCTGAAGTAGCAAATATTACCCATCCTATTTACTGAAGTTGAAAAGGAGACATAAGAGATAAAGTGATTTGCCAAAATTAATCTATCCCGCTGGTAAAAGTAATCAGGATTTAATTCCAAGTACTTTGATCCATACTACGTTTCAAATTTTTTGTCAAAAATATATATCAATTGCTATTATAAATTGCAATATTAAACATTTCTGTTGATGTATCAGTTTTATTTCTTGGTTTGTAATATTGCTCTTGTTATATTTAACTTCATCGAGATAATCTACGTGCCACAAAATGTAGCCATTTTAAGTATCAAGTTCCATGAGTTCTGATAAATATATACAGCCATATGATCAGCACCACAATGAAGATGTAGAATATTTTCATCATCCAAAAAAGTTCCTTCTTGCTCCTTTGCAGACAACAACCCCTTCCCCAAGCCCAAGTAAGCACTGATCTGCATTTTGTCAATTCAAGTTAGTTTTGCCTATTCTATAATTCCATGTAAATGGCATCACACATAATCCACCCTTTTCTGTTTGACTTTTTTTGCGCAAAAAATAATGTTGAAATTAATCCATGTTTTCCCATATGTGATAGTCCTCTAATTTTTACTGTTGAAAACTACACTATTGTATAGATATACCAAAATTGCTTTATACATTCACCTTTTGATGGACATCTGGGTTACATAATAAAGAGTTTGATTTCACTTTAATTTTCAACCATTGATGGTTTTCAAGCCTCACTTCTTCTCACTTCTTCCCCTTTTCCCCCTGCTCCACATTTAGGGAGGCAGATAAGAAAACTCAGAAGCTCCCTCCTTTGGTGACAGTGGGAATTTCAAAGTATGCAAGCTCTAGCCAACATGCAGGAAAGCCTCACCCCAACTCCACCCTCTAACTGCCAAAACACCCCAAACCTATCTCCTTTCCCTACACTTTCAAGCCATTTTGCACTTGCTTGGGAGGTTACCCTACTCTCCCCAGAAAACCTCATTATGTGAGTAATAAACCATTTTATACCCACTTGCTATCTGTGACATTATCGGTCTCCACATCCAAACCAAATTTTGCACGAGGGAGCCAGCCCATCTGCAGGGTGAACACAACAGGTTGCTTGTAGTTTGGGGCTATTTTGGTACAGCTGCATTTAAAACTTTGGGTAAATATATGTTTTCAGTTATCTCAGGCAAATACCCAGGAATAGAACTGATGGGTCAGATAGTAAAAGAAACTACAAAACAATTTTCTAAAGTTATTTTATCAGTTGGTTACATTCTCAATTACAATATATGAGAGCTCCAGTGGCTCCACATTTTCACCAATGTTTTGTACTGCTAATCTTTTTAAAATTTAGCCATTCTAGTGGGTAAATAAAAAACAAAACAAAACAAAACTCATTGTCATCGAGTTGATTCCAACTCACAGCAACCCTATAGAACAGAGTAGAACCGCCCCCAGAGAGTTTCCAAAGAGCAGCCGGTGGATGTGAACTGCTGACCTTTTGGTTAGCAGCCGAACTCTTAAACACTGTGCCACCAGAGCCCCAGTGGGTAAATAGGGTGTCTTATTGTGTGAAGAATATTGAATATACCATGGACTTCCAGAAGAACTAACAAGTCTGTCTTGAAAGAAATACAGCCAGAGTGCTCCTTGAAGAGAGGATGGCAGGACTTCGTCTCATGTACTTTGAACATGTTATCAGGAGGGACCAGTCCCTGGAGAAGGACATCATGCTTGGTAAAGTAGAGGGTCAATGAAAAAGAGGAAGACCCTCAATGAGATGGACTGACACAGTGGCTGTAACAATGGGCTCAAACATAACAATGACTGTGAGGAGGGCTCAGGACTGGGCAGTGTTTCGTTCTGCTGTACATAAGGTCACTATCAGTCAGAACCAACTCAATGGCACTTAACAAAGACAACAACATTGTAGTTTTAAATTACATTATCTTGATAAGTAATTAAGTTCAATACCTTTCCGTATGCTTATTTGCCATTTATAAATTTCTTTTGTAAAGTTTTTATAAAAATATTTTGTCTATTTTTTAAGTTGATTTGTCTTCTTATTATCGATTTGTAAGAGTTCTTCATATATGTTGTTGTTGCTGTTAGGTGCCATCAAGCCATTTCCAACTCATAATGACCCCACGCACAATAGAACGAAACACTGCCCAGTCTTGCGCCATCCTCACAATCATTGTTACGCTTAAGCCCATTGCTGCAGCCACTGTGTTGAGGGTCTTCCTCTTTTTCGCTGACCCTCTGTTTTACCAAGAATGACGTCCTTCTCCAGGGACTGATCCCTCCTGACAACATGTTCAAAGTATGTGAGACATAGTCTCACCATCCTTGCTTCTAAGGAGCATTCTGGCTATACTTCTTCCAAGACAGATTTGTTCATTCTTCTAGTAGTCCATGGTATATTCAATATTCTTCGACAACACCATGCTTCAGAGGCATCAATTTTTCTTTGGTCTTCTTTATTCATTGTCCAGTTTTCACATGCATAAGAGGCAACTGAAAACACTATGGCTTGGGTCAGGTGCATCTTAGTCTTCACGGTGACATCTTTGCTTTTCAACACTTTAAAGAGGTCTTTTGCAGGCAATTTGCCCAATACAATGTGTCTTTTGATTTCTTGACTGCTGCTCTCATGGTGTTGATTGTGGATCCAAGTAAAATGAAATCCTTGACAATGTCAATCTTTTCCCTGTTTATTATGATGTTGTTTATTGGTCCAGTTGTGAGGATTTTGCTTTCTTTTATGTTGAAGTGTAATCCATACTGAAGTCTGTGGTCTTTGATCTTCATCAATATGCGCTTCAAGTTCTCTTCACTTTCAGCAAGCAAGGTTGTGTCATCTGCATAATGCAGGTTGTTAAGGAGTCTTCCTCCAATCCTGATGCCCTGTTCTTCTTCATATAGTCCAGCTTCTCGGACTATATTCTTCATATATGTTAGATGTAAATGTTTTGCATATATATGTATTGCAAATATTTTTTCCATTCATTCAGATGTTTTTTATAAAAACAAAATCTCAGAGGATACTTAATGCTTCTATGATTTTGGTAAAGGTTTGTCATATTAAGCATTTGGGAAAATTACTTATAAATATACGTCATTTTATCTCCCCAAGATAAGTAAGCCTATATGTAGTGCATTAGGTTCACACTTTAAGCACATGGCTTTATCTGAAGGTTAAAAAGAAAAACATAAAATTAACTTAAAAACTCTGATTTTCATCACACATAGTAAAAATGCTGAAAGCTAAAGACAAAAAGAAAATCTTGAAAGCAGCAAGAGAAAGACAATGCATCACTTACAAGGCATCCCCAGTAAGATTAATGCTGACTTCTCATAAAAAACAATGGAGGCTGAGAGGCAGTGGGATAACATATTCAAAGTGTTCAAAGGAAGAAAAAAACAACTGTCTACCAAGAAGCCTATATCCAGCAAAGCTATTTAAAAAAATAAAGGTGACATAAAGACATTCACAGATAAACAAAGTGAAGAGAATTTGTTGCTAGCAGACCCTTCTTACAAGAAATACTAAACGAAATTATCCAGACTGAAAGCAAATGACCCCAGATGGTAATATGAACCCACACGCACAAAAAATACAAAAAGCATGGATAATGGTAATTATGTAATTGTAAAAGGCAGTAAAATGAGTATTTCTTCTCCTTAATTATTTTAAATGATTTGAAAACCATTTATATAAAACAATGTGTATATAATGTATTGTTGGACCTATAACATACAGACATGTATCCTATTTGCGAATAATAGCAGAGAGGAAGTGGGTGATGGTAAAGCTGTATTGAGGCAAGGAAATGATTCTAGGTGGTAACTCGAATCCACAGGAACAAATTAAGAGAATCAGAAATGAAAGGTAAAGTTAAAATAGAAAAATAATAAATATATATTTGTTCTCCTCCTTGCAGCTTCTATAAAAGTCATACAGTTATATAAAGTAATAATTATAACACTATCATTGGGTTTGTAACATTTTAGATATAGTATGTATAACAGTATCACAAAAAGGGGAAAAAGTGAATAGATGTGAGATTGGTTTAACATCTAAAAATCAATTAATGTACTACACTGTATCAACAGAATAAAAATCACATTATCATTTCAATGGACCGCAAAAAACTCATCTGACAAAATTCAACACCCCTTCATGATAAAAACACTTAACAATCTAGGAATTGAAGACAACTTTCTCAGCTTAATAAAGGATGTCTACAAAAACAAACAAACAAACCACAGCTCACATCATACTTAATGGTGATAGACTGGATGCGTTCCCCCTAAGATCAGGGACACAACAAGGACGTCTACTCTCGCTACTTCTATTCAGCACTGTACTGGAGGTTCTACCCAGGGCAATTAGGCAAGAAAGATAAATAGGTAGGTAGGGTAGATAGACTAGATTAGATAGATAAGAAGGAATAAAAAATAAAAGTATCTCTAGTTGCAGATATGATCTTGCAGATGGAAAATTTGAAGGAATCTACTGAAAAATATTAGAATTAATAAACAAGTTCAGCAAGGCTGCAGGTTGCAAGATCAACATACAAAAATCAGTAATATTTCTATATATTTGCAATGAACAATCCAAAAGTGAAATTAGTGGAAAAGCAGGGGGAGAATAGTTGCACAACTTGAAGAATGCAATCAATGTCACTCACTGAACTGTAGATGTAGAAATTGCTGAACTGGTGTATGTTTTGCTGTGTATAAGTTCAACAACAAAAAATAAAATAAATTATTAAAAATATAATTAAGAAAACAATTCATTTAGAATAGCATCGAAAAGAATAAAATACTTAGGAATAAATTTAACACAAAAATGTAAAACTTATGCTCTGAAAACTACAAAACAGTGTTGAAAGACATGAAAGAAGATCTACATAAATATTCATGGATTGGAATACTTAATACTGTTAAGATGGCAATACTTCCCAAAGTGACCTACAGATTCAATGCAATCTCTATCAGAATTCTACCTGAGTTCTTTGTAGAAATTTACAAGCTGAACTTAAAATTTTTTATGGAATTGCAAGGGACCCAAAATAGCCAAAACAACCTTGAAAAAGAGCAAAGAAGGAGGACTGACACTTCCTGACTTCAAAACTTACTACAAAGCAACATTAACCAAGATAGTGTGGTGCTGGCCTAAGGATAGACATATAGATCGATGGAATAAAATTGAAAGTCCAGAAATAAACCTATGTGTCCATAGTCAACTGATTTTCACCCATTTGAATGGGTGACAAGACCATTCCATGGGGAAAGAATAATCTTTTCAATGAATTGTGCTGGGTCAACTGAACAGTCAATGGGCAAAAGAATGAATTTGGACCCTTATCTTACACCATACAGAAACATTAACTCAAAATGGATCAACAACCTAAATGTAAGACTTAAAATTGCAAAATTGTTAGAAAACATAGGAGTACATCTTCATGACCCTGGAGTTTCAAAGGAATTCTTCGATATGAAACCAAAAGCACACACAACAAAAGAAAAACTAGATAAATTGGGCTTAATCAAAATTTCAAACTTCGATGTTTCAAAGGACACTTCCAAGAAAGGAAAAGAAAGATCACATAATGGAAGAAAATAATTGCAGATCATATATCTGAGAAACCACTTGTATCCAGAATATACAAATTACTCATACAACTCAATAATGTGAAGAAACCCAGATTTTAAAATGTGCAAAGGAATTGAGTACACAGTTCCCCAAAGAAGATATATGAATGGGACAATAAGCACATGAAAAGATGTGCTATCAGAGAAATACAAATCAAAACCACACTGAGATACCACTTCATACCCATTAGGATGGCTAGAATGAAAATTTCAGATAATAACAAGTGTTACAAGAATTCGGAGAAATTGGAACCCTCATATACTGCTGCTGGGGATGTAAAATGGTGCAAACACTTTGGGAAATAGTCTCAAATGGTTCAACATAGAGTTAGCATATGACCCAGCAATTCCACTCCTAGATATGTATCTAAGAGAAATGAAAACATGTGCATACAAAAACTTGAATATTGGTGTTTACGGAAGCATTAGTTATAATAGCCAAAAGGTAGAAGCAAACCATATCTCCATCAATTGATGAATGGACAAACAAAATGTGGTACGTCCATAAACGTACAATGGAATATTTTTGGCCATAAAAAAAAATGAAGTACTGATACATGCTTTAATATTTATGATCCTTGAAAACAGCATGCTAAGTGAAATAATTCAGTCACAAAAGACCACACATCAAATGATTACATTTTATGAAATGTCCAGAAGAGCCAAATATATAGAATCTGAAAGTAGACTAATAATTACCTAAGGATGGGCAGGATCGGGGGATTGGTTGGTGATAACTAAAGAGTACAGGATTTCTTTTTGAGGCATCAAAATATTCTAAAATTGACTGGTAATTCTTGAATGTATCTGTGAATATACTAAAAGCTATACATGGATAAATTGGTATGTGAACTATGGCTCAGTAAAGCTGTAAAAATCTACTTTTCAACGTATCAGTTGTAGAATTGAACAATATTTGGAAAATCTGAAAGAGCATATGGTCAAATATTTTTCCCTTTGAAGTCTTGTGTTAATAATACCTCTGTTTCTGATTAATTTACATGTGATTCATGGTTTCTAAGGAGGCTTTTGATGACTAAGGGGACTGATAAATCTTTTATTTGGTGAACCCTGGTTGAATGTTTTTCTTTTTTCCCTGTGAACCACGATGTGGTGCTTGACAACATTAGCTTTAACTTAGTTCTGGAAAGGTTCATTTCCAGTTCCAAACTCAGTTCTCAGGAATTGCAAGGGAGTCCTACATTTTGTAAAAATGCGGAACATATTACTTCCTCTGATGTGAATGATGAAGCAGATTACATGTGACACTGATGAGCAAGATAGCAAGTTCAAATGCCTGGAGTTTTTAGCCATATGTAAAGAAATACACAGCACCCAAAACACGTTTTACACTAGTTCTCTTTCCTTGGGGGGGCGGGGAGCTACTGACTAGAAGAGGCAGGAGGGACAATCACAGTGAGTGCTTCTACTGACCTATTCTCACTGCAGTGACCCTCTGCTATCTCCTTCATCTGACTTACGTCTGTGGGAGCATAACAAAAGTGAAACGTACTGTGGATGCACGGAGGACAGTGATTTTGGTGCCCCACGGGGAGGAGAAAAAAGAGAGTTATTAATATCATTTTTAAGTGTGGAATTTAAATGCAGCACAGACACTGACAAAAGGTATTCAGGAGAGACCCCCTGCCTCAAAATTCCAAGAATGATAGCATTGAACACATACCATTGAATAACTCCACATAAAGTGTTTCATCAGCCATTTCTGGGAGTAGCAAGCATAGTATTGACATAAAATTAGATGCTAATTATCCAAGAAAGATAGATAAAACTGAGGATTTTATTTTGTTAGCCTTAAATCTTGAGTGGTCATACCTTCTTAAAATAAATACTATTTTTGCCCAACTAACAAATGTGAAAACTGAGTCTAGAAAGATTGAGCACCTTGTACAAAATCACATTCCTGGACTGGCACACGGGAGATTTAAACCAAAGTTAGAAGACCAGGAGCCTGACCAATATGTGACACTGTAAGCAGATCTGGAGAAGGTCAACCAGACATACGGCTCTAACATTTAGTTTAATTCACCAAGGGCTTACTGAAAGCATTCTATATACAATGAAAATTATACAGCCCAGATATATTTTTCTACCCCATGTTAAAATCCAATCACTAGAATTACATATGGAGGGAAAAGAAAACTTATTTGACCCAATTTTAGAACTTATTATACTCATCGCTGGGAAGAAAGGTTTTCAGTCATGTATAAAACACCAAACCCGGTTGCAGTCAATTCTGATTCATAGCGACCCTATAGGACAGAGTAGAATTGCCCCATACGGTTTCCAAGGAGCAGTTGGTGGACTCAAACTGTCAACCTTTTGGTTAGCAGTTGTAGCTCTTAACCGAGCCACCAGTCATGTGTACAAATGTTTAATATATGAAGCATAAAAATTCGAGTAAAACTATGGGATGTCAGCTTGATTGAAATTATATGAAAATGACTACAGGGTGCTATATTAAGTAACAAAGTTAAAAGAAGCAAACAATCTCCCTGCTTAAGAATCATAGAAGAGTTGCAGCCTAAGAATAGATCAATCATATGATTTAAACAACTCCTCTAGAGGATATGAAGGGAGCATGAAGAAAGAGTGATATCTAAAATATTAAAAAATCTCCCTAGAAACTTGAGAATAAAGGCAGCTTTAACAATGCGGGCACCAAGCCCAAAACTGCCAAATTGCCTTTGGGGATAAAGACATTTAACTGCATTCCTGGTTGGATAACAAAACAGCCTGCTTTCCTCTTCTCCTACCTCCCCTGTAATAAATAGTCAAAGATGCTCCATGTGAAAATGCTGTATTTGGACTTTGAGACCATATGCTGACACTGTGAATCTGATGTAGGCTGACTCATGGGCCTTGTGATTTTTTTTTCTTCATTGTTCTGATTAATAGGTTAGTTGAAGTCACGTTATGGGAAAATCAGTTGAGAAATGATGGATGACTTTTGTTTCTTTTCAGAAAATACCACCCAGCTTTTAATTACACATGCTATAATTTACAAAAAAAAATTTTTTTTCTTTGACTTCGTTGAGAAGAAGAGTAGCATTCTGACAATATTTTACCCTTCTAAAAAAGCAGAATATCTCAAAGTATTATCAGGCTACAATTAGATACGTCCCTGGTAGCACACTGGTTAAGAGCTTGGCTGCTAACCGAAAGTTTGGCAGTTGAATCCACCAGTTGCTCCTTGGAAACCTATGGGGCAGTTCTACCCTCTTCTACACGGTCACTATGAGTCAGAATCAACACAACAGCAACAAGTTTGGCTTTTTTGTTTGTTTACCCCACCCCAATAGAGTGGCCATTTTGACTAAAGACAAAGTGGGGTAGGATGGGAGGTCATGGGCATTGAACTTGACACACTTAAATTGAAATCTTGGCTCTGTCAGTTAATGGTTGTGGGATCCTAGTTAAGTTATTCAACCCCTCTGAACTTTATTTCCTTATTTGTAAAATGGAGGTTATATATATCACCCTGTGAGTTATTTTAAGGATTAAAGACAATGTATATATATTTTGGACACTTTATCAGGAGGGACCAGTCCCTGGAGAAGGACATCATGCTTGGTAAAGTGGAGGGTTAGCAAAAAAGAGGAAGACCCTCAACGAGATGGACTGACACACTGGCCGCAACAATGAGCTCAAGCATAACAACAATTGTGAGGATGGCACACGACTAGGCAGTGTTTCGTTCTATTGTACATAGGGTTGCTGTGAGTGAGAACCAACTAGACGGCACCTAACAACAACAGCAAGATACATATGCTCAGTGTATTTTTGTTATCTGATGAACTGACTGGCCTATAGAGATGAATACTAACCAAGAAGTTCCTTCACCTGAGTGACACTGCTTCCAGAGTTTTTGAAGACTTGTGTAAAAAACTGCTTTAGCTAAACATTTGACTCATAGAAGAGCCAGATACTCTTGTTGATTCTGTAATATACAAAGTGAAAGATAGGTTGTTGTTGTTAGATGGTATCGAGTTGTTTCTGGCTCATAAGGACGCTATGCACAACAGAATGAAACCCTGCCTGGTCCTGCACCCTCCTCATATCAGTTGCTATGTTTGAGTCCACTGTTGCAGACACTGTGTCGATCTAGCTCTTGGAGGGTCTTCCTCTTTTTTGCTGACCCTCCACCTTACCAACCATGATGTCCTTCTCCAGGGACTGGTTCCTCCTTATAACATGTCCAAATTACATGAGATGAAGTCTCGCCATTTTCCCTTCCAAGGAGCACCCTGACTGTACTTCTTCCAAAACAGACTTGTTCGTTCTTCTGGCAGTCCATGGTATATTCAATAATCTTCGCCAACACCATAATTCAAAGCCATTGATTCTTCTTCAGTCTTCCTTATTCATTGTCCAGCTTTTGAATGCATATGAGGTGACTGAAAAAATCATGGCTTGGGTTAGGTGTACCTTAGTCTTCAAGTGACATCTTTGCTTTTCAACATTTTAAAGCAGTCTTTTGCAGAAGATTTGCCCCATGAAATGTGTCTTTTGATCTCTTGACTGCTGCTTCCATGGGTGTTGATTATGGATTCAAGTAAAACGAAATCCTTGACAACTTTAATCTTTTCTGTTTATCATGATGTTGCTTATTGATCCAGTTGTGAGGATTTTTGTTTTCTTTATGTTAAGGTGTAATCCATACTGAAGGCTGTAGTCTTTGATCTTCATCAGTAAGTGCTCCAAGTTCTCTTCACTTTCAGCAAGCAAAGTTGTGTCATCTGCATATGGCAGGTTGTTGATAAGCCTTCCTCCAATCCTGATGCTGCGTTCTTCTTCAAATAGTCCAGCTTCTAGGATTATTTGCTCAGCATACAGAGTGAATAAGTATGGTGAAAGGATATAACCCTGATGTACACCTTTCCTGGTTTTAAACCACACAGTATCCCCTTGTTCTGTTCGAATGACTATCTCTTGGTCTATGTACAGGTTCCCCATGAGCACAATTAAGTGTTCTTGAATTCCCATTCTTCACAATGTTATTCATAATTTGTTATGATCCATACAGTCTAATGCATTTGCACAGTCAATAAAACACAGGTAAACATCTTTCTGGTATTCTCTGCTTTCATCCAAGATCCATCTGACATCAGCAATGATATCCCTCATTTCACATCCTCTTCTGAATCTGGCTTGAATTTCTGGCAACTCTTTCTAGACATACTGCTGCAGCAGCTTTTGAATGATCTTCAGCAAAATTTTACTTGTGTGTGATATTAATGATATAATTCAATAATGTCCACATTCTGTTGGATCACATTTGTTTGGAATGGGCACAAATATGGATCTCTTCCAGTCAGTTGGCCAAGTGGCTGTCTTCCAAATTTCTTGATATAGATGTGTGAGCACCACCAGCCCTGCATTCGTTTGTTTAAACATCTGAATTGGTTAATTCCTGGAGCCATGTTTTTCGCCAATGCCCTCAATGCAGCTTGGACTTCTTCCTTCAATACCATCGGTTCTTGATCATATGCTACCTACTGAAATGGTTGAATGTCAACCAATTCTTTTTGGTACAGTGACTATATGTATTCCTTCCATCTGCTTTTGATGCTTCCTGAGTTGTTGAATATTTTGCCCATAGAATCCTTCAAAATTGCAACTCAAGGCTTGAATTTTTTCTTCAGTTCTTTCTGCTTGATAAATGTTGAGCATGTTCTTCCCTTTTGCTTTTCTAACTCCAGGTCTTTGCGTATTTCATTATAGTACTTTACTTTGTCTTCTCGAGCCACCCTTTGAGAGCTTCTGTTCAGCTCTTTTACTTCATCATTTCTTCCATTTCCTTGAGCTACTCTACATTCAGGAGCAAGTTTCAGAGTCTCTTCTGATATCCATTTTGGTCTTCTCTTTCTTTTTCATCTTTTTAATGACCTTTTGCTTTCTTCATGTATCATGTCCTTGATGTCATCCTGCAACTTGTCTGGTCTTTGGTCATTAGTGTTCAATGCATCAAATCTATTCTTTAAATCGTCTCTAAGTTCAGAGGGGATATACTCAAGTCTTACTTTGGCTCCTGTGGACTTGTTTTAATTTTCTTCAGCTTCAGCTTGCATGTGAGCAACTGGTGGTCTGTTCCGCAGTCGGCCCCTGGCCTTGTGCTGACTGATGACATTGAGCTTTCCCAATGCCTCTTTCCACAGATGTAGTCGATCTGATTCCTGTGCTTTCTGTCCAGTGAGGTCCGCGTGTATAGTCACCATACATGTTTTTGAAAAAGGTCTTTGCAATGAATAAGTCATTGGTCTTGCAAAATTCTATCAAGTGATTTCCAGTGTTGTTTCTATCACCAAGGCCATATTTTCCAACTACACATCCTTCTTCGTTTCCAACTTTTGCATTCCAATCAGCAGTAATTATCAATGCATCTTGATTACACGTTTGATCAATTTCAGACTGCAGAAGTTGTTAAAAATCTTAAATTTATTCATTTTGGGTTTCAGTGGTTGGTACATAAATTTGAATAATAGTCACAGAACTGGCCTTCCTTGTGGGCATATGGATATTATCCAATCACTGACTTCGTTGTACTTCAGGATAGATCTTGAAATGTTCTTTTTGACTATGAATGCAATGCTATTTCTCTTTAATTTGTCATTCCCAGCATTGTAGACCATATGATTGTCTGATTCAAAATGGCCAAAACCAGTCCATTTCAGCTCACTAATGCCTAGGATATTGATCTTTATGTGGTCTATTTTATTTTTGATGACTTCCAATTTTCCTATATTCATCATTCCTACATTCCATGTTCCGATTATTAATGGGTGTTTGCTGCTGTTTCTTCGCATTTTGAGTCATACTACATCAGCAAATGAGGGTCCTGAAAGCTTTACTCCGTCCATGTCATTATGGTCAACTCTACTTTGATGAAGCAGCTCTTCTGCAGTAGTATTTTGAGTGTCTTCCAACCTGAGGGGCTCATCTTCAGGCACTATACTAGATAATGTTTCACTGCCGTTCATAAAGTTTTCACTGTCCAATTTTTTCAGAAGTACACTGCTAGGTCCTTCTTCCTAGTCTGTCTTAGTCTAGAAGCTCTGTTGAAACCTGTCTACCATGGGTGACCCTGCCAGTATTTTAAATACTGGTGACATAACTTCCAGCATCACAGCCACACACAAGCCACCACAGTACGACAAACAGATGTGTGGTGGTGGTCCTTCAAGCTGGAATTTGGAGTCTTAAATTCTTAATGCCTACGGTCTGCTCCATTGAGCACAGGGTCACCAGAGTCCAGGGAGAGCTCATGGCAGCTAACAACAACAACAAATGTCTAACAGGAGTCCCTAGGTAATGCAAATGATTAACACAGTCAGTTGTAACTGAAAGGTTGGTGTCCACTCAGAGGCACCTTGGAAGAAAGTCCAGGCAACCTACTTCCAAAAAATCTGTCATTGAAAACCCTGTGGAGCACTGTTCTACTATGACACACATGGGGCCACCATGACTCAGAATTGGCCCTTGATGCCAACTGGTTTTTAACGTCTAACAACAACCTTGCTACTTATTAATCAAATATTTACTTAGCTGTCCTTGCATCACTAACATGTGGATTATAGAGATGACAGAAACAGGCAATGCCCTGCCCCTAACAAAACTTACATTTATGGAATGAGGGTCAAAGAGGCAAGAAACAAAGGTTATTGGGAAATATAAGGCAGAGTTAGAGATGGGACTGTGGAGGGTTTGTGTGGCTTGACCTAGGAAAAAACAACTGTTTGAAGTAGGTCTCTCCAGGTACAATGCCAATTCTGTTTTTTAGTCATTTAAATTTTATCATATCCTGGGTGGCTACTTCTAACACCAGCTCATTTTTTGCTTAATTACCGAAGCTAAGTTTTGGGCTTTTTCTTTTTTCTTTTCAATTATCCAGAAGTTTTGTCAATGTATATCCTGGGAATCTCACCTCTAACTATTAAGGCTATAAATCAAATGCATTTTGAATTTTCCACAATCTCAGTAGGAATTGAGGGAAGAGATTTCTCGCTCAAGGTGTTTGAGGCAAAAGATTTTCAATACTCCTCAGGGAGAAAAAAAAAACGCTCCAAATTAAGAGGAAAGCAATTCAGTGTATCTACCTTCTTTTTATTTTTCAGATTATATGACTTCAATCATAATAAGGATATGCAGTTATAAACAGTATTTGGCATTTGTGAAAGAGCTTTAGTCATCATTCTCTGGGGTCAAGGATATACCTTTCCTACCCATAACCCCCTTGCTTCTCCCTTTTGGCAAAAAGGTGAGGTATCATACTAGGACTAGACCTCAAAATTTCCTCTGTATGAAAGAGGAATACTCTACCATGCAATATTCTCCTTATTTTCAGTTGAATATTCTGGAAAAAATGACATTTTCATTTTTGAGATTTCACTGGAATGTAACATAAAAGTAGTATTTTTTTAGGGGGGCACTGAAAAAAATGATCTTAGTAAAGATTTAAAAATTACATTTATAAATCGCTAATTTCTCATTTCTCTCATTCTGTCACACACACACTCACTCACATACACACACACACACACACACACACACACACTTCTTTCTCCTACACCATCCAAACAGCAGATTACTAAACAATATCTGTCGGTAGGGAATGACTTGGGAGAGTATCAGTTCTTTCTCATTGATATCTCAGAGTTTAACAGAAAGTCAGACCAGCAGAGCAGGAAATTCCTGACAAGCCCCCACCTTCACATCTGCTGTCTCTTTTTAAGCCCTCTGGAAGTAGTTCAACAGTGTTGCCAAATTTCTTCAATTAATCCATTCGTTAGCAATTTCCTATTAATGACCCTGTATTTTTTTGCGGATCAAAGACCCCCAAGTCTTTTCTGTCACAAAGATTAATACAGTTAAAAATGTTTGCAAGGAGTTAATGAGAATAAAACACTTTTCATATATTCATACAGTCTGTACCACACACATATCCATACAATTGTCTAAATAGTGAGTGCATTTGCAAAGTGTTTTATATTTGTGACGTTCTTTTTAAACCATTATCTCAAGTAATGCCTAAGACAACTGCTTCAGTAAGTAGGCAGTTATTGTCCTGGTCTTGGTCTTACTGATTTCTGGGGATGGGAGAAGACAAGTGGCAGAGATGCTAACTGATTCAATCAACAAATAGCCAAAACCTAGAACCCAAGTCCCTTGCTCCTCGTCTACTGCATTCCATTCCATAAAAGTACATAAATGTGTGCATATAGCACATATGCATAATCCTTCTGACAACTTGAATATATCAGAGTTACTTTTTTGCAGTCTGGTAGTTTGACTGAATTTACTGATTAATCAAGTGAAAAAAGTTACTCTGGCTGTATAGACAACCACTGTCTTAAAGGGTGTAGTATCTGGGACACAGGTGTGCTTTGTTATGTTAGTGGGACGCAGGGCAATTAATGTTCTCTTTCTCCTGTCACCTACTTAGCACACAGCAAGGCTGGCCTGTTTGGGAATCCTCATGTGATCCTTGATTGCATTACAAAATATGATCAAAAGACTCCACCTCAATGTGCATGATTGTGTTGCTTGCTAAACTCAATGGCAATTTATTTAAATATGATACTCTGCAGGAGAACTCCTTCAAAGAAAAGGCACAACAGGGCTTTTATCATTTCCATGCGAGGCATTTGGAGTTATTGCCTCTTGAAAGCATTGGGGGAAACAAGGATAATGCCGGTGGAAGAGTTAAAATGTGATATGATCATAAACCCTGCTCTCTATGCACAATGCTAGTTATGTCCTAGAGTTAATAGCTTGGTGGTCCCTTCTTAACACAAATCAACCTTCTAAAGAGAGGAAAGGGATGGATGGGCGTGGGTGGTAAGGAAATTAGGAGCATGGATTCTAGACAATAATGCATCTGAGATAATCAAGTGATGCAAGCACATTACTATTCAGTGTGTGGCAGAGTGCCGCTAATTCACTGAAAAGCTAACTCAGGCAAATCTAAATTAAAGCATGTGCTGAATCGGATTGTAAAAAATAAGAGCAATTAGCACTGCACTATGTACACATCTGCAATAATCCTTTTTGATGCATCTTCTATTAATTAAGTTTACTGGAAGAAAAAAATCAGGTCAACAGAAGGAAAGGCACAGCTTTTGGCCACTACAAAGCATTTCCAAACATTGACTAAGTTTGCCACGTGAATGTGTCAAATGTCCTTCTTTAAGCGCAGACTAGAAAGGCAAACTGCTTCTTATTCGTAAAGTTGTGATTTTTAAGCTTACGAAGTTTAATTTTTAGAAGTGTGTTAATGACAATTTTTGTTCATGTACTCGTTTGTCTCCCTGGAAACATGCTTCCCATGTTTATGAGGAAAATTATGTTAAAAAAATAAGTTTAATAATTTATTTACACATGAATTGCACCCCAATCAAATCTGTGATTTGGACTACGTAAAGTGAAAAATTATAATTATGTTCCTGAATCCGGAAACACTTCATTTGTATAATCCTTATTCAGCAATATGTTTTCAAAATTTTTACATTCGAGTATACAAAAGAATATTTTAGGTCTAAACTAATAAAGATTCAATTAGTTTGGAAATTATTTTTAAATACAACAATTAATCCTTTCCAAATAACACAAACAATTTAACTCTGAGCATAATAGGTTGTTAAGTATTTCTCACAAAATGTCAATTTTACCAGTATTTTCTGAAATCACCAGTATAAGTAGGCAAATTATTAGTTTCCAATAAATTAAACTGGATATTGAGAAATGGACATTTCTTAAATACATCATCTACTATATCTCATTTTTATAATCAGTTTGCTTTGAAAACAGATAGAGCTCTTTTTTGAATTAAAAAAATTATATTTGGGGAGGTAATATCTATGTAAAAACCCCAAAATTATTTTTCTTCTTTAATTAAAATTGGAAATTATGTAAATTCGTCTTCAGCTTTCTGATTCCAAATGTGGTGCTTACTTTAAATAACTGAAACCTTTTGCTATTACCACTTTTCTTCTTCATTTACAAAGAAAGCAATTAATATGGCTATAAATTAAGCAACACATTAATTAATTCATTAAGTAATTATCATCATTTACTTCTTTTGAGAAAATTCCAGCTCAACAGAAATACTTTCAAAAGTATACTGTTACCATTACACGGTGATGCACTTTAAATAATGCCATTAGGGTGTATCTAATGCAAGGACTGTCAGTGTTTCTATTTTTATAGACTATAAAAATTTAAAGTATTGTGCTCAATCCAACAAAACATTCTCTTATAAATTAAATCTAATATAATAAATTACATGTTTATAATTTATTAACTATAAAACCATCTCTAATATACGTGTTCTCACTAAAAATGCAAAATTATATTTTCTGCACTAATAAATAAGCATTTAACATTAAAATGGAAACAAGCAGTATAAGTTCTTGAGGAAAAATGTTATATAATTTAAATAAATTCGACATGATGTAATAACAAATCAGATCAAACATTCATTAATGACAGTTTGCTACAGACATAATTACAGATATATAATCTATGAATTTCAGTTTCTATATGAATGTATGTATGATAATGTCTAAAAAGCAACACTTAAAAAATATACTCTGCAACCACTTGAACTTTTGCCTTCAGTGTTGTGTACATACTTCCTGGGACCTAATCTGTGTGAACAGCCTGAATCTTAAGCAAGATCAATAAAGCACATGGGTTTGAAAGCATTGCTTCTCCCATATACTGTATGCACAGATTGTGAAAATGAGTATTACTTCTAAAACTCATTTGAGAAGTCCATTTGTGTTAAGTCCATACTGTTAAAAATATCTAAACCACAGACCAAAATCTACACTGTCATTTTAGAAGTCTTTTGAATGGATGATTTCTATCCATGTATTAAGGACAGACAAGAACTGGTGTTTGTGAAGATTATTTTATATAGTAAGTAAATGTGAATTTTGTGTCTCAAATAAATTATACTAACTATGAGTACCCTGTAAGATATTATCCTGCCAATACTGTTATTATATGTATGTTGGTTGGGTACTACCTGTCATTCTTTGGGCATCCTAAAGTCCCTAGGACACAGAGCCAGATCAGGGTTTCCACATTAACTCTCAATTTCCTGGCTCTTTGAGGGCTTTGGCAGGCCCATAATGTTTCTTTAACATTGGTTTTTTTGTGGTTTAATATTTCTAAAAGCAGTAAATTATTTCCAACGTATGTAAAAAAGACAAATTTCTCTGTGGTTAGTGACCACAAAACAAAACAAGAAACAGAAATACTTCAGAGTATAGATTCTGAGTTTCAAGTTTTAAACATTTATTTTGATGTCATACATGAAAAAGAAAAATTTTGATGAAGAATTGTGAATCAATATTTTAAAGAACTCCTGTAGACAGTAACATTCCCGTACCTATCATCTCCATTATCAGTAATAAGCATGGTAATTGCTACATAAACACACACATTGTCTCTCACATGTATATACATAGCCATGAACTGTTGAAAAAGATTAATATTGGCTCATAAAGATATCTTATGAATGATTTAAGAAGACAGAATCTTAATCTTCGATTCAAGGGATTAGTAACAAATGCTTTCTTTTGACAAGAAAATAGAGATGTAAAACTATTAGCAAATGACTTTTTATAGCAAGGAGATGTTATTGATTTATCACTATTTTTGCATTTACTCCCAGATCTCAGGTTTTTGTCTTTACTTTTTAACAATATAAATTTGAGATTCAGAAAATGTTTTTTGGTTTTTTAAATAAGTTGCTTATCTTTTATAACTTTTAAATTATAATTTTGAAAAATACAAAAATTTAATGGATCCTACAGACTAAAAACCAGGCATCTGACAGAAAAAAAAAAACTTGACAAGTTAATTTAAAACTATAACTTTAAATTGCATTTTATAGAACCGTAATCAGAAATATGAGATCACAGAATGACAAAATGAGGTTTAGTGATACAATCTCCATTTACCCCTTTCATTTTAGGGAACCTGGTGCCAGATATGCTCATTGAATTGGCTGAGTAACCCATATAATAAGTGGCAGAGCTTGGACTAAACTTGTGCTTCTTTTTTTCTTTATATCCCAAACTACCCCAACTCCACATCAGAAATGGAACTTTCATTTAGGGCAAAATGAATAACGCAAGAAGAATTTATAATCCCAAAAAATAGATCTCTGTGCCAAGGGCAACATTACGAGTCTGACTAATCTATTAAAAAAAAAAAAATAGAGAAGAGAAAACAATGTTTAGATTATCTACTAAAGAAGGAAGCATTCTCAAGCACCTTCCAGTGTTTCATGTTGCTAAACCTTTACCTTTTTCCTCAAACTTGGCCTCATCTGCAGAGAGAGCACAAGGCAATAGAGATTTCATGGAAGAGAGAGATTAATAATGAAAATAAAATACAGTACAGATTCTAGATTCTCAGACTCAGGCAAAGTAAGAGAATCAAGTACTTAACTTTTTTCCATCATTGCTCTTGCTTGTTTACGCATATTTCTCTTGGAGCAGATCAAAACTAAGCTGAGAACCAAGATGGTATGCACAGATTAAGAAAATGGGTATACGGTAAAACCAATGATATATATGGAACAGCTTTTTCTAAATTCTCTAAATAACTATCTTGGTTCTGAGAAGTTCTAAGCTTAGAAAAATAAGAAGACACAGACCCAGGATTTTTTCAACAAGTAGCTATTAGCAGGATGGCCTAATGATAGGCAGCTTTGGTTTGGATGTTATTAGAATTGTTTCTGTGTTGCAACCTTTTTTTCTGGCTTTGTGTTTAATCCATTACGGTGAAAGATATAGCCCAATTAAAAAACTAAAACTGAAGATAAAATAAAGGAAAGGAAAATAGAAACAAAGGATACATTGTACTGTGTCAAATGTACAAGTAACCTCAGATGAAAATTATACAGTCTCCTTTATTATGAAATCTTCTCTATTAAAAATATACAGTATATATATTCCTTCTATTAGCTCCTCTCACTGGAAGAAAATCTAGAAGTTGCTTTACATCCAAAAGCAGAATTGGAATCCCTGCCTATAATCTGACAATGAGTTTCAAAGCTAACAGTAAATTATAGTATGGTGTCCCAACAGAATATTAAACCATCTATGTTAAACGCAATAGCACAGTATGAATTGTTAAACACTGAATTAATAGTAAATCACATAATGATGCCAAGGAGGAATAATCCAGTCTTTGGGGATCTTCAATCTAATAACTATGATGCTGAAGCAAATGATTACAGTTAGAGATAATGAGGTAAAACAAAATTTTAGGAAAGAAAAAGATAGTCATAAATCAGATAGAAGTGAAATAAATGCTTTTAAGTTTTAAAAATGTACAAATGGCTTAACGAATGTGTGTATACATATCTATATTTCACATTATGCCTGTGCTCCCTGATTGAGATCAACACATGGTATTTCACTTATCAGGAATGGCACTTAAAAGCTGCACTTCCATTTTCTGTGTGCAAGTGACATTTCTTTTATATTTTAGACTCATTAATTGGACTAGAAGCTGTGAGCTTTTTCTACAGAAGTAAGGCCTAAACAGCTATCTTTGACATTGCCAAATTTGCTCATCTTTTCTCCTTGCATTGGAATCTTTTTCTTATATGCACAAGGGTACTATTTCTTAGAAGTTTTCATTCTGAAAGCAGGAATAGATAGGCAAGGTGTTAAAGAACCACAGCCATCCTGAAGGTCTGGTAGATGGGCTTCTGTTTCCAGCAGTAATAAAGGCTCCCCTGTGTGCCCTCAGATGAGTCACTTAACCCTACTGTGTCACAACTGCTCCACCTGCAAACGTAGTAATCACCTTTGCCACCCATCTTCCTCTCGGGGTTGTTTTGAGAATGTCATAATTGGTCATTTATTTGATCCACTGAAGAAACGCCCAATGCCCTTGGACCTCTGAATGTGTGTACTCAAATGCGAGCTCAGTTATGAAACTTTATCCAACAGTAATATTTCCTTACTGAAATAGACAAAGGGCAGCCAAATGAAGAATGCCAGACCCAAACGACATCCTGAAGGCCTTTGAGATTCTCAGATGAAAGGCTTTATATAAAAATAAAGTGTTATTAGCTAGGCAGAGAAAAATGCGCGCATTTTCTGTCAGCATTAAAGAGCCCACTATAGTGGGGCCCTCTGTCCCCCTTTGATATTTCGTTTGCATTTAGTTTTATGACAATACAGATAAATCCTCTATTTGGTGCCATAGAAACTGGGTTTCATTTCAGTGTGTGGAAAAGGACGAAATGAAAGACAGAAGCCTTTGAAAGAAAGTGAAAATAAATGTAATAGCCAAAAGCCAAATAATAGTCACAGTGTATTTAAGGTCTATTAGAGAGCAGCAGTCAGGGTATCATATGCACACTCTCTCATCCTCTGTGGTCAGCCTACTATGTGGACCACCTGCCTTACATTACACGAGTTCACCGCATCCCTAGAGTGAGAGGGAAAAATGGGGGTAGAGAAGCAGCTTTCTCCATTCATACTAATCATACCAAATTTCCCATCTTTTTAGAATGCTTCTTTTCAATTCACAATCAATTACATTTCAATTTCTAAACCACCACTATTGGATTTGAAATAACATGTACATATATGCAATAAATAGGTTGGATCTTCCAGTTTTTCTGTAGATACTGATTTTCATGTACTGTTCAGCTATCAGTGACTATGCTGTTTTTGGAGGTAACAGGGAAGTGTGTAGCTGTTTATAGCACAGGAATAGAAGAAAATGGAACCCCAAGTGCCTGGATCCGAAGAAGGAAATATTCTGTAAATACTTCCCCAGTGTGATGAAGAAGTACATGTGGAGAGTCTGTGTTTGGGGCTTTCGTAGAAATCAAGTGGAATCAACTTCACAGACATGAAGATACACAGATAACAAGCGAGTCGGCTTCTTTATTAGACTCAACAATTATTGCTTTTGGGGTACCAAGCCTGCCACATGTAGTTGTGCAGGACATTCATTGAACAAAGGCACCCAGCCCATTGGCCCACAGAGCAATGGGGACTGGAATCCAGCCCTGCACTGCCAGGCAAGCCATTAATCCTAGAAGAAGGGGTCCCTTTCCTTATTCACACAAAGAGATCATATAGGCAAGTGACAGTTATGGAGTTCATACAGAAAGGCACTCTGGAACACTTAGGTTAAAATAAATGCCTGAATTACAATTCCTTAATGAGTCTCTTTTGAATATCTTTTAAGCTTACTTGGGTTTTCATTCCAAATTTGAGCTCGAGAGCCAAGAATATAAATTCTCACACTGTTAATAGTATGGGACAGTCATACCATCATTTTTCAATTCTCTTAAATGTGGATTCCAAATTCCTTGCCCCAATTTTCTTGTAACGGTGATGTTAATTTAAATCTACAAATATGCCATGGGCCAGGCTCTAAGCAAGGTTCTGGGGTTACAACAGTGAACTGGACAGCCTCCTGTCGACAAAAAGCTTACACTCTAATAAGTGACTGTTAATCTATAGGATATTGCTACAGATTGATGAATGTGCATTGAATAGAAATAAAAGTAGAAATGCAAAATGTTATATTCTAGGCTCACTTGTACTCTTTTATTCTAAACATTACACTCTCAGAATTCTAAATGCAGAGGAACCTCTTTTACCTCCCACTTCTATTCTTTGACAAGTAGAGAGTAAAGTACCACTGCAGGGGCCTCCAGTGTACATGCAGTAAAATATCCACAGGTGAAGTAGCCTTCTGTGATTAGAGACTCCTTCACGTGATGAGCATGACATAGTCACCTCCGCATGGCCCTAGCCCTTAGTGAGATACTCAAGGAATATTTGTTGCCTGAATACTCAAGCATTTATTAATTAGAGGCAGAACCATAGTGGCCATTTATGCAACCTGTCACGTGAGGAATTGTGCTTGGGGAAGAGTGAACATTTCTAAATTGCTTCGGCAGCTCTACATGGTTTTCTTTAACCTGAGCCCTACAGTCAGACAACTGAGTACATCATTTATAAGAATAAACGGGGGTACTCGTGGCTGTACTACATTTGAATAAGTCTACAAACTCTTTACATAAGCTGTTATTTTCCCGAATTATGCTACCTACAATCTGATTGGAGCCCTCGTGGTGTAGTGATTAAGAGCTTGGCTGCTAACCAAAAGGTCAGCAGTTTGAATCCACCAGCCGCTCCTTGGAAACTCTATGGAGCAGTTCTACGCCATCCTATAGAGTCGTTATGAGTCGGAATCAACTCAACAGCAACGGGTTTGTTTTTTGTTTACAATCTGCTTACCTTTTTTTTTTTTTTTTTTGTGCATAAGTAACTCATGAAAACAAAATCCTCGAGGACAGCATGTCAGATATAACAATGGCATCACAGATCACAGATTGAAAAGGCCTCTGGGATCATTTGCACAGAGTAGGAAAAACCACTTATGATCACTTGCCTTTGGTTCTGCCTCATTCCATAATCACTCCATGGGGCAAACTACACTCCTGGTTTTCCTGCCCAAAACCAGTTTCTGTACATGCTAGCTAAATTATCTTTCTTTTTCCAGCAGTCTTGAATTCGTAAGAGTATTCTTAGTGGTAATTATCCTTATAAAAGTCAAAAGTAATGGTCCCAGGGCATTCTTCCGTAAACAAGGCTTTGTATCAGAAATTGTAAAACTCAAAATAAAATTAAAAGTACTGTGAAAGGTACATGTATTCATAATATTATTATTGCAATTTTTAGTGCAAATACACACTCATTCTCATTCTTAGGAAACAAAAAGATATAATAACTAAATAATAAATACTCATTTCTGTATTTAGGCCTTTACAATTTACCAAGTGTTAAGTCTATACACAGAAAAGAGTTCAACCACATTTTTTTCAGAGGCAGTCTTTGTCTTGTCAACTGTTTTGTTTATCTAAAACTTGGCAGTAAAAGAGAAAGATAGTGAGCCTTGGGGAATAGCTGTTGAGCTGGAAGAGAAGGGGTAGCTCTGGTACCCAGGCCACTGTGGTATTTACTATTCTGCTTAAAGTCCTTTAACATGTGCCCAAGTAGAGAAAAAGCACTGGACTAGGCCAAATTAGTTTTGGGCAAATGCCTTAAACACTCCGGCTTTCAGAGCCCATAGCTGTAAATTAAATGACTGAACTAAATAAATTTAAACACGTGAGAGAAATAGACACGTTACTCCAATGGTGGAGGGCTTATTGATAACCAGTCAGGAATGGTATGTAAAATTGCCACCAGGTCAACAGACTGGGAACCACAGGGAAAATAGGAAATAATGACCATAAAGTCAAACCAACTATCTGCATTTATCAGAGGAATGGTCAGAAAGTAGCAGCTGACTGGCGGACTAATGTGCAATTCACCAATTGAAGTTTGAGTAGCATTTTAAAAAATCACGTCTTATGGAGGTTATAAATGGAAAAAAAGCTGCAGCTTATAAATGGAAGAAGTATCTCTCAAAGAAAGTCTACTTATAGTTGGCAGATTATTCCAAGTCACACATCAGTTTTGCTAGTCACAGCCAGCTACAGAAATGACGTTACCAGTGTCACCTTCCTATGAAAGGTGCCATCTCTTGGCATGGCAAACCATACAGGTTGGGAAGAACATTTGGGTAAAACACCTCAACAGGCAAATCGTGCTAGGTGTTAAAAAGTGAAAATGGCCGGACCAATGTACACCATGCCCATCCCCTACTCCCTACTGAAATAATATTTGCCATTATAGACATCACAAACATTTTCTACGGAAAACAAATGCCAAATACACAGGAGTTCAACATTAATTTATCCTTACCCAGAATGCAGCTGACCCCTTTGTCCACCAACCTGTCTTTCATGCTCCTTTCCGAAACCCTGTCAGGAAGAATAAGTTTCTGTGGCTTCTGGAACCTTTTGGGGGTATAAGGTCTTGACCAGCAAATATGAAAGTATATTGTTCAGTTTCCTCTCTATATCAATACTTAGTATCACGTTTTGGGTATTATAAGTGCTCCCATATGTTTCCGAAATAATTAAATTTCTATTGACATTTTGGCCTGACTCCTAAAGATGAATATCCTTCAGCTGTTAAACATTTGATAGGTTTGAAGTTGGGAAAGGTTTTTTATTTAATATTTTTATGCTCTTGAATATATACATACAGAAAGGACAAGAGGTGACCTGAGCCCTTTGATGTAGTGATAGAAACTCTAGGAAAAGGGCAGTTGCCTTTCAAAGACTCTCAGGCTACGCTTAGGGAGAGAGGAGGGAAATATCAGTACCCTTTTTGTCATATGATTAGCCTTATCGAATCACGATCGGTTCTACATAAACCAGTAAACTCTTGATTTGGTTCCTCATTTTGTAACTTTATGAAGAATGAGGAAAGCTTGTACTTTGGAAAATAAGTTTAAAGCTTTTCGAGTTCATCCATTCCCTTTCACCCAGGAAATCGGGCTTATTTTCCAATTGGGAAGGCAAGCCGCCGACCTTCAAACTACTAACATAGAAGGCATTTGGGAGGAGGAGGAAGGGTGGAAGCTCATCAAAATAAGACTGAAATAGTCAGATACCATTCCCCAAATATGACAGATTCCCAGCTTGTTGGATTCTGAGCAAATACCCGGAATCTCACTCAGGGCTACGCCTTCTTTTGAAAATCAGCCTTTTACAAGTAGTGCCCTGGCCTCGACCCCTTTCTCCGCTGGTCTCCAAGCAAGCCCGCGCAGCTAATTTCTTTTTTAACTTGCCTTCACTTTGGGAAAGAAAGAAAACAAAGCCCTCCCCCGCCCCCCCCCC
>NW_004443986.1:5569879-5580778 GCF_000243295.1 Trichechus manatus latirostris
CGCCACAACCCCACCTCCAATCTGCTACATTTCGAAGGAAAATAAACGGCTGGAAAACCTCGTTTCCTCTGGGAAAAGCGTCCTCTGAGGCTACTGCGGGTCGAGCCCACCTTTAGCTTCAGGTTGACAAATGCCTTCAGCGCGTTTTCAGTTCAGCCGGCCCTGGGCGGGGGTCCCCTAAAATCGCGCTAGCGTCCGCCCTGTCTGACCTGCCCCCCTGCCGTGGCGCACATTTCAGCTTTTCAGCTTCTCGGTGGAGCTCGCAGTAATTAAGTCGGGAGGGTTATTTTTCCTGGCCTCTCTTCGCGGTCCTGAGCCTGCAGGGAGCTTTCGGAAAGACATCGCCTCCTCCCCCTGACGCCCCGGCAGCTTCTGAGCGTGGCCTGAACCTCCGCCCCGCGGGAACCGAGATGGCGATCCACGCGGCCAGGGCCAGAGGCTGAGGCCTGAGGCTGAACCCACCAGGAGTCCCAACCGAGGGCTTATCCCCGCCCCGCTTCACATTTGGGGGTCAAATCCCGTCGATGCCAAACCACCAACGGGGCGGAGAGCAGGTGGTTAATTGCACAAAGCAGAGTTACTGGAAGGGGCTAACTTTGCAGAAGAGTGACTCGGTTTCCCTCTGTAGCTTTGTCATCATAAAAGCAGGCCCCTCCTCCTCCTTAGCTGGGAGGCGGGGAAAGGTTATCAACTGCTCCAGGAGGAGGCTGCTGTACACTGCAGGTTTAGGTGACCGGCAGGCGGGCGCGTTAGGCGCGCGGGCTCCCCCATCCGCGTGGCCATTGGAAGCAGGTTCCCCTCACCCCTTCCTTGAAGGTAAGAGCTTTGGCATCTGGAAGTGTCAGAAATTAGCCTTTTGCCATAAATCATCCTGAAAAGCATTTAAATCAGACAAGCGTCTAGAGACCTCTTAGACACCTCCACCCCCAAAATCCTAGATCAAAGTGCAGTTCCATGAACCATAAACACCTATTATATGCAAAATCCTACTTATCTGGAGGATGCTAAAACTGAGGGGAAAGGAGAGGGTAGGGCACATTTGTCGCTGTAAATCTCCCGCACAAATTCACAAACTACCTTTTCTTAGCACTGTTAAACTGCTTTTTTGGAAACAGAAGATAGCGCCTCTAAGCTCGCCCTGTACACGTTTCTGGGATCCTTCGTACAGCTGGCCAGAACGTTTAGGAAGCGGGACTGGCCATTCGCCTTCGTCTTCTTTTTTTTTTTTTCCTCAACCAGGAGAAGCAGGTGCGAGAGAGCCCGGGCCTTGGGAGGTGGAAACGCGGGAAAGGCAATTTACTTGGTCCTAGCGCAGAGCACAGCAACTGCTCCTCAGATATCACACTAGCGCGGCAAACCCGAGGGCAAAGCACCATTCTTCCGAAACTCAACAAAACTCGGAACAGAGATCGCCCGCTCGGCCAATTTCAGTTCTTGAATTCTCCCGGCTGCGTTACATTTGACCGTAACAGTTTCCAAATTTCCGAGTTCTCTCAAATGTCATCAGGGGCACGAGGACACAAAGAGAGGACCTGGAGGGGAGGTGTCCTCGATTCTGAGTAAGCAATTTTTTAGTCTCGGAAATGAGAAGACCTCAGTTTATTTCCGCGGTTTCCTTGGTCAACCCGTAGTCAACTGATTGTATTGAAATCTCAAGTCCGAGCAGGGGTGGCCCGAGCCGGGGTCTGCGGCGGAGGCTAGGGGGCGGCGAGGGGGAAAACGGGATAGGAGAGTCCCTACGCCCACCCGCTCATACAGTCCCAGCTGAGAGACGCACTCCCCGCCGGTGTGTCGGGAGGGAGCGTGGGGAACCTGGACTCCCGGCTGGCGGCGAGCAGGTTCCAGAGTTGAGATTATTCGACACGTGTCTTTTACTCCTCACAGTCCATTTCTTACGGTTGATTTATGAACGAACCTCTTTGATCAGGGACAGTTTTATCTGTTTCCACCACTACAGATGACAGATGCGGCTGCTGAAATGCCTCGTCTCTGCTTCCTAAAATGTTGCTCCCCCTTCGCAAAGGCTGTTGTTTCATCTGTGATGATCCCCATCCCCTGCCTGTTCGCCTCCTTCAACCTTGTTTGCTACATTAGTTGCAATCCCTCCGGGTGGTTTAAGTCAACAAAAAAGCTGGGCAGGGTCAGTTGGGAGCCAAGGTAGGCACACTCTGGGCAAGCCATCTTCCTGCTGCCAGGTGTGTTGGGGTCCTAATAAGTCCCCCAGTCAGGGGCCAGCAGAGCTCACTTCCAAGGTGTGGGTGTCCGCCTTCGGTCGGGAGAAGGCGAGGCCCTCGTAGCCAAGTCCCCCGGGACCTGGGTTTGCCCGGAGAAGGCGGGAGCTGGAGCAGAGAGCCAGAAAGCAGAAGGCAGCCTCAATATGCGGTTATCTGCGGGCCGGGGGTCTTCAGAACGACCATTTTGGCTTAATTGGGGAGAGGAGGAGGCGGCAGGAAAGGGGGAGCGGAGATCACGTTGCTGAGCCTCCTAGTCCCTAATAGGTAAAAAAGCGGAGTCTCTGAAGCGGTTATTAATAGTAGACTTTTTTTGTGTATGTGGTAGTAGTATTTCATTAAAACCATATCCTGGAACAAAGGCTTGTTCTTTCATGTTTCTTTGCTTTATTACTCTGATAGGAGTTCTAAAAACAGGATTTTTCCAAATCAAAGGATCCCTGGAGTCGTCTGCCCCCTCCCAGTCCCCCTTTCCTCCACCAAACTGCTCTTGGTATCATTATGTGGTACGGATTCTTTCTTATACTGTTGATTTAGCCGGAGGACATTTAATAGCTGACTGGATTAAATATTGCAGACTCCAGCCTGGGCTATTTGAAAATCCGGGTCGTGGACTATGCCTAACTTCAGAGAAGGAAAACTGATCTATGAGATGTGTTTTAAGTTTCACTCAGTCGGGACGGGAGAGAAGGCAGAGGAAGAAGGATTCTCCGCTCCAGGTCTCTTTTATATGTAAGAAAGAAGTTTTAAAAGGTGTGTTGAGAAGGGGGATTGCAAGAGAAGTCAGGGGTGGAAACAGAGCGACAACCTTAGCCAGAGGCTAAAAGAAACGTGCTTCTCTCTTAATATGAACCCGAGATTTATAAGAACATTGTAAACAATGCCGCTCTTGAGGGTGGGGTTCTGTCCCCAGGAAATGAGTGCTGGTTTAGGGTGCATCAACAGACCTCTCAGAAGACTTTATCTAAACTTTGCTAAACTTGCAGTTCCAAGATGGTTTCCTCTGTTTGTTGCATGTTGAAACCCTTCACTTTCAGCAACAGTAACAATTCTCTGATTGGTGTTAAGTTACAGGAATAAAGAAGAAAAGAAATATGGACTGTTTTGTCCACTACTATGTTTAGAAAACGAAGGTCTGGAAACCCCAAAGGAAAGATTTACAGGGCATTGCAGTGCTCAGGGTCCAACCCAAGGTCCTTGTAGGCTGGGTGAACCCAGAGGGGCAGGGTCTGAAGCGCATCAGCATCCTGGACGCTTTGGAGGCTAAAACTAGATAATATGATACACACCCAAAGGTAATAACTCAAGGTTAAGATCCTCCAGGGAAGGCTGGATGGGTATTTGAGATTAAATGCTGTAGAGAGAAAAGGCCCCCCTGTTTATCTGGTCTTGTGCATTTTTAAAATCGTCTGCCCTGAATACTAATACGATTGCTTTGACTGTATTTCAATTCTGACCACGCCTGTAGAAAACTCAAAAGAGTAATAAGACAAAACCTGACAGTAAAATTGGATTTAATATTGTGGAAGAAAATGCCCTGACTTTTAAATATTGTTTAAAGCAGAGGACTTCATGGGTGGTTATATATATAATGCCATAAACCAGATACAAGGTCAATTTAATAGAGATTTAGGAATACATTGCATTTAAATGAAGAGCCACAGCCCAGCTCATTTAATATACAGTCTTAAAAATATTGGTGACAAATATTTAAAATCTTAATGTGTGCAGAGACCCAGGCCTACACACATCTTAATATTCACAATAATCTCTTAGGAACATCTCTCTTAAATACAGAGAAAAAATGGACTCTCTTCCACAACTGGAAAACTGCTAACCATTTTAATTTTGTTTATAAACTGAACTTCCTTCTTGGGTTAAAAACAACAACAGCAACAAAAACCCTCTTATCTGTACAAGTCATTAAAAAAAAAAAAACTTTTCAATCAAACTGATGTCTTATCTTGGTAAAATCCCTGCCCGTGGTCTGCAGGGAGCGGGAGCCGCAGAGAGCTCTGTGTCCTGGGCCAGGGCCGAGAGGGAGGGCTCGCCAGCTCATCTTTCAGCCCATCCAAGCATCTTGGAGGTTTTGGGTCTGACAGGCCTGGCATTCCTTCGCTCTTCTTATCACTCTCTACCCCTTCAAAAAGGCAATTGATTAGTTTCAGCTTTTCCAAACCGAGATCTGATATGTTTCTCAGGATCAAACGTCATTGAGAACACGAGAGAGAAACATGGGGGTTGGGGAATGTGAAGAAGGAAAACAGGGGGCAGACCTTGCCACCCCACTCTCAGCCCCCTCATCACCCCCCTCCTCCCGCCCCGCACCCCAGGCACCTAGAGGGCAGGGCATGCTGCTCAGGGGATGGAATGGTGACTTCTGAAAGATGCACTTAACAGCCTAAGATGTGCCTTCCCTTTGCGGAAGCAAATATTTAAAGGAGAAAATAGATACCTAGAAAAAGAGGTTAGTGATTTATGCCTAGATTTCCCTCCAAGCGTTTGCCTTGTATTTACAGGCGTGCCCCATTTGCAAGTTATACATCTGTTCTCGTCACGTGACATTTCATAAAAGCCATAACATCTGGGCAAGATAAACTTCCTCCAGGTACCTGCTTAACTTTTCACTTGTCACACTCGCGTCAGCCCTGTTGTGTCCCTTTCCGCCGCCCGCCTGCCTTAGTGGCTGCATCTGTGGCGCGCTTTGTTCCAGCCCACCTCCATCTGAACCCCCTTCCCCAGCTCCCTCAACACCGTCCCCCTCCCAGTGCCAACCTTTGCCAGGGCCAGTTTCTTTGGTAGACCCCACATTTTTGTATCTCCGCCTCTGGCTTGACTGTGCAGGTTAGTGAGGGCAGCATCTTGAACCCAAGGAAAAAAATCATTTCGGTTACGGCTGCAGACCGAAAAACAAAACAACACTGCCTAATAAGCAAAACTCAAACTTGCATTTAGATTCGACAGACTCATACACCTTTATACATTCCTCAGAGAATTGAGAAAGGAAGCAGCTGATTTTGATGGTTCTTTTTATTGAGCATTCTATCTGGTCATGTTTAAACTGCATGTTTTACAGAAATTTAGTTTCACTCACTCGCACCCCCCTTCTTTCCCCCAAGAAAGGGGAAATGATGAATGTTCTTTTTTTTTTTTTTTTTTTTACTTTTCCTAATCTGGAATTTCGCTCCTTGGTATCGACTCGACGGCAGTAGGTTTGGTTTGGGTTTTTGGCTTCAGCCTAAATCGCATGCAGAAGTACGACACATCCACAAGCTTAGGAGGGGGAAAAAAACAGAAGGAAAAGAAAATAGTCCACGTAAACAAGAAAGGCGGCCTTCGAGGCACTCGCTGCTGCAGACCCCAAACGATCTCATTGCAGGGCGCGCACGAAATCCCGGCTATAATTGAATGTTTTCTTTGAGGTTTTCTGACCATGTGCTTTTTTTTTTTTTTTACCATGGTTACTATGACTCTGATAGGAGAAGCTGGATCTTTATTATAATCCGGTCCCAAACTTTCACCAAGGCTTATCTCCCTGGCCTTTATAAAGGAGGGAACTATAAAGAGGAAATTTTGTGCCAGTGATTTTAACCTGGTCCACCTTCAAGTGACCTGCCACATGCTCCTTCTTACTTTATAGACATCTGGGAATTCCATACATGCTTTAAACTCCAATTACACACCTTCTTCAAAGGACACGTGCTTTGATTTGCTAAGAACATTAAGTGGGCTCACGTCCTGGGGCCTTGAGACAAAAGAGAATGGAAAATGTATCTCATGCCTTGTTTATGGGTCTGTTCTTTGCTGTCCAGTAAATAAGGGTAATTAATAATCCTTCTGTTAGCATTTTCGAAGGCTCGGTTTGAAAAAAAGTGTTCCTGAGAAACAGTGGGGTTTTCGGCTTTGAGAAATTATGAGGAAGTGGACTTATCCTTGCACTTTACCGGTGCACTTTCCTTCACTTTCTCTGGTGCTGGGGGTGGGGCAAGCTTTATGACGCATGAACAGAATATTCTGGAAAAGTGGCCCCCGGGGATCCTCCTCCCGACCCCTTTCGTCGCTAATGCGGGCTTGTCCCTGGAAATCTAACGTTGGGCCTTTGCCTGAATCTGTTGCTGTTGCTGCCCGGCTACTGCTGACACTTGGCGCCACCGCCTCCCAGCAGCGGCCAGAAGCGAGGCTCCGGGCCGTCACGACGTTCGAGGAGGGCACGAACACTGTCATTCCCCCCACTGTGCAGGCCAGGCCCGCCACCCACGCAGGGGAGCCTGGCCCCGCGCCCCTCCTCCCGCGCCCGCCGCAGGTGAGACCCCCGCTCCCCACGGAGTTCTGTTTGGGTTTCCGTGGCATTTGTTCCCCCGCAGGTTTGTTTGTTTTTCTTCAAATTACAGATGCAGGGAAAACCGCCTGACATCATGAGAGCGGGACAGACGCTCACTTTGAAGGATTCCTGGGCAGGACTTCAAGTGAAATCATATGCTTGAGAAGAACTTGATACCGGTCTAGAGAAAATAACCAGTTCTGAGTCTGCCAAACCGTGGAATGTGCAAAATGCTCTACTTTTTTGCAAGAGGCCAAGTGTCCCTTAAAAAGCCCTATTATGAATATGAACCTGAAGGCCGAAGGAACAAGAAGCTTGTGCCGTCGTTGAATGTGGGAAAAAAGTACAGAGGTTGTGTGAGTTTCTGCCATTTAACATTATTTTATTAATAATATGTTCCGCTTGGGGGGTTACCTGCAACTGTGCATTAATTATAATCTGTGCATGTGCTTAGCAAGTGTGTGCACAAAAAAGGGAAATACATGTATATAAGAACAAAAACGTACTGTTTTGTTATGACTGAAGGCTATCAATTGAACAAAATTAAAAACAAGATAAAAATAGTATGTCCACAGTAAAGGAAACATTCTTACTCAATTTTCTAGAATTTACCAAAGACAATTTACCTTCCCCCAATGAATGTATTCTGGCTGAAGGGCCAAGACCTGGGGTCCAGGCACCACATTAAATGTAAAAGTTCAGCTTCTCATTTCTGAAACAGTGGTAATTCATTCTATGTGTCCTTAAAATAAGTGTAGGTAGTAAAAATAAAATAAAATGGAAACAGGAAAGATAAATGGTGGAAGGAAAGAAACACAGGTGGCTTAATTTCTATTTTAAGAAGAATTAGCATTTTACTTCATGTGTATGGGACAGTGTTTGGGAATACAGAAATTGTCTGCAAATTTAAAATTGAATTCTAGCAGTTAATACTTTAAACTGGGCATTCTTATCAAACCAAAACTATTCACTACCTTTCTTTCCTTCCTTTAATTCTCTGAAAATTTGGGGGAAAATACTACCTTCACTCTAGGATTTAGCATTACTCACACAAATGTCATTTGCTTTTCTCCAAGGTGTTTCCTCTTATGAAAAAAGTGGAAAGAACAAAATCCTCCCCCTCTCGCCCAATAAAAAAGCAAACGCAAGGCTACCTTTCTTTGAAACCTCTAATTTTTACATCATCAGAGTTAAGACAGAAATTACCTTTTCAGCAATGATGGTCAGCTCCATCCTGGTGTACGTCAAGAAATCTGAAATATCAAATAGTCAGACCAAACTGTAGTGAACAAAGCGATTTCTTTTATGAACAATTTAGAAAATGGAGGTATGTGGAAGACGTACATGAAAAAGAAAATTACATCTCAATCCTCTCCCTCTTCCTTCTAGGGTACCCTCCTTCTACTTCTGTTCTACACACACACACACTCACAAACACAAATATACCCACAACACAAATATACCCATATATAATCACTTTCCCTTCTCATTATTTGGTAAAGGACTATCAAAATCCAAAAAACAATTCCCCCAAGCTCTCACTAATCTTTTAAGTGCTGCAGGCTCCTTATTGTAAAATATGGTCTAAAATATGCACAATAATCAATTTACAATATTGTTATGTCAGCATTCTGTGGTGATGTGTGGAAAAGGAAACAGAAACCTTTAGGCAATAAAACAATCTCAACCTGAGCTGAGGAAACACATTCTGTTTGGGTACATATACTTGTCATAGTCATTGTCTGAATTAGGCAGTAAAATAATTTTCCAGTTTGAAAGCTTCTTTGATTACATTTGAGTGCAGTACACTAAATGAAAGTTAAGAGCTAATTGATGCCAACATCACTATTTCTAATTACATTAATTACAAAAGCCAGTGTTTTTCTGGCCCAGAAATAACCAGCAGGAAATAAAAATCAAGCACCAATTGTCCGTTACTGTTTTTTCATAACTTCAAAATCAGATTTTGTGTACATATAAGTATTCAGAGGAAAATTCTGTGTAATTTTGGATAAAAATACATTTGCCAGTGAGCTGATTAGAAACTGAATCACTGTACCACTTAAACTTTCAACTGTTCTGACATTTACCGAAGATATTGAAAGTCCAGTTTCTTTGTTTATTGTGATTTACTCCATGGGCAGAAAGAGCATGCTTCCCAAATGGACAGCATTAGTATGGAAAATAATCTCAACTCTGGTCTTTGGTTTTTCTTTTTAGCATACCCGACACTCAGTCATTTTCATTCACAAAAATATTTTAAGTAAATTGCTTTATAAATAGAATTGTTTTCCCGGCTGAATTAAACTTCATTATTTTCCATGCATTTGTATTCATTCATATGTGTGTATAACTAGATAAGCAGGTAGGTAAATATTTTATGTACCTTGTCACTGAAATGAACTTATTATTCAAAAGTCCTTACAAAGTCTGGAGAGCATGACACAAATATACAGTAACAAGAGAAAGTAGTGGTTTCATACTGCTTATTTACATTTAACTGTTTTACAACTACCACCCCCAAAAAGAAGTGAATCACAAATTTGTCAAGTTTTTGTTGTTGATGGATTTGATACATAAGAAATGAAGAAGAGATGCTACCAAGCCCACTGACTGAACACCAAACTGGAATAATAATAAAGCTGTCTTTTAAAATAACATGCCTGTGTCTGTCAGTAGCTAGTTCGAGTTTTTCACTGCTTTGTTTAGATTAGTGCCCCCTCCAGCCTGTTGCCTCTAGAATTAAACAAGCAGGTATTTGCCTCTAATTTAACCCTAAGTTTTAAAATTATAGACCAAACTCTAAGGTTCTTAAATTTTTCAATCATATTTATTTATTGCAGAAAAATAATATACAAAGATATTTACAAAACAATCAAAAATATGAATGCATTTAGACACCGGATCTATTTGCATTTACCGTGGGTCATCAATAAATAAATAGAATGTTGTTTTTTGTATTTTTTTTCCCCTCAGAGGAAGAATGAAAAAAGGAATTGACTGACTATGATTTTGCAAGTCAGTATGATCCCAGAATTTTTTATTTCTAAAGATGTTCTTAAAATTTCCTCTGATTGTTACCATTTTAAAATGGAGAAAAGTCCATAATGATGCCTTTCCTTTCAATGGCTGATTGGCACAACCTCTTGCGAATGCATGCATGAAAAAATAAAAACATTCTTCGTCAAAAAAACAAAACAAAACAAAACACAACACAACTGTTCAGGCTTCTATCAGAATGTAGAGGTGTGAGGATGGTGCCGCTGCCCGTCTGGGAATCACTGTCCACGGGCCTGTCTCGCTTACTCTGTTAAAAGTGCGCCCCACGCCCTGTTTCTTTGAATTTGGGTTCTGCTCTTCTAATTTCCAAGAAAATCTTTGGCATGTATATATATTTTTAGTTATCCAGCTCCAGAGTCTCTAGACTGTCCATTTTCTCCTTCTCTGGAAACAATGACATCTGCAAAAACCCAGAGGGGGGGAAAGTTGGTTATTGTTTAGGTCTCTGGCTGTTTCTAAGACTACTTAGCACTGTTCTTATCACCACCACAGAAAAATTACGTTGAACAACCTGGAAGGATTTCAGGCCAAGGGCAAGAGGAAGTGGGTGGGCGGAAAAAAGGAGGAGGTGGAATTTGAAAACATTTGTTTTAAGGACAAAATTTTAAAGCCGAAAGAAAGGGAAGTCCTGGCAACACTGTCCTTACCCGTAGTCCTTGAGTCTGTCTTCCCTTCTGTCTTTCACGTACATTCACGCACATACACACCCCTCACAAGGGCGCATGCCCCTGGGGACCTCTCCCTAGCGGGTACTGAACTGCCTTCCAAGGTCTCGGGGGAGAGGGAGGGAGTAAGGTGGCGGTACAGGTTGGGTGGGGATGGCTGAGAAGGTAGCGGGAGAGAGAGGTAGGCGACGCGGCGGACAGGAGGACCGCGGCCTGGACGTCCGTCCGTCTGCCTGCCACCTGAGCGGCGAAGAGGGCTCAGAGGCGCCGGTCCTTACCTAGGTCTCCGGCCCTGCCGAGGGGGTGGGGGACTCCGTCTGCTAGTGGGACGCGGACATGGACCAGGCCCCCTCCATCCTCCAGACCGAGAAGGCGTAGCTGAGCCGCTCGTGGGCTACGTAGCTGCAGCTTGCCATCTTGGAGTCCAGCTCGTCGCTCTGGAGAACCTGGTATAAGAAGTCGATGTACCTGGCCGCCAGCTTGAGGGTCTGGATCTTACTCAGCTTGTCCGAGGGCAGCGTGGGGATGATCTTCCGCAGAGCAGCGAACGCCTCATTTAGTGACTGCGTGCGCTGGCGCTCCCGCACGTTAGCCATGACCCGCTGCGTCTGCAGCTCCTCGT
>NW_004443986.1:5581308-5594198 GCF_000243295.1 Trichechus manatus latirostris
GGGGAGGGAGGCGGGCGGGGGAGGGGACGGTGTGGATGGCCCCGAGGTCCAAAAAGAAGGCGCCCAACGGCCGCACGCACACCCCCGCTCGGCCTCCTGGAAACGCTGTCGGTGCCGGCGAGCCCGCGAGGTGCCTGGGAGTTGGACGAGAGCGGCAGGCTTGGAGGCTCTTATACCTCCGTGCAGGCGGAAAATTTGGGGGCAGCAGTGTCATTGGCCTGACGAGAGGAGGAGGGACTTTTCGAAGTTTTATAGGAAAGTTTCCGCTTTCCAGCCCCCCTCCCCGCCCCCATCCCCTTCCTCAGGGTCGTCCTCCCAAACCATTCAAAAACGACCTGGCCCCTCAGCCCGCCTCTTTGCCTCCCTCCCCCATTCCCTCCCCGCCGCCCTCCTCCCGCGGGCGCGGGGCGATTTCCTTCCGCTCCGGAGCGCGCGGGCGGCGCCCCCGCACCCGGGCGCAGCCGGGGAAGCGGCCGGAGGGCACCGTCCGGGCCGCGCTGGCGGCCCCTCCCGGAGCGGCTGTGACAGCAGCGGCGACAGCAACTTCTACTTGGGTGATATCTCATCTCGCCCTAGTTCCTTATAATACTATGGGGCCGGTTTGGGATTGCTGGGGCGGGGGGAGTGGCAAGAAGACTGGCAACCGCGGAGTCCACCCGATGGGCAGGTACAGGGGCCCCTAGAGTCCCAGGGGCCAGACCGCCGCGGCCTGGCCTTGAGGTTGTGGGCGTTTCTGAAGACGTGGCCGCGCCGCGGGGGCTGCAGATCTGCTTCCCGAACTGCTCTCTCACCCCTCTCCGAGAAGCTTCTGGGCCTTCCTTTTCTTTCCACAGACACCCAATCTAACTAACATTTTCCGACACTCCAAGGACAGGCCTCCGAAGGTGCTAGAAGGAGGTAGAAGTTCATTCTCCTGTCAAAGGCACTCCTATTCCTGAGGAAAGGGAGCAGAACCGGACAGGGGCAGCGCAGAGCTCTCGCGGCGCTCGAATCGCCTGTGCCGTCAGCCCAAAGTGGAGCACCCCATGGACAATTCACGACCCCCAACCACGAATAAGACCCTGCTTAGTGACCTCTGAAGGTCAGCTCTTTAGAGCGTGAAGTGGCGTTCAACAACGTCTGGGCACACGGGGCTGCTCGCTTTGAGAGCTCCCTTTGCTCCTCCCTAGGAGGTCGAGTGGGCAGTTAAGCAGCGTGCGCCCCAAAGCATTCCAGTTGCGCGGACACTTTGCACTCTAAGCATGTTTATCTAATAAGTTAAAAGGTAGAGTCCCAAAGAGAGTGTTATGCAGATTCAGGGAAATTGGAGTCAGCAGTAGGAATAAAGTTGGTGACTGGAAAGGGAAGTCATTGTGGAAGTGAAGTGCATCGGTACAATGCTATACTTTTTCTTTTTCCGAACGAGTTGGGGTAGAATAACCGTTTCATGCGCACCCCTTACGTTGCAAAGCAAAGCAGAGGCCGAAGTCAGTGTTCGGATGCATATTTGGAGGCGCCCAAGTCCCGCGGGCCCTGCGCAGGCTGAAGCCCGCCTACAAGTTCTCCAGTCAGGACTCGCCCAGCAAAAACCGTTAACTCAGGGAGCGCCCCTTTCTGGGCTGGCTGGAGGTCTCAAGGCTGTGCTTGTCTCGAGGAGGTGGCGAGAGCCCAGGAGACAATGCGGGCAGGCCACGTGGCTGTGCCCGGCTGAGGTTCGCAGCTTTAGAAGCGGAAATCCCTGGGTCTAGAGCGCCTTGGGCCCGCAGAGGGGCTCAGCCTTCTGGGGAAAATGAGGGCGAGAGGCCTCCTTGCCGCGGGGGGCAGACAGACCTGTGCGGTCATGAAAGGGGCAACCTGCAGGGTTTCTCCCTCACCATTTCAAATGTTCAGAGACAATGACCACAACTTGCCATCTGTCCAGCTTCGCTAGCTCCGATGCCATCTATTAAAATGACAGCCTGTCTGAAAATCAGATTAGAATTGACCTCCACTTAATTCCAATAGCGAACAGACCCAAAACCAAACCCGTTGTCGTGGAGTCGATTCCGACTCAGAGTGACCCTATAGGACAGAGTAGAACTGCTCCATAGGGCTTCCAAGGCTGTAAATCTTTATGGAAGCAGACTGCCACATCTTTCTCCCGCCCAGCACCGCTGGTGGGTCAACCTTTTGGGTAGCAGCCCAGCTCTTAACCATTGTGGACTAGAGCTCTCTTAGCACACGGAGGGGTCTCCTGAAAACAGGTTGCTCTGATAAGTTTCCCATCGTGTTTGCATCTTCGGCCCACAGGATTTTATCTCTTGGAAACAATTAGAGAATAAAGCAAGCAGAAATTCTGGCCCACTCCTTACCTTGTGTTCACTTTTGTGACTCTGAATTGCATATTATTCTGCAATTCATTTCTAATGGAGCTGCAGAAATCTCAAAAATTTTCCACATTTTGCTATCTCTTGTTTTGTTTTTAGATCAATCACAAAACTTGTTTTTCCTTTTAGCTGAGTTTTCAAAAGTAAATAAAGAGATCGAATGATAGAACTCTTTCCTTTGTGGCTATGGGTAAGCAAGACAGGAAAGTGTGGGAAGTGTGGGCAAAGTGTAAAAGAAACCTTACCTGACCAAGGGGAATTGGGGAGGGGCGGGCAAGCTGGAGGAAAAACGAGTGCACAGCAGCGCAGCAGCCAGGGGTCGTTAGCCAGCCTGACTTGCAAAGTCATCAATCTCCAAGACTACTTAAATAAGTGAGCCCAGCCCTGCTCTGGGCACTGAACTTCAGGGGATGAAGAGTGTCTGGCAATTGGGTACAGGCACCTCTGGGACTGGGGCGACACTCCAGATTCCAGGATACTTAGAAGATGGTTTAAAATGAATGACCTAACCAAAACTGTTCCAGCCAAGGAGCCTTCCAGACGGGGGTCTCAATTCTTGTGGTTTCGAGAAGAAATTTCTTTTGAACTCCTCTGAGGCATGGAAGTATAGAGGATGAGACCAGTTTTTGAGTTTTCTTCTTAAGTGAGGCTCCAATATGATTTTTTGAGCAGAAGGTTGTAGCTTGACAAGGAAATTATCTTTCAAAATGTATGGGGCTCAATAGTCCCTCAAGCTCGTGGCCAGACTGCTCATCTAGAGCTGTATACTGTACATTGCATTTTATCTAGCAGTTTTTCTTCTCTACTCTTGCAGAGGCAAGAATAAAAGTGGGCTCCCATTTTTTTGTGCTGGCAAGTCAGATATAATTCTGGATATCTTACATGTACAAGGATAATTGTAACTTCTACAATATTCATTTTAAGGTAGAAAAGCTCGATTCCTTCTAAAATCCTTCTAATTGCAGGCTCTTGAAAACAGTGTTCGAAATTTCCCTCCGGGGTTGAACTCCACATGACTTGAAGGACAGCCAGTGGAGGACTACCTTCTTTGGGAATGCTAGATTAATCGGGATTAAATCATTTTGTCTAGTTCTAAAATAAAGTCCCTGAAAAATAGTTTTTAACTGAAAACAAAAAAGTTTTTCTTTTGCACTTGGATAATTCAAAATGAGCTTTGTTTTCGAACTGCAAACTTGGCATGTTTGCAATCCTTCCTGAGGAATGTGTGCTGTGTTAAAACTTGAAAAAAAATACTGTTAGAAGTTAACAGTTAGAAACCTCATACTGAGCATATGCAATAAGCATGTAAGTATCCTTACCATTTGAATGTGCACTGGTGTCCCTTAGCAACAGTCAATTATAGATATTTTTAGACAAGGAAAAGAACCAAACACACTATAGAATTGTTGGCAAGCTGGTAAATTTTGGAATTTGGATTTGCACAAAAGGTGAGTACTTGACTCTGTTCCTATACTTTTCTTTCTCCTCAGACTTTGAATGCCTACCACCTGTTTGTTGGCTTTGAGTTCTGTGAAATAATTTCTCCAAATTGCGTGAATGAAACAGAAGAATGGAGCACAGCATTCACACAGAAGAGGGCGCAAACTGGAAAAGGCTGCAGTTCAGTGCATCTCAGATGAGGTTGTACATCTTAGATTTCATCTTGTTTGAACATTCGGCAGGCATTGTCCTGTTAGATATTTAAGTGGTTAGATATTTAAGTGGGAGAATTTTATCAAAGTGGAAAATAAAGTTGGTGTCAACATGAGTGACTTTGATCACTCCTTGTAAAAAGCAGGTTCTTCTTTAGTGACCAGATAGTCTTAATGATATTTGAGCAACTTTGGCCTGAATATGAGCTCTTTCTCTTTTAATGAATGATCTACTAATTGATTTAACTGGTACTATTTTTTCCCTTTTAGAATTTAAGAATAAAGAAATAATATTATAAAAGTTGAGGCTTAAAACACAAGAAATGGAGGTGCCAAGAACACTTCAAATGAATAAATCAAATTTTCAAATAAGTATTCATCTTTATCTGACCTTTTAGCTCAAAATGATGGGATGAGGAGATGCCTAAACTGTAGAGAGCGCATGATCAGAGCATGGAAAAGTATAAAGTCTTGAGGAGACTTTTTAATTTTTTTTTTTCTCTATTAGCTTACTGGGTGTGGGGCCTGGAGTGCTGGTGTCCCATATCTGCTGCCAGTTAACCTTGTTGAAGCACAGTCTCGCCTTACTTATTTCAAAGAGTTGCTGGGAGAACTGTTGAAATAGTGTAAGAAATACATAGTTGTTCATAGGAACTTTTATTATGACCACAAATGTCCTACATAGTAAACATTTTTATGTCTTCCTTTTAATCATTTTATAATTAGGCATTTAAAATGTAAATCAAATTATTTAAAAAAAATTAAGTTCCTTTTATGATTACTCACAACTTTCACGTCTTTTTACTTCAAGGGATTTCCTTTTTTCAACAAATGGCTTTTTCTGAAGCCTTAAGTCATATTTCCATTGTTTGGATTAGTTCTTCCTATAGAAAACATGCTGTTTTTGCCTGTGACCACAAGAGGACACAATTTCCCAGAGAACTTTGTGGCAAAAGAAATTTATAGATGGGGAGGCTAACAAAATAGCAAAAATGCCACACAATTAACTGATGTCATTTGGGCATGTCTTTTGATTTATGTCACTTATATTACCTTTTAAAACATAATCAAACATTAGTTGGCATTCAAACTTTATGTGTTTTTAGACATTTTATGTCTCGTACAACATAAAAGAAAAGCATACGTTTATGTAAATGTATTTAATGTTACTTTTGTAGTTAAGGAAGAATGTTTATTTTACGTTATCAGGATTTTGTACAAAACTCAGTGACCTGGAATTTTACTTACTTAATTTTAGAGCACAGCTTGGCAATGAAAAACATTGAAATATATACATATATGTCTGTTCCAAAATTACTTTGTTGGAAATCTTGAATTTTTAGTTTGGGCATTTGGGATGCCTTTATGTGGAAAATTAAATGGAAATTGTGTTTTATGCTATGTCGATTATATTTTAATGCACATGATTGATTAATAACTATTTTTTTCAGAGATACGGAAAAACAAGATATTTTATGATATTGACTCTCAGCACTTCCTCATAATTATTATACACAATCTTTGATTTAATTTAATAATGTCTTCTTTCCTGTACCCTCCTCTAAAAAGTGGTTTCAGAGCATCTGATTAATTTGTAAATTAAAATGTATATTAAATTAAAGTGATTTATGTCTTGATATTTATCTGGAAGAATTCATAGTTGCCAGCACAACCAGGCTGGGGAATCCCTGCTTCAGTTGGAACTAAATGCTTTTGCTTTGCAGTTGTGTCTTCATGCAGATACATTTCTAATCACTTTCTCTGAGAACCTGCAAGGAAGGAGGGAACAATGGACCAACAGACCTGGGGAAAGAAGAGAAAAAGACAAAGGAGAGAAAAGAATAAAATAAGGAGATCAATGGAGAGGGAGCATATCCTGAAAAGAAAGGGTAAAAGAGGAAGCCAGAGCAAGTGAGCAAGAGTGAGAGAGAATAAGAGAGAATGAGTCTTGATATGTCAAGAGAAAATGGGCCTAAATGGCAAGAGAAAGGAAGAAATTAATGCACAGAATGGGGGATAGG
The DNA here is from genome assembly GCF_000243295.1 of Trichechus manatus latirostris. Lineage (NCBI taxonomy): Eukaryota > Metazoa > Chordata > Mammalia > Sirenia > Trichechidae > Trichechus > Trichechus manatus. The sequence continues at coordinate 5,587,327 of NW_004443986.1, forward strand.
AAACTACCAGGAATATGTACTCCAGTTTCTGCTCAAAGACATCATTGCAAGTAGTTGCTTGTCCCGGGATATAGGCATTTAGTTTTTCAAATCCTTGTTGTTCTCACCCAAGTCATAACAGAGTAAGGAACAGGGTAAAGGGCCATACAACTTTTAATTAAAGATGGCTGTTTGTTTGTGGCGTATGCCCCATCCTGAATTAGAGTGAAGCTGGTGGCATGTGGTCATTACTGGACCTCAGGGTGGTAGAGGAGATGAGATCTGGGGGAATGCTGATATCATTACTCCATGAAAAATGCTATTAACTTTGATGGAATTTTAGAAATCCTATGTGGTTGCTGAGACTCCCAGCTCATTAGTTATTTTCCATTTGACCTCCACAATGGAGGTCAAACTGGACATTTTTCCCTGTGGCTGGCCAGGATCAATGTCCTTGCCTTCCCTACCTCAGATACATCAGGGAAGGACAGAGCTGCAGATGATGAGTCTTGTTCTCACTCATCTCTACACAAGACCTTGAGAGATTGTAAGGTCCTACTTCTGCCTAATGGTGCATCCGGGAGACCAGAATTCTAGTTTCAACTGACATTAATTAATTGCAGTGTGTTTATTGATGCTTCTATAATTTAACAAAAATATGCTGATGCCTCTTATTATGTTAAATGACCTGAGTGAAAAGATTTAGTCCCTGATCTTAAGGACATTACAGTCTAGTGGGAAACAATTTTATAACATGAGAAGCTAAATGCTATGATAGATGTTTGCAGAGCGTGCCAATGAAGGACACTAAATGATGGCTGAGGTGATAAGAATGGCTTTGTACACTGAGAAATTATCTTAATGCAATGGTAGCCTCCATGTATGTATCCAGAAAAGCTATACCAAAAGGAAAGGAAAAGAAAGGCTCAAAAACCAAATTAAGATACATACCAAAAAACCCTTTCAGTCAAGTTGATTCCAACTCATAGCAACCCTATAGGACAGAGTAGAACTGCCCCATAGGGTTTCCAAGGCTGTAAATCTTTATGGAAGCAGACTGCCACATCTTTCTCCTGAAGATGCACACATCACATGGCTTATTGTGTCAATTTACAACATACAGCAAAAAAGGACATAGGTTGAATAGGTTAATTTACTATGATAGGTTGCAAGCAAGTGGAAGAATCACATTACCCAGATCCCGGGGTAACCACAAACCTATTGCTATCTTATGCAAGGCTAATATGTCCCAGTTGTTTCTCCCTGTATCTCTCATCTCTATCTCTCTATCTTTGTCATCAGCCTTCCCTAATATGCACTTGCCTTATTAGAGAGACAGGGAAAATATGCCTGGCCACAACTGTGGCTTGGCACTGAGCCCACTGAGCAGCTATGGACTTCACTCCCTGATGTGTGCCTGCTGGGTCCTGTGTCCCCCCTAGAGGGGGCATGCCCCAGGGTAAGTTCCCCCTCTGCTTATGATTTGGTGGCAGTGTTAACTCTGGGCCACCTCTTGAGACACAGACTCAGGGTTCTGTCCTCAATCAGTGACTCCCGCCCACCCCGTGCCTCTCCCCCCCTCTTCCCCCTCAGTACCTGGTGGCAGCCTGTGGCCTGTCTCCTGTAGCCTGGACCCCACGCCCACTCCATGGAATGCCACAGTATTAATTGTGACTCCTCATGTACCTTACAGCCCAGAACTTCCTTTCAAATTCCAGTTTTCATAATGAATATGATGGTCCTCTGAGCTACATATTTTATGTCAAGATGGCAATTATCTTGTTTGTTGACTTATTTTGGGCATTTAGGTTTTTCTGTTTTGCACACCTTTGTAATTAAATATAGAGATAATGATAAAAAAAAAAAAGGATGTGTGGGATAGAATGGATGTTACCAACAGGAAACCTATTTAAGACCTCATAAATATAAGTGCCCCATGAATTTTAAGTGCCCCATGAGCTTTATGACTATTTGGTCCTTCTCAGTCTTTCTATTCCTTCCTATGTGTGCAGCCCAAATATGCTCTATTTACTTCATCCGTGTCCAAGATGTCTCTGAAGTGGCTTGCTTCTATACTTAATTTCATCTATCCTGTTGACTTGTTTTTCTTATTTTCTTTAGCAGAATTGGGTATGCATAAATAGTACAGCAAGCATACATTGCAGATTTTTGAAGGACACTCTGTCTCAGCTTTAGTCTTGGAGAATGAATAGCAGTGATCCAGATAAGAAATAGAAAGGGTAGCAGGAGAAGCATGTTACAGGCTTTGGGATCAGCATGGACAAAGGCATAGAGGCATGAGCATGCATGGTCCCTCCAGGAACCTGTAGGGAATTTGGTAGGACTGGAGGTAGAATGGGTGTGGAAGCAGCCAATTAAGAAGGAAAGTGCAGATCGCCAAGTGACTGTGTGCCATGCTAAGGAATTTGGGTTTTATTCTGATGGCAATTGAGAGAATCGAAGAATGTTAAGCAGGGAAAGGACATAATCAGATTTATATTTTAGAAAAATTCAGATTAGGGGAAGTGTGAGGGATGGATTAAACAGCTATAAGACTAGATTCAGGACGTTTTATTGCTTCAATCCACAATACACCTAACCTAAGTACATCAACTCATGAGAATTTATACCAGTGCAGTAGTGGCTACGGGGATGTGGAAAGGATATCACGTTGTTGCTGTTAGGTGCTGTAGAGCCTGTTCTGACTCACAGTGACCCCATGTACAGCAGAACTAAACATTGCCCGGTCCTGCGCCATCCTGACCATCATTATGTTTGAGCCCATTGCTGCAGCCACTGTGTCAATCCGTCTCATCGAGGGTCTTCTTTATCCCTGACCCTCTACTTTACCAAGCATTATATCCTTCTCTAGGGACTGGTCCCTCCTGATAACAGTCCGTAGTATGTGAGATGAAGTCTCACCATCCTCGCTTCCAAGGGGTACTCTGGCTGCACTTCTTCCAAGACAGACTTGTTTGTTCTGGCAGTCCATGGTATATTCAGTATTCTTCACCAATACCATAATTCAAAGGCATCAATTATCAACATAGATTTGAAAAAAAATTACTGAATTTAGTGAGATTTGGAGGCATCAGTTTCCTCATCAGTAAAATGGAGTAGCTGGATAGATGATTTGAAGAAATCGAAAAATGTTGAAACTTTTAGGGATAAACATTTTTAGGGATTTTAGAAATTACCCAGTCTAGCTAGCCAGTTTTATAGATGAGAGATTTTTCTCTTTTCCTTCTAGCTCAAATTCTGCAACCTGAAAGCATTTTCTTAAGTGGTCAGAATGAGTAGTCTTCTAGCTCTGGAAACCACTTTGTGGTCAATGATAGACCTAAACTTTTGTGCCAAAAATGAGTGAAATATGCAGTGGAGTAGTTTGAAGGGCCACAGAAGGGGCTTCCTCCAAAAACCACCTTGCACTTCCCATGGCCATGCTTTAATTCTATCACTGGTGACTCATTAATTTGGAGCTGGCATTGTCCTCTCCGGGCTCCTCTTTTAAATGACAAAGTCCTCAGGGTGAGGTAACACATCAGGTCACTAACACCTTTGAGTGAATTAGATTGTATGATGTTTTTCTCAAGACAGGAGGGGCTCAGGGAAGTGAAAGACACTGGAATGTGTTGGCAAGGCCAGGCTGAAAAGTGGGGAAAATTGTGAAGAAAGAAAAGGTTTTTGAGCCAGGGCCTTTGCAGTTTTTCCAAGTGTAGACATTGGCCTGACACACATGGGTGTTCCCAGCCTTCCATGTCTGTTATTGAGTGTGGCTGAAGCTGTCCAGCTCTGTCCTCTGGATTCAGTTCTAGATAGAGCACAGTGAGATAGTGAGCAAACAAGAACATTCTCTAGTTCAGCAACCCACTGATGTTGTGTCATCATCTCAATTCTTGGCAGTTGGAAGGTCTTAGAACCGTAAAATGTGTCTATCAAATGAGGAATAATCATCTACTTCATTATCAAAAGAGTGAGTTAAGAGAAAATAATCCAAGGTGGCTGTTTTAACTAGAGTTGGCCTGTTTAAATAGTCTTGTTCATGGGTAGAAATATTTCAGGGAATATGAAGTATTGTGTGTGATGATGATTGAGAAAACAAAAATATCAACTAATGGTCATAAGCAAACTTAATGCCAATTTTAATTTTATGGCCAAATTTTGGGACTGGAGAGAAAGAATTGTTCAAAATACTTTAAAGAGAAAAACAAAGATGTTAAACCATTTAAGTACATCAGTAGGCTTGGAATATGTGAAGAGTAGATAATGCAAATTATATTTAGTTTATTATTTTTACTCGGCCATCCTCCAAGATAGACTACAGTCTGATATAATTATTAGGAAAAATAAACTCTACTTTTAGATTTATGTGACATTTATTCACTATTATTTTTCTTATGTTGATTCTTTTATATAAATTTGAGCACCCAGATATTTTACTTGGATTTATCGAAATACTTTAGGGTAGTTGGTTAGAAAATTTAATGCAATTTTTAAATGTGAGAGATAGTTTTATGGAGAAAATTTGGGAAGACAGAATGACTACCAGATTTTATATGTGAATACATTAGCAATGTTGTTGTTCACTGTGATCTAGTCAACCCTGACTCAAGGTCACCCCATGCACAATGGAACCAAACACTACTCAATCAATTGTAGATCAGACTATCACAGATCAGAGTTTCCATTGCCTTATTTTTGGAAGTAGATCACCAAACCTTTTTTCCTAGTCTATCTTGGTCTGAAAGCTCTACTGAAATCTTTTCAGCACCATAGCAACACATGGACTAAATCATGCAGTACCTTGTAGACTGAGATAAAGCATTTCAATTCAGTTCAGGTACAATAGGAAATGTTTAAGGGGTAAACAAGGAAATTAATTGATGATCCATTTCTGTTTGTAGAACAACTGTTCCTACATACTTACATCATGCTTTAAAGACTCAAAGTACAAAGTGGGGACATCAGTTGAACATGGTTTAGTAACTTCCCTATGTTCTGTTTCCGAGAAGCGATTCCAGGAAGTATATGACCCCTTCAATTTCTTTGCTGGGTAGTGTCTCCTCTGAACTAAAGACTATCATATTAAAATGCCTACTTGATACTTCAGTGTGGGTTTCTCATATACATCTAAAACTTATTACCACTCTTAACTAACCTGCTCCTTCCACACCTGCAAATCATTAAATTTCAATAAGTTGTTTATTTAATTGCTTAGGTTTAAAACCTAGAGTTGTTGTTGTTAGGTGCCATCCAGTCGATTCTGACTCATAGCAACCCCATGTGACAGAGCAGAAGTGCCCCCTTAGGGGTTTCTAGGCTGTAATCTTTATGGGAGCAGATCGCCATGTCTTTCTCTAGTGGAGCCACTGGGTGGGTTCAAACCTCCAACCTTTCAGTTAGCTGCTGATTGCTTAACCATTTGCGTCACCAGGACTCCTTAAAAACCTAGAAGCCATGATCAATTCCTCTGCTTTTCTTAGTCCACCCTCTTCTCCATCCATGTGATCATGAGGAGTATAGTCTCCCACCAAGCCTGCCACACTGGGTATTCTCTCAGTAGTAGGAAGCTGGTTTGGATGTTGGAAAATCAGTAATATTACGAGAGAGGGCATTCCCAGAACCTAGAGCACTGAGTCTCTCTATGTCACAATTTAGTACTCAGTAACCCGTGTTGATGTCTGTTTCATTTGTGTTAGTTTTTTTGTCCCAAGTGATTGCCATAAGAAACCCAGACTCTTCTCATATTCCTCATGGGTTTCATAATGTGAAAAATAAATACTCCATAAATACTTCCTTATTAATTATTACTCTTTCTAGAAAAGTACAAAAAGTCCACATACTTCCACAGGTCAGTTTATCTCAGTGTTACCATAAACCTGTGTTTGAACAAATATAGGCAAAATAAGAATGAAACTGAGTAATGTCCTTAAAAGTGAGGATGGTGAAACTTTGACTTGCTTACTTTGGACACATCATCAGGAAAGACCAATCGCTGGAAAAGAACATCATTTGGTAAAGTAGAGAGCTAACAAAAATGAGGGAAACACTCAATGAGATGGGTTGACACTTAGCCTCAACAATGGACTCAAACATACCAACGATCATGAAGATGGTACAGGAATGGGCAGCATTTCATTCTGTTACACATAAGGTCCATGAGTGAGAGCCAACTTAACAGTAACTAACAACAACGAACACCATTCTGGTCATGATATGTAGATATCACTCCACCATAAACCTCAGAACTTACAAGTATCCACTTGAAAATAACATCATTATCCTTGGGCAACAAATAATACTGACTAAGTAGTATGCTAAGATCTACAACATGTACTGGCTTCTCTTTGGGGAAGCAGAGAAGCTAGTTAGGAAGCCATTGCATTACTCTCAAGTGAGAGGGGATTTTGACCAGAACTGGGTGGTAGCAGTGGAATTGGAATTGAAGAGAAGTGGTCAGATTCTAGATATATTTTGAAACTACTGCCAACAGGATTTGCTAAAGACAAGATAAAAATATGTGAGAAAGAAGAATCAAGGATGTCTCCAAGGCTTTTCATTTGAGCAACTAGAAGGTGGGAGTTGGAAACCACTGAGATAAAGAAGGCTGTAGGTGGATTACATTTCAGGGGAGATAGTTCAGTTTCAGACATGGTGAGTTTGAGATGTCTGTTAAAAATCTAAGTGGAAATGTTGAATTGTCAGTAGGATATGTAAGTCTGAAGTTTTGAGAGAGGTCTGGGCTGGAGAAAAAATTTGGAATTCATCAGCATATAGATGGCATTTTTTTAAAAAAAATATTTTATTGTACTTCAGGTGAAGGCTTACAGAACAGATAGTTTCTCATGTAACAGTAGCACACATGCTGTTTTATGACATTGGTTAACAACCCC
>NW_004443986.1:5602285-5640294 GCF_000243295.1 Trichechus manatus latirostris
AAAAAAAAAAAAAAAAAAAACAAGTATACTTTTCAGTCTGTTGAGCTAACATCTACAAAAATGTGTCGAGACTAGTTTCCGGTCAATATGACGCCTTAGATACAGGCACTGTAATGACCCCCAACAACAAAAACTCAAGAAACCAAGTAAAACAAACATAAAAAAATGACCTCGGATCCCAGAACATCAAACAGAGCATTGAAGAAACAGATTGAGCACCAACTGGAAGGAGAGGCAGAATGAGGCCATTGGGAAAACAGATTCTTGGATCAACTGCACCTTGCCTGCTGGCAGTGGAGCAGCAGGACCATTTTGGGACAGCATCAAACAACGATCCAGAGTGAAGAACCCAGGAAAGCAACTGCAAAGAGAGCAAAGCTAATGGCAGAGATTCTGTGCAAACAACCCTAGAAGGAAATGACAAGGTGGGCAGGATGCAACCAGGTACAGAGCACCCCTGATGGGGGAAGCACAGGAGGGGTATAGTTTGAAACCAGGGAACCATAGGGAAGTGCCTCTAGAGCAAATGAAACAGACTGAGTTAGTGGTGCCTTGGAGAAAGTGTAGACAGGGAATGGAAATTTTCGGGGGAATTAAGGAGAGGAACAGAGGGGTGGGTGAGAGCTCCAGTCCCTCTGGTGAGTGCAAGAAGGGAGGGAGCTAGGAATTAGTGCAGGGACTGCTTGTCAGTGGAGTCACCCAGCCATTTATACGGGAGCCACCCAGCAAAAAGTCAACTCACATAACAACTAGAGACCCCCACCCTTACCCCCAGAGAACTGTCCCAGTGCAAGTAGTAACCCTGCCTTCCATCTTCATTAGTGTGTGCCCTGAGGCACAGGTGGATGGATCCAAGGCAGGGAAGCCAAGTCATGCCCACCACCCCCTCCCTTAGGTGCAGGAGCCCCCCACCTGCTCCACCCACCCCTGAACCACCTTGCCCCCCCAGCACTCACAGGCATACGCTCCTGCTACCATATCAGTGACTGGAGGTGTGAGACCCCTCCCTCACCTCACTCCCTCCACCTCACCTGCCCAGAGACCCATGGTACAAGTTTCCATGCCATCCGCCTGGTGACTTGTGACCCGTGCACCCTTGCCCCAACCACCTGGCAACTGGCAGTGTGCAAACACAGTGCCCAACCCAGCAACCAATGAGAACACTCCCTGCACCCACACCCCAGTGACCAGCCAGACACATCACCTTATCAGCAATGCCAGTCACATCTTGGGAGGCACCATCTGTACCTCTGCCAAATGATGAGCAGGAGATCCTGGTGCCCTCATCCAATGTCTGCCTCACTGGAGCACCACATGTCCCATACCCAAACAGTTCCTGAAGGCCTTCTGCACTTGCACTGAAGCCCCTTGATACCCCACCACCTACTGAGATGCCTACTCATGCATGCACAGTTGCCTACTCTGTCCATTTGGGTAGCACTCCCTCACAGTGAATATGGAGACACCCTGCCCTGACCTCCAGAGAATGCACTAACTGCTAGTGCCAACCCAGAAGGACCCCATGGTCTCACAAGGGTTGTGGAGGGACGCAGACCACCCAACACTTGTCACCCAGTATTAGGGAAGAACCTGCTCTCCACTCAATCTGGTAAGGAAAGACATATGAGCCTAACCACAGAGGACTTGCAAGTGAGTGAGACTCACCATACCCACTAGTGAGAGGAAATCACACCCAGCCAACAGACATCACCAAAGTCACATAGAGACCAGAACCACAAAACAACAATTAATACAAATGAAGAAAGACATTCGAAATAAAAAGAGAAGAAACAAAACTCCTAATACATCAAAAAAAAAACAAAAACAAAAAACAAAAACAAAATCACAAAAAAAAATTAAACCAATAAATACATAAACCAATCAATCAACACTTTAATGCCTCTGTGACAACAGATAATAACAAATCGTATAAAGAAACAGAATAAGATGGCTCAAATAAGTAACCAAGATAAAGGGGCAGAAAACCTTCCTGAGGAAGAAATGGTAATAGAATTACCTGGTAAGAAATTCCAAAAACTTATATATAGAATCCTCAAAGAGATCAAGGTAAACACAGACAAAACCCTAAAATAATTCAGGAAACCAATACAAGAACAAAATGACAAAATAAAAGACAATTAGAAACCATACAAAAATAACTAGAAATTCAGAAGATTATAAAACATCAGAAATAGATAATTCAGTGGAAGGACACAGAAGTAGAACTGAATCAATGGAGGAAAGAATCAGTGAAATAGAGAGCAAATCCCTCACTATTAATGTGTTTGAGGAGAATCAGAAAAAGAATATAGAAAATGAAGAAAGCCTAAGTTATGTGGAACGCTATCAAGAGGAGTAATTTATGTGTAATAGGAATTCCAGAACAGGAGGAGAAAAAAAAGTACAGAGATAATTGTTGAAGACTTATTGGCAGAAAACTTCCCTAATATCATGAAAGTCAGAAAGTTTTCCATCCAAGAAGCTCAACGAACCCCATACAGGATAGACCTCAAAAGAAAGTCACGAAGACATATCATGATCAAACTTTTCAAAACTGAAGACAAAGAGAATTCTGAGAGCAGCTAGTGAAAAATGAAATATCACCTACAAAGGGGCACCAATAAAACTAAGCACCGATTTCTCAGCAGAAACCATGCAGGCAAGAAGAAAATGGGATGACATATATAAAACTCTGAAAGAAAAGAATTGCCAACCAAGAATCATATATCCAGCAAAATGGTCATTCAAATATGACAGCAAAACTAGAACATTCCCAGATAAACAAAAATTACAAGAAATATTAAAGGAAGCCCTTCATACAGAGAACCAATGACATCAGAAAAAAATCTGAGATTAAGACACACAACAGCATCACCAAGATACTAACCTAGATAAAGAATTCTCAAAAGTAAAACAAAGCTGCAAAACAGAAAAACAGGGAACCAGAGATGTTGATCGGTAAACTATGACAACTTCAAAACAAAAAGGGAATAAGTGGTGTAGTTATAGAACTTCCATATGGAGAGGAAGTCAAGGCAATATCAAGATATAACAGACTGTTTTAAACTTAGGAAGAAAAAGGTAAATTTTAGAGTAACCACAAGGAAAATTAATAAATTTACATACTAAAATAAAGAAGCAGAAAATAAAAAAGACTCAGCAAACACAAAATTTACAACAACAAAGGAAACAAAAAGAAATCCATAAACAAAAATAACTCAGCCCAGAAAATTAAGTGGAACGAAGAAACTGTTAACACCACACAAAAAAAGCATAACAAAATGAAGCAGTAAATTCATACCTATAGATAATCGATCTGAATGTAAATGGTTAAGATGCACCAGTAAAGACACAGCAAGTGGCAGAATGGATAAAAAAATGACCCATCAATATGTTGCTACAAGAGACATACCTTAGACACAAAGACATAAATAAGTTAAAAAAATCAAAGAATGGAAAAACAATATATGAAGCAAACAGTAAGTAAAAGAGAGCAGGAGTGGCAATAAATAGACTTTAAGTCAAAATCCATTATAAGAGACAAAGAAGGGCATTACGTGATTAAAGGGCCAATTTACCAAGAGGACATAACCATAATATTTACCCACCCAATGACAGTGCTCTAAAATACATAAACTCTAACAGACTTGAAAAGAGAAATAGACAGTTCTACAATAATAGTAGGAGACTTTAACACTCCACTTTAGATGATGGACAAGACAACTAGAAAGAAACTCAGCAAGGATACAGAAGACCTAAATAACACAATCAACCAACTCGACTTCATAGACATATACAGAACACATCACCCAACAGCAGCATAGTGTACATTCTTCTCCAATGCACATGGATCATTCTCCATAAAAGACCACAGTTTAGGCCACAAAGCAAGCCTCAATAAATTAAAAAAAAAATTGAAATTATACAAAGCATCTTCTCTGATTGTAACACTATAAAACTAGAAATCAATAATAGAAAGAACAAGGAAAAAAATTAAATACATGAAAACTGAATAACACCCTACTTAAAAACTACTGCATAGTGGAAGATATTTAAAATGAAATTTAAAAAATTCCTAGAGTCAAATGAGAATGGAAACACAACATACCAAAACCCTTTGGGACACAGCAAAAGCAGTGCTCAGAGGAGAATTTATAGCAATAAATGCACACATCAAAAAAGAAGAAAGGGCCAAAATCAATACCTTTACCCTACAACTTGAACAGAAACAAAAGGAACAGAAAAAGAAGTCCACAGTCACCAGTAGAAAGGAAATAATAAAGATCAGAGCAGAAATAAATGAAATAGAAAACAGAGAAACAATAGCATCAACAAGACTAGTAGTTGGTTCTTTGAGAGGATCAGTAAAATTGACAAACCACTGGCCAAACTAACAAAGGAAAAAGTGAGAATATGCAAATAACCAAAATAAGAAATGAGATGGGTGACATTACAACAGAAGCAACTGAGATAAAAAGGATCATAACAGAATATTATGAAAAAATGTATTGCAACAAATTTGGAAACCCAGAAGAAATGGACAAATTTCTGGAAACACACTACCTACCTAAATTAACAGAAATAGAGGTAGAGTATTTGAACAGACCCATAAGAAAAGAAGAAATTGAAGAGGACATAAAAAGAATTCCCAACCAAAAAAAGCTTGGGTCCAGACAGCTTCACTGGAGAATTCTACCAAACATTCAGAGAAGAGTTGACACCAATTCTATTCAAACTATTCCAGAACATAGAAAAGGAAAGAATACTCCCTAATTCACTCTATGAAGCCAGGATAACCTTGATACCAAAACCAGGCTAAGACACCACTAAAAAAGAAAATTACAGACCAATATCCCTCAGGAATATAGACACAAAAATTCTCAACAAAATTCTAGGCAAGAGAATTCAATAGCATATCAAAAAAATAATACCTCATAATCAAGAGGGATTCATACCGGGATGCAAGGATGGTTCAACATTAGAAAATCAATCAACGTAATTCACCACATAAATAAAACAAAGGAAAAGAATCACATGATTTTTCAAATCAATGCAGAAAAGGCATCTGATAAAATCCAACACACTTTCCTGATAGAAACTCTTAGAAAAATAGGAATAGAAAGGAAATTCCTCAACATAATTAAGGGCATATATGCAAAACCAACAGTCAACATTATCCTCAATGGAAAAAGATTTAGAGCACTCCCCTGGAGAAGGGGAAAGAGACAGGGATGCCCTTTATCACCATTCTTATTCAATATTGTACTGAAAGTCCTAGCTAGAGCAATAAGGCAAGAAAGGAAAATAAGTGTATCCAAATTGGAAAGGAAGAAGTAAAACTATCCTTATTTGCAGATGACATGATTCTATACATAGAAAATCCCAGAGACTCCACAAGTAAGTTACTGAACTAATAGAAGGATTAGGCAAAGTGACAGGGTAGAAGATCAACACAGGAAAATCAGTTGGTTTCCTCTACATTAACAAGCGGTACTCTGAAAAGGAAATCGAGAAATCAATACCATTTACAATAGCCTCCAAAAGGATAAAATACCTAGGAATGTCCTTAACCAGGGATGTCAAAAAACTTACACAGGGGAAACTATAAAACACAACTGCAAGAAATTAAAGAGATCTACCTAAATGGAAAAATATTCCACCCTCATGGATTGGAAGACCTAACATCGTGAAAATGTCAATACTAACAAAAGCAATCTATAGATATAATGCAATCCTGATCCAAATCCCAACAACATTCTTTAATGAAATGGAAAAACTAATCTCCAACTTTATATAGAAAAGATGGAGGACTCAAATAGCGAAAGCAATATTGAAGAAGAACAAAATAGGAGGAGTCGCACTTCCTGATCTCAAAACTTACTATACAGCCAGAGTAATCAAAACAACCTGGAACCAGTTCAATGACAGACACACAGACCAATGGAAAAGAATTGAGAGCCAAGAAGTAAATCCGTCCATCTACAGGCAGCTGATTTTCGACAAAGGGTCAAAGTCCATTCAATGGGGAAGAAACAGTCTCTTTAATAAATGGTGCCAGCAAAACTGAATATCCATATGCAGAAAAATGAATCAGAATCCATAACTCACACCATGCACAAAAACTAACTCAAAGTGTATCAAAGACCTAATGTTAAAGCTAAAACTGTAAAGTTCCTCAAAGATAACATAGGGTCAAAACCAGGAGGCCTAATTTTCGGCATAAACAGTCTATCAAAACAAAAAATGAATGAATGACAAAAGATAAATAACTGGGACCTCCTAAAAATAAAATACTTATTCTCATCAAAAGATTTTACCAAGAGAGTAAAAAGAGAATCTACAGACTTGGAAAAAAACTTTGGCAATGACATATCTAATAAGGGTCTAATCTCTAAAATATTTAGAAAACTTCAACAACTCAATGACAAAAAGACAATCCAATCAGAAAATGGACAAAGGACATGAATAGACACTTAACTGAAAGGAAATTCATGTGGCCAACAAATACATGAAAAGATAGTTGAGATCATTTTTGTTGTTAGATGCTGTCGAGCTGGTTCCCACTCATAGTGACCCTGTGTACAACAGAATGAAACACTGCCCAGTCCTGTGCCACCCTCACGATTGTTGGTATGCTTGAGACCATTTTTGCAGCCACTGTGTCAATCCATCTCATTGAGGCTCTTCCTCTTTTTCACTGACCCTATACTTTACCAAGCATGATGTCCTTCTCTAGGGACTGATACATCCTGATAACATGTCCAAAGTATGTGAGACGAAGTCTTGCCACCTTTGCTTCTAAGGAGCATGCTGGCTGTACTTCTTCCAAGAGATTTGTTCTTTCTTCTGGTAGTCTATGGTATATTCAATATTCTTCACCAACACCATAATTCAAAGGCATCAATTATTCTTCGGTCTTCCTTATTCATTATCCAACTTTTGCATGCATATGTGGCGACTGAAAACACTATGGCTTGGTTCAGGCGCAACTTAGTCCTTAAAGTCACATCTTTGCTTTTTAACACTTTAAAGAGGTTTTTGCAGCAGATTTGCCCAATGCAATGTGTCATTTGATTTCTTTTTGTTTGTTTATTGTAGTAGTTTAAGTGAAAGTTTACATTTCAAGTTAGTCTCTTACACAAAAATTTATACATACATTGTTTTGTGACCCTAATTGCTCTGCATATACAGTGACAGCACACTCCTCCTTTCCACCCCTGATTTCCCATGTCCGTTCAACCAGCTCCTAACCCTGTCTGCCTTCTCATCCCACCTCTGGACAGAAGCTGCCCATTTCGTCTCATGTATCTACTTGAGCTAAGAAGCACACTCATCTTTGTCTGAAGAGTTGGCCTCGGAAATTGTTTTACTTCTGGGCTGATAGAGAATCCAGGGGCCGTGCGTTCCAGGATTCCTCCAGTCTCAGTCAGACCATTAAGTCTGGTCTTTTTACTAGAATTTGAGTTCTGCACCCCACTTTCTCCTGCTCCATCAGGGACTGTCCGTTGTGCCCCTGTCAAGGCGGTCATTGGTGGTAGCCCAGCACCATCTAGTTCTTCTGGTCTCAGGCTGATGCAGTCTCTGGTTTATGTGGCCCTTTCTGTCTCTTGGGCTAATACTTTCCTTGTGTCTTTGGTGTTCTTCATTCTCCTTTACTCCAGGTGGTTGGGAACAATTGCTGCATCTTAGATGGCAGCTTGCAAGCTTTTAAGACCCAGTCGCCACTGAGCAAAGTAGGATGCAGAACATTTTCTTAATAAGCTTTGTTATACCAGTTGACTTAGATGTCCCCTGAAAGCATGGTCCCCAGAACCCCACTCCTGCTACTCTGTCCCTCAAAGTGTTTGATTGTATTCAGGAAACTTCTTAGCTTTGGTTTAGTCCAGTTGTGCTGACTTCCCCTGTGGTGTGTGCTGTCCTTCTCTTCACCTAAGATAATACTTGTCTACTATCTAGTTAATGAATAACACTCCCACTCCCTCCCCAACCTCATAACCATCAAAGACTGTTTTTTTCTCTGTTTAAACCTTTTCTTGAGTTCTTATAATAGCGGTCTTATACAATATTTGTCCTTCTGTGACTGACTAAATTCACTCAGCATAATGCCCTCCAGATTCCTCCATGTTATGTTTCACGGCTTCATCATTGTTCTTTATCATTGCATAATATTCCATTGTGTGAATATACCATAATTTGTTCATTCATTCGTCTGTCGATGGGCACCTAGGTTGTTTCCATATTTTTGCTATCATGAACAGTGCTGCAGTAAACATGGGTGTGCATATATCTATTTGTGTGACGGCTCTTATTTCTCTAGGATATATTCCAAGGAGTGGGATAGCTGGATCATATGGTGCTTCTATTTCTAGCTTTTTAAGGAAGCACCAAATTCCAAAGTGGTTGTACCATTTTACATTCCCACCAACAGTGTATAAGTGTTCCAGTCTCTTCACAACCTCTGCAGCATTTATTATTTTGTGGTTTTTGGATTAATGCTAGCCTGGTTGGCGTGAGATGATATCTCATTGTAAGTTTTGATCTGCATTTCTCTAATGGCTAATGATCGTGAACATTTCTTCATGTGTCTGTTTGCCACCTGAATGTCTTCTTCGGTGAAGTGCCTGTTCATATTCTCTGCCCATTTTTTAATTGGGTTATTTTTCTTTTTGTTGTTGAGGTTTTGCAGTATTATAGATTTTAGAGATTAGATGCTGATCGGATTCGTCATAGTCAAGATTTTTTTCCCAGTCTGTAGGTTGTCTTTTTACTCTTTTGGTGAAGTCTTTTGATGAGCATAAGTGTTTGATTTTTAGGAGCTCCCAGTTATCTAGTGTCTCTTCTGGTGCTTGTGTCATTTGATTTCTTGACTGCTGCTTCCATGGTGTTTATTATGGATCCAAGTAAAATGAAATCTTTGACAAATTAAACCTTTTTTTCTGTTTATCTTGATTGGAATTGCCTCGAGGGCAACAGGTCGAGATCATTAGCTATTAAAAAAAAAAAAAAAAAAAAAAACCCACTGCTGTCCATTGATTCCTACTCACAGCAACCTTATAGGACAGAGTAGAACTGCCTCTTAGGGTTTCCAAGACTGTAAATCTTTGCAGAAGTTGACTACCACATCTTTCTCTCTTGGAGTGGCTGGAGAGTTTGAACTGCTGACCTTTTGGTTAGCAGCCATGAGCTTTAACCTCTGTACTACTAGGGCTCCTAGTCATTAGAGAGATGCAAATCAAAACTACAGTGAGAGACCATCTCACCCTTGCAAAAATGGTAAATGATCAAAAACCAGAAAGCAAAAAACACTGGCAAGGTTGTGGGGTAGTTCGAATGCTTACACATTGCTGGTGGGATTGTAAAATGGTACAAGCACTATGGAAAACAGTATGGTGTTTCCTCAAAAAGAAATGCAAATACCTTATGATCCGGCGATCCCACTCCTCTCCTAGGTATATCCTAGAAATATAAGAGTAGTGACAGGAATAGACGTATGCACACCTATGTTCATTGCAGCATTATTCACAATAGCAAAAGATGGAAACAACCTAAGTGCCCATCAGTGGATGAATGGATAGACAAATTGTGGTACATACATACAATGGAATACTACACAACTATAAAGAATAATGAGGAGTCTGTGAAACATCTTATAACATGGATGGATCTGGAGGACATTATCCTGCATGAAATATGTCAATTACAAAAAGACGAATACTGTATGATCCTACTATTATAAAAAGTCAAGAATAGATACACACACAGAAAACAAAGTTCTTTAATGGTTACCAGGGATGGGAGGGAGAGGGAGGAGGAATCACTTTCTACATAGTAGACACTTGTTACTTTTGGTGATGGGAAGGGCAATCGCAAATATAGGTGAAGTCAGCGTAACTTGACCAAGGTAAATAAAGATACTAAGAAGTATACAAGAAAAAGGGACAATTTTGGTAAATGCTATAACATATACTATTTTGCAACAACAGTAAAAACAACCAGAAAATATGAGTGTGGTTATGTAGGCAGATATGGATGTATCTATGTGTATAGGAAGACATATGCGAGTAAATGCACCAGCATGTATAGGTATATCTGTAGGCATATGTATACATATGTATACATCCAAACAACTCACAGGATTGGTTTATTGAGTCAAAAGGCTTGGGACCCTAGTCTCAGGGGACAACTTAGTTAGTTGGCATAACATAGTTCACAAAGATAATGTTCTATATTCGAGTTTGTTGAGTAGCATCTGGGATATTAAAAGCTTGTGAACAGCCATCTAAGGTGTAACTGTTGGTCTATACTAGTAAGGAGCAAAAGAGAGTAAAGGAAATCAAAGGCTCAAAGAACATAGTTCACGGGACTAATAGCCCACATGAACCATAACCTTTTCAAACCTGAGAACAGAAGAACTAGATGGTGCCCAGCTACCACAACTGATCTTGCTGACCAGCAACACAATAGAAGATCCCAGACAGAATGGGATAAAAATGTAGAACAAAACTCAAATACCTAAAAAAGGCCAGACCTACTGGACCAATAGAGACTAGAGGAACCCCCGAAACTATTGCCCTAAGATACCTTTTGAATTTGGAATTGAAGATATTTCTCAAGGTCACCTTTCAGCCAAATAATGGATTGATTTATAAAATAAACAATATCACCCATGAGTAATGTGCTCCCTTGACTGTATGAGACCAAACAGTCAACAGTCACCCAAAAGCAAAGATGAGACAGCAAGGAGGGTAAGGGAAGATAGATCAGTGAAAACCAAACAGAATAAGAACACATGCTGACACATTGTAAAAATTGTAGCCAATGACACAGAACAACTTGTATAAAAACTCTTAAAGGGGAACCTAATTTGTTGTGTAGACTTTTACCCAAAACACAATAAAATATTATTTAAAAATAAACTACCAAAAAAGTGAAAAGACAAGCTACCAACTGGGAGAGTATCTTCAGACACCAGGTATCTGATAAAAATTTAATAACCAAATATATACGTATATATATATGAAAACAACAAAAACATAAATAACCTATCATAAAATGGGCAAAGGACTTGAATAGACATTTCAAAGAGGACATTCAAGTGGCCACCAAACACTTGAAAAGATGCTCATTGTCATTAGCCATCAGAGATGCAAGTCAAAACCATAATGAGATACCATTCCACTCCCACTAGGATGGCTAGGATAGAAAAAAAGAAAAAAAAGAGGTTGGCGAGAATGTGGGGAAATTGGAACACTTATCCATTGCTGCTAGAAATGCAAAATGATAATTAGAATTTTTTTAAATTAAAAATAAAATTTTTAAAGACGCAAAAAAGTGTGTTGAGCAATGGTACAAGTAAACACAGATATTTAAATCTAATCAACTTACAAATATAGCAACAAAAGCAAATACAAAAGTAAAAAGAAAAAATCTTACGAAAAACATCGTACAGAAACAGCCTCATATTTATAAATATGCACTTAATTCCAGAAAAATATGTGAGATAAATAACATTAATAGAAAAAAGTAAGCAGGAAGGGATATATTAAAAAATAAGTAATATAAAGGAATCAGAAGGAAAACAAGGGTGAAAAGTGAAACCTAAGTTAGCAGCAGAATATATATCAAATGTCCTATGTATTTTGTAGGGACAGGTCAGACACTTGGCACTAAGAAGTCGGGTTTATGAGGAAACACACACATGCACACTGCCCAGGAGAAAACCAACTATTCCCAGTATTGTGACGAGAAAGTTTTTTTTCACTGAAGCTCATGGAGAAGAAAGCATTAAGCATTGTAAAGGACAGTATCCTTGACAGCATCTGATTATTAAATACTCAACAAGTTTCATAGCACTGTAAGCTCTTTTTTTTTTTTTTTAAATAGCGTCACTTAATATAGGATTACGGTATTATAGTGGCAAAAAAAGTTTACTAAAAGTGACTTTACCAAAGATTTTCTGATTGCTTGATTTAATCTTGTTATATATTTTTGAATATCTAGAATAATATATAGCCTTGCCGCTATCCTCAGTAAATAGTTTCTTTCTTAGCTGAGATTGTGAAAGTTATTGAGAGGTGATTTTGAGATTGTGCTCCCTGAAATTTGATAGTAAAATCCAGTAATCTAGGTTATTAGTGGAGTCCTACTCTCCTGAGAAAATCACTGAGCCCACCAAAATCTTAAATGGAAGAATTATGCTTAATTGGAATTCACTGTTGCCCCCAGTTGGAGGGAAGGGCGTTACAACTAACCATTCTTTCATCATCATGTACAATACAAGACAATTAGCCCAAATCTGTATGATCAAAGAAAGTTCCAGCAGACAGATGAACTAAAAGTATGCTAAATTACTTATATTTAAAGTTAAATTTAGATAAGATATATATTTTAGCTATGCTTTTAGAAAACCTTGTTGAATCAACATTTATACTGTTCGCACTTTCATAGAGTAAAAATAACTTATATTTAAAGTTAAATTTAGATGATATATATTTTAGCTATGCTTTTAGAAAACCTTGTTGAATCAAAATTTATACTGTTCGTACTTTCACAGAGTAAAAATAACTTTGAGTTGTGTTTCATAATATATGTAGCTGATTTCCATCCTATCACATTCTATGTTCTCTTTCATTTTGTATGGTTAGACTGTTTTTTCCCCCTGAAATATCAGAATGATACTTTGTGAGCAGAGGGTAAGGTATGAGAAGTTATGATGTGTTATAAAGTAGGCTGGGATGGGTAAAGAGCATCGTGTATAACCTCCTCTCCCTAATGCCATCCTAACATGCTCATACCAATTTCAACTTGTCTTTTGCCTGTTTGTACTTTGGCCTTGGGCCTAAAAACCTCCTGTGTAGTCTGAGGCCATTCTGTCCCTCTGTGGTCTGCAATATTAATCAGATCCTATTACGGAGCCCTGGTAGTGCAGTGGTAAAGAGCTCGGCTGCTGACCAAAATGTTGACAGTTCCAATCCACCAGCCACTCTTTAGAAACTCTATGGGGTTGTTTTACTCTCCTATAGGGTCACTGTAAGTCGGAATTGACTTATGGCAACAGGTTTGTTTTTTTTGTTTTTTTTTTTTTTGGTTTATTATGTGTCAGGCACTGTTCCACAGGGATGAAGGGATATATTGGGCAGGATATGGCAAAAGAGATCCAAAAATATAGTGGCTGAAACAATTGTTTAGATAGAGGTGCTCCAAGTTCATTTCAGTGGCTCAGCCATCCTAAAGATTGAACTTGTTGGTCTACCATCCTCAAAATGTGGCTTCCATTTCATGAGCCTAGATGGCCACTGCAGGACACATTTCAATTTTGCATTCCAGCCAATGGGAATCGAGAAAAGCAAGGGGAAGGTAAGTGCCTCTCTTAAGTGGCCTATCTAGAAATCACATGTGTGACTTCTGCTCATATCACATTACTAGGTCTTACTCACATAGTCACAACTAACTGCAAGACTGTGAAATGTGGTCTATCTGGGTGGCCATATCCCAAACAGCCATGATCCTTGGCTTTCACTTGGCTTTGAGGCTAGAATTTACTCCTCTAGACCTTATCACAAGCTGTATGCTAGGTATACAGCCATTTTATTCAATCTGCCATTGCTGCTCTCTGTCTAGCAGCCTCAGTGAAGGGCATTTAGGTATAAAATAGTACAGAACTTACAATTATTAATTACATTTCTTCTGCTCTATCCTAGTTGCT
The DNA here is from genome assembly GCF_000243295.1 of Trichechus manatus latirostris. NCBI lineage: Eukaryota > Metazoa > Chordata > Mammalia > Sirenia > Trichechidae > Trichechus > Trichechus manatus. The sequence continues at coordinate 5,615,991 of NW_004443986.1, forward strand.
CTCATTACTAACGTTCCCACATATTCTATTCAATATCTATCTGCACAAGCTGGTTAAGCGTATGTCCCTCACTTTACTATGAGCTCCCTTAGGCAAGGGTGTCTTAACCAAATCAGAAAACTCTGTTTCGAACAGAGCCAAGTCCATAGTAAGCATACAATAAATATTTGATGGATTTTTGTTAAATTGGTGATGAAAGTTAGCACAAGAACTGGATGCTGAACAGAGCAAGAAAAGTCAATTTGAACCAGCCCAATTTAAATGTAAACTGAGCCTATATTATTGCTACTCACTATGACGTTTATGTGCTTATTTAGTTTAGGGCTACACATAAGAATGACCATGAATGTTTGGCTTGAGAAAAGGGAGGCAGGAAATTGTTCACCTTGCTGATCACTTTGTCAACCCCTCTCTCCCAAAGGAGACATTTATGTAGTCCAATGACTTCACTAAACTGTAATAAAATATAACTTTATGTTTTCTGTCTCCATAATTTCTGTAGGAAACATATAATTTGCATGCGTTTTTATAGAGGGAAAAAATCTTGAAAAGAAACTTCTAATTTTCTACGCTAGCATATGAAATATAGTCAATGAATCCAACTGACAGTGTCAGTATGAAAGCAAAAAAGACTGGAGAAAGAGAGGGAGAGGGTGGGAAGAAGGAAGAAAGAGGAAGCACAAAAATCTTGAATAATTTTTTTTTGTTATGCGTAGCCACTTATCCTTGTGACATGAATGATAAATGTAGAACTATAATACAGTCCAATACATTGAAAGCCAATTACTAATGATATAGGAGCATTAAAAAGCAACTACTACTAAATTGTACCATATCAGTTACAGTATAAAGTAAAAACAATAGATTTATGAAAGAATGAAGTACTCTTAAAGAACATCCACAAAATCAGAGACGTAATAGTATTAAACTTTAAGCTGATGAAGAAAATATTGTAAATCACATCTTCTGACTTGGAAGTTCTCCCAACTGTTGGAATTTTATTTCCAGAGAAACTATTTCTGAATTAAATGCCATAAATCTGAAAATTTTATTCACTTTTGTCATGTGGTCCATTGGGTCATAAATTTATGGTAAGCCTCCATGAAAAGTTTCCAGTCCCCTTCAGACTCCTAGTTACAGTTAGTCTGAGTAGTGCCCTTTCCTCTTAGATGTTTTTCCTGGTGTTTGTCCATACTGTCCTCTTGATGCCAGGACTCCTAACACCTCTGACCTCAGTGCTGCTCTTGTCAATGATTTGCGCTCCGTGGCTGTGACAATATAACTTAGCAAACATTTCTTATACTAACATTGCATGTGGACATTAGCCAGCCTTAGTTTTCAACCTAGAAGCTGTGTTTTCATTTTGTTGAGATGATGAGACAAATGTCTTTAAAAACAAATTAAATGTTAAATTTTCACATTTAGAAATTCACTTAAATTTAATTTTGATAAAGAACAGAGAAATAAAGGAGGGGGAAAAAAAAGAACTAACCTGAAAGTAACTATGTGTAGAAGCACATGGATATTGATATCCATTTGACTGTAGTAGGACAGACTTGGTTAAAACATAGAATAGATTTTTTAATGGTCATATATTAGTCTTTCCCTCCTCCCCACTTTTTTTTTTTTTGCTGTTGCAGTCATCATAAATTTGCCTTTTAGAGTATTTTAACTGACAACATACATTATAATTAATTATGAAGCAGAGACTTAAATGTATCATCTGGAATAAACACCAATGGTAGTCTTGAGATGGTAGTCTTTTTATTATAGCATCAGGCAGTAGGACACTTTGTATGTTTATCACACATATGTATTTCTGGAGTATTTCAGAAAACAGCCTAACTTAAATGCAAGTAACTCTTTCTTTCACACTCTGTGAACGTGAAGCAAAAATAACACATAAAATGAGAGCAGAGGAACAGACTTCAAATGGCCATAACGACCCTATAGGACAGAGCAGAACTGCCCCATAGGGTTTTCAAGGCTGTAAATCTTTATGGAAGCAGACTGCCACATCTTTCTCCCACGGAGTGGTTGGTGGATTCGAACTTCCCACCCTTTGGATTACAGCTGAGCACTTAACCAGTTCGCCACCAGAGCTCCTCATGCTATTTGAAAGGTGGTATAAATTGAAACCAAAGGAAGTAACAGCAATTTTGTAAAGGAGTCCTTCAGTTTATGCTCATACATGTGCCCTGCCAACCTGGCCACCCACATAATGCTGGACCATCTTTGCAAGGATTATGTGAAAGCCTACACCTAATTGGCCTGGGTATGGAGCTACATTATAGCAACATTTGTCAAAGTTACCTATTGGGAAGGAGACAACTGGGTCAAAATATGGTTCCATCACTGTCTAAGCTTGCACAAACTATTCTAAGCAATTTGAACTTGTTTCTGTATCTATAAATTGGAGATATTAATATCCATTTTAGTAAGTCTTTTGTAAGGATTGAATTACATAATTTATGTAAACAGCCAATGCATAATTGTTGTTGTTTGCTGCTGTCGAGTTGATTCTGTCTCATGACGACCCCATGTGTGCAGAGTACAGCTGCTCCATAGGGTTTTCAAGGCTGTAACCTTTTAGAAGCATATTGCCAGGCCTGTCTTCCAAGCTGCCTCTGGGTGGGTTGAAACAGACAACTTTTCGGCTAGTAGTCAAGCTCTTAAGGTTTGCATCACCCTGGGAACCTTTTTAGTTGCTCAATAAATTAATTGTTTTTCCCATTGTCCATGAGATTCATCACTTCACACTGGCTTTATAGGAGGTTGGCAATAACTTAGTAAAACAGCTTGCAGGAAAAAAGGTGCCTATGTCAGCTGAGGCGAAAACAGCCAAATAAAATTGGATTAGTTGCTCATTAGTTTTGAATCTGACCTTTGCGGTCATTTTAACCAGCAGTGGAGATAATGGAGTAGGGAATAGAAAGTAAACACTGTGTTGTTTTTCATGAACTTTTCTCTCTACAAGTGACCCAGATTTTCATAGTCTTAATGATTGATTAATATTTGACAATTAAATGTGAACAAAGAATAATTGTAAATGCCATATAATACATGAATCAGTGGACAAGGTTTTGTTTTGTTAACTCTCTTGGGGCTAATATGACCATATTTTAGGTAATAATTTAGCTTAAGTGGCTCCCACTTAAAGTGTTTTGGTTTCTAGGGAGAGTTTTGCTCTGGTTTACTGGTATATAACTGTTTTCTCACCTTTTCATTTCCTGAAATAGCACCAAGTACAGTATCTAAATTTTGAGTAATATAAATCAAAGCACATGCTTTCTTTTCAGTAAGGTCCTCTAATTCAACAGGTGTGCAGGATTTTCCTTTTTTAATGCATTAAACATCTGTTATTGCAAATGGGGATAAAACGTCACATGTTATAAACAATAAGAGTTATTAAAAGCAGTGCAGGTTTTAAATATTTTTTTATTATTTGTTTTAGAAATGTAGGTTTTATTTTTCCTTTTGGTCTATGTCAGATTTCCTACCACAAATATGTAACATGTGAAATGAATATGCATATGAATATATAAAGCTTTTTGTATCATATTTATCATGTTCTAATATATCCTCTTAAAAATTATTATTTGTAGGTGAACTCAACTGTATTTCAGAAGAAATTCATCAGTATTTTAACTGAATTTTCTATTTCAGTGTCAGTGAAATTAAAGTGCATGTTTGATAAATACTTTTCCTTTTAATTTTTAAACCCTGAGTATTTAACAGTAAATTTAATCCGTATACTTCTCATTAATTTCAACTTTTGTCAGAAAATTTGATTTGCTGAAGATAGATTTAGAAATGGGGCTTTTTCCAAAAGCCAATACACTAAAATCTCAAAGGTTTTAGATATTTGAAACAGAACAGACACACAATTGATTTTATAAATTATGATAAGCATTATCCTGGTGCCAAGCACTTATTTTCATGCATGCAAATTATATCTATCTAGTACTACCTATAAGAATGCTATACAGTAATAGAATGAATGATCATTACTATATGCAGCAATAAAGGAAACTCTCACAAACATACAGTTGAGGGAAAATGTTAGACATGAAAGAGTAGTATTACATGATTTCATTTATGTAAAACAATACAAAAGCTGGTAAACCTAATCCATGCTTTGAAAAGTCGGGATACTCGGTTTCCTTGCAGGGAGAAGGGAGTAATTATTTAAAGAATCACTAAAGACCTGGTAGTGTTCTGCTCTTTAGTGTGCAAAAAAAGAAAGAAAAAAAGTGAATTAAGGAATATCATTAGTAAGCATCTTAATTAGTTAGATTAAATGTTTTAAGAAGGTAAGCATTCTCACCAAGATAACAGCGTTCTGCCCTTCAACTAAAAGTTAAGCTTATAAATTGTATTGCTGTGTTGCTCTTTTTAATTACTTTTAAATATTTTTTATGATTACTAAAGGATGGTAGAAAACTTGCAAAATACAAACAGGAACAAAAAATAACCAGTTTTCCTATAGTACATATAAAATTAACATCTGTATTTATAGATATAAAAGTATGTGCGGCTACACATAACTACACTTATATACTGACACACATTCCCATATGAGACAGAAATTAAATAATGCCTTACATATTGTTTAAAAAATCATTTTTTACTTATCAGTTATTGAAAACATCTTTTCCACAGCATGAACTCTTCTTCTACATCATCCTTTTAAGGGCTACATAGATGTTGAATAAGGGTCAACTTTTTAAAAAATTTAGGTTATTTTCCATATTTTAATATTACAAACTATTATAATAAATACTGAAATGAATATTTTGTAGTGCAGTCTTTGTACATATTCTCTATTATTTCCTTAGGCTAAATTCTCGTAAGTGAAATTTGTAACAAAACAACAGATAACTTTAATACTTAAAACAAATTGAACTCCAGGGATTTTTGTTTTTGTTTTTAACCAATTTACTCTCTCACCAACAAAGTGTAGAAGAGCCTGCTTACTAATATCTTGTCCAATACTAAACCAGTTGCCATTGAGTCAATTAGACCTATGGTAACCCCATGTGTGTCAGAGTAGAGCTGTGCTCCATAGGATTTTCAATGGCCGATTTTTTGGTATAAATTGCCAGGCCTTTCTTCTGTGGTGCCTCTGGGTGGACTTGAGCACCAACCTTTCGGTGAGCAGCTGAGCACATTAACCATTTACACTACTCAGGGCCAACACTAGGTATTTCAATTGTTTTTACTCTTTGATAGATCCCAGTATTTGTAGAATCTAGGAGTTACTGTAGGACAGTAGAAATTCAAAAGCTTCAAAGAGTCATTTCTTCAAAAGTGCCAGTCTGGACCCAATCTTTTAATTCTTAATAACAGTACCAAGAATTTAACAGAAGTATAAAATTCTCAGGCAGTTCACTTAAACCATTCTGAATTTTTTCTTTCTTTTTCTGATGAAGATAAAACTACGTAGGCAAACTGTAAGAATTCACAAAATGTCATAATGTGGTATAAAATGGCTTAGGTAAGCCCGTAGGAGCCAAGGGTCAAAGAGTTTTCTTGAACACTTCCTAACTCCTTTCTTGGTGTAGTAAATAACTTGAACTTCACAGATACTCTTGAACCTCTCCAAGAGGAAGCAGCTCTCTTCCCAGGGAAAATTCTGTTTTTCTTATTGAATCAATGACCCTCATTCAATCAATAACTGTTTTGTAGTTTTCCCGAATCGCAATTCCAGACACTTTCTTCTCTACCATTGACTGGTTGCTGGTCTTAGTAATTATATTCAGGCTTTATATACTTATACGGGAACAAGGTACAGTCAAGAACTAGGGTAATTCCAGGGCATATTTTTAATGTCTGTAAAGACACTTGTGCTTACTTAAATATTTATTTCTGTGGACAAAAGGTGGAAACATTTAGTAATCATTAGTATCATGACTATGAAGTACTTAAGAGATGTTTATCACTAAAAAAGAGTGAAACTGCAGAAGACAAGTCAAAGCTCAAGGTTTGCGCTAGGAGTAAAAAAAAAGAAAATACATATTCATCCCTAAAATACATGCAAAGGAACTTTCTGATGGAAATACTTTTGCATGTATGCATACTTGCAGGTATGTAAATCACACAATGGAGGTTCTCTAGAGAAGCAAAATCAGTGAAGTGTATATATAAACCTGTTGTTGTTGAGTCAATTCTGACTCATAGTGACCCTATAGGACAGAGTAGGACTGCCCCATAGAGTTTCCAAGGAGCGACTGGTGGATTAGAACTGCTGACCTTTTGGTTAGCTGCCAAATGCACTTAACCACTGTGCCACCGGCGTCACAAGTGTGTGTGTATATATATATGTATATATGTATATATATACATGTATGCACACACACATACATACATACACGTATATATATAGAGAGATTTCTCTCAAGGAAATGGCGTATGCAGTTGTAGAGGATGGCAAGTCCCAAGTCCATGGGCCAGGTGTTCTGGCTGAAGGCTTCTCCTGACTCATGCAGCTGAAGGGGCTGCCCAACCCCAAAATCGGCAGGCAATATGGCAGGCAGCTGGCTCAAGTCCCAAGAACTGAAAGTCAGATGATGATGAGCCGGATGCATGATCCACAGTAAGCAAGTGAGCTTTGCCAGGATGTCCATATATATACATTAGATGCAGGCCACAACCCTGAGGAAACTCCCCTTACAACTCACTGGCTGATCACATCAGATCACATCATGGAGGATGACTACATCATTACATAACTCCAAACTACATCATTGCATAACTGCCAAACTACATCATTACATAACTGCCAAACCACTGAGGATCGTGGCCCAGCCAACTTGACATACAACCTAAACCATCATAGAGGAGTTCTGGGCATAGAAGTAGAAGTTCTGAGGGTGTACAGGATAAGGACTCTGAGCACTGGATTGAGGTATAGTACATATTTTTGTCGGGATGTAATTTAGGAAGATTTTTGTTGTGTAATACCTTGAGTTCTAGGCATTTTTTCAGCCTGTATATCATGTTAATTTTAGAAGCAATTGACTGAATTTGATGAAATGCAGTACGCTAATAAAGTGTATGAAGTTTAATTTGTGGTTCTGTTGTCTTGAAATAAAGTGGCATCAAATATGTATATTTTTACTGACGTCATCGGCTCTAATTTTAATGGGCTTTGGTGATATTAAGCAAATGAATAGTGATGAAAGAAATGGTGTGGTATGTTCAATAACATCTACAATTAACAAAACCACTACTTGGAGCCTTTGTGGCATAGTGGTTAAGAGCTCAGCTGCTAACTAAAAGGTTGGCAGTTCAAATTCACCAGCCACTCCTTGGAAACCCTATGGGGCAGTTCTACTCTGTCCTATGGGGTCGCTATGAGTCGGAACCAATTCGACAGCACCTAACAACAACAACAAAAACAACTACTTGTCAAATACTTGTTAGCTTATTCGTGACTTTTTTTTTTTTTTTTTGCCAAAAATAGAAACCTATTTACAGAGTATTTGAAATTGAGTATGTTTCCCAAATCAGAAAACATTTAGTAAATTTCCAAAGGCCCTGTAGGCTACCATCGACCCTCAAATGAGCCCGATTGAATCAAAGCTTCTAAAAGGAACACGATACTAAAGAATTCTCCTCTCAGTTTTCTAGATGAGGAAAAAGTATTATATAAAATATTAGATATGAAAAAAGAGTCACTCATTTTTAAATGCTGAAAGATTATAGGCAGCTGAAGGCCAACTTTATCTTGTCAAAAATGAATATACAAATTGTAACTAAGTCTAAGCCAAACAATACAAAGCTTTTGCAGAGATGTTGTGTAAATTCACTAGTGTCAGAATGTAAAAAATATTTGTATGAATGAAGAGGATAAGGTCAAGTACAAAATTTTCATAGACTGTAAGTGGCAGAAATAACACAAGATGAGGATACACTTTGGGCCTCTCTGCTGCTTTGAATGCTCTGAAGAGGGGTCTTTTCTCTTTCCCTCGTTGATTCCTTTTGACAGCAACCAGTTAACCTTCTTGGATGGATTTGTTGTTGTTAGCAGTTGTTGGCCCCACTCATGGTAACCCCATGTACAAACGAATGAAATGCTGCCCAGTCCTGCGTGATTCCCATGATTACTTGCAGATTGGTCTACTGTGATCCATAGGGTTTTCACTGGCTGTTTTTTAAATTAGATCATGATGCCTTTCTTCCTAGTCTGTCTAAGTCTGGAAGCTCCACTGAAACCAGTGCAGCATCACAGCAATACACAAGCCTCCACTGACAGACGGGTGGTGGCTGGCCATGAGGTGCATTGGCCAGAACCAAACCTGGATCTCCTGCACAGAAGGGGAGAATTCTACCACTGAACCACCAATGCCTCACTCTTAGGTGAATAAACCAAAACCAAACCAGCTGCTGTTCAGCTGATTCCAGCTCATGGAGACCTCATATGTTTCAGAAACTATGATCCAGAGGGTTTTCAATGGCTGTGACCTTTTAGAAGTAGATCACCAGGCTTTTCTTTCAAGGCACATGTCTTAGTTATCTAGTGCTGCTATAATAGAAATACCACAAGTGGATGGCTTTAACAAAGAGAAATTTATTCTCTCACAGTCTAGGAGGCGAGAAGTCCAAATTCAGGGTGCCAGCTCCAGGCAAAGGCTTTCTCTATGCTGACTCTGGAGGAAGGTCCTTGTCATCAATCTTCCCTTGGACTAGGAGCTTCTCCGCTCAGGAACCCCAGGTCCAAAGGAGCACTCTGCTGCCAGTGCTGCTTTCTTCGTGGTATGAGGTCCCCTTGTCTCGCTGCTTGCCTCTCTCTTCTATATCGCAAAAGAGATTTACTCAAAACACAACCCAATCTTGAAGATTGAGTCCTTCCTCATCAACATAACTGCCTCTAATCCTGACTCATTAATATCATAGAGGTATGATTTACAACATATAGGAAAATCACGTCAGATGACAAAATGGTGGACAACCACACAATACTGGAAATCATGGCCCAGCCAAGTTGATGCATATTTTGGGGGGGGGGGTCATCATTCAATCTATAACAGCACCTTTGGGTTAATTTGAACCAACAACCTTTCATTAGTAGCTGACTGCTTAACTGGACTCCTATATCTTTCAGACAACCTGCAGCAAAGAATGGCCTTGCCACCCTATTTCAGGCTGAACTGGCTAAGTGAATCCTAGGTGTTTCGATTTCACATTAACCTACATTAGGCATGCATAAATGCTGAGGAAATCCTACTCCTTAATTACTATAACCAGCAGCACGCCACTCAAAATGAATTTGGTCAAAAATTAATTCCCAGAGGATTTACCAATTGAGCTATAATTTTTTCATATGAAAAGATTTATATGTAAGTTTTAGAGATTAATTTAGTAATGTAGGATTTATTCTGGTCTTACTGGTAGACCTAAGACTGTGATTACATGTGTTATGAACAAAAAGTTTTACCTTTAAATATTTAAGCTTATTTATTTTTAACATTACGGAAGCAGCTTACATTGAGCACAAAATGCCTTGCTATTTAAAAGATTCTGATTCTGTTTAGGAGAAACTGTACAGAATTATTTAATATTTATTTTTTATGTGTTCTCATGGGGCTTTCTAAAAGGTTGAACTCTCATTTTGCTCTATATACACATTCACCATTGAAATACTATAAACAACAGTAGTGACATTGACTACATATTTATTGTGTGAGGCCCTGAGCTAAGTACATGATGTTATCTCTTCTGATACTTTAAATAACTGTGTGTTTATTATTTCCACTTTAGAGATCAGGGTACTAAGGCCAGAAGGCTTAAGTGAGTAATCCAATTTAGTAAGTAGCAGAGTTAGGACGTGAAGCTCCCCCAGTACTACAAATCCATACCTGAGAATGTATCTGGCCAAGAACATCATCATGGAACAAGAGACCTAGACAGAGACACTCAGTTCTTATTTACATCCCTTGGAGTAGAGTTAAAAAGTGAGACCCAACTTTTATTCCAGAACCCACGTAATTCCATGCACAAAATTATGGTTTTACTTTTATGAAACACTTGAAGAAAAATTTTGGAACATGACATGAATGAAGGGCCTGTGAATGGCTCCTGAAAATTAACGATAATTTCCATTTGTATGGTGTCTATATGATTAAGTGCTTGGCTGTCTAAATGGTTAAGTTCTTGGCTGCTAGCAAGGTCTGAGGTTGAACCCACCAGCGGCTCTGTAGGAGAAAAGACCTGGCAATCTGCCCTTCTAAAGACTGGTGTTGTTAAGTGCCATCGAGTTGGTTCTGACTCATAGCGACCCTAGAGGACAGAGTAGAACTGCCCCTATAGGGTTTCCAAGGAGCGGCTGCTGGATTGGAACTGCCAACCTTTTGGTTAACAGCCAAGCTCTTAACCACTATGTGACCCCTAGAAAACCCTACAGGGGCAGTTCTACTCTTTCACATGGGGTAGCTATGAGTTGGAATTTTACGAAGCCTCGTGTGATGTACCACCTATGATTCAAACCTAGTTCTGTCAAATTCCAAAGCTTATGTTTATAACCATTATGCTAATCAAAAGATTTTTGTTTCTTCTCTTTTGGAAGGAGTGTACGTACTGAAGGCACCTGTGCTAAGTTGTGGTTTTAAAATATCCAAAGAAGATTGTTCAATGCCTGTTCAAAAACTTCCACTGTAATCTACCAGCCCAGTTTCATTGCAGAATCTTGTATAATAATAAGCACATGCCTGGATCACTGATCCTTAGCAAAGATGAAGAATAATTGTTTACTGTTACCACAACATTTCAACTTGAATATAATAATCATGTAATCTTTTCCAGATAACCTCAGTCCCTAAGAGTTTGGTCTTTGAAATCCTTGATTGGTTGTAAATCTTAGCTCCACTACTTATTAGCTGAGTGAGCTTTGGAAGGGTATTTAACTTCTCTATTCTACAGTGTCTTCATCACTATGGAGTGGTAATAGTGGTAATAGTGTCTATGTCCTAGGATTATTATGAAGACTTAAAATTTAACATACAGCACTCAGCACAGTATTTGGAATATGTGCTGTCATGTAAGCAAGCAATATAAAAGATACATTACTACAGATAGTATTACTTCTTCCAGACCTAATAATCCAATTATTTGGCTGATCTCTGTCTATGGGTTCCAAAACAGACAACCAGTTCAGGAGCTGAACGATAACAATTAAATATAGCTTTCTGGTTTTGCTAGCTTTGAAGAAGTTACAAAATTATCTGCAATAAAATAATGGTAAGATCATTCATTCATTCATTCTAACACACTTTTATGGTGTTGCCTTGTGTTGCTCCTCAACTCTTTGATCTATTTCTACATTATCATAGACATTATTCTCCCTTTTGAAGACTGGAAATCATAAAAAGCTGTCCATAACAGCTGCTTTGAGGTTATCTACGTTTTTTGGCTGCAGGTGGAAATCTCCTTCACAGAGCCCTAAATAGAACGTTGTAAAATCTGGCCTTTGAGGGAGCCAAACCATACCAGCCTTTTGTATAATTTATCATCCACAGAATGTGTTAGGGTGCTTTTGATCTTTGAAGGCAGTATCTTTCAAAGTGATATGGTGTTTATATGTGAGCATCAGTCCTTTTTAGGAATCCCAGAATCATGCTGATTCCGTTGATGACTGAATGAATTTCTAAGATGGTACACTGATGACTCAATTTAATTGAAAGACTCTGTACCCTGCTGAAATATAATTATGAGGATCAACTGAAAGAAAATATCTCAATGGTGCTTTAAAAACAATAAAGCACTACGAAGCCATAGGACATTTTATTATGATACTTTCTGTCATATTTATCAAATTCTTGATTTTGCTGATTATTAATCATTGTTTGCCATCTGCCACATTAAGGATGGGAGGCTACCAAATACTAGCCAGGAAGAGTTTTTATAAATATATTTTTACTTTTTTTTGCATTTGTATTATAGGAACAGAATTTAAAAAATGGTGTCACAGAGAGTTGTGGAAATTCATAGGCTTTGGTTTATTGAGACTTGAAGAAGTTTTTCCATCTTTCTGGTATTTTATTCCTGTCAGTTTGCATTGCTTCTTTCCTTTCCTTCTCCTCCTCCGCCAGGTTTGGTTTTGAGCTTTGGATTCAAAGAAACCCCAAAGTCAAAACAAAATGGTCAGAACTGCTGAGTCTTGTTTTGTAAACTTTTTTTAGTCCACTCTTCACAGGAAGAGAGGGCACTGACCAGAAATCGGGCCTCACTTCACCCAAAATGTTGGCAAACTTCAGGAACCTTTGAATGAACTTGGGCCAAGTTACAGATATATAGCAAAACTTCAACACTCTTCTAGAAGCATTTAAAAATATAATAAACTAATAAAAAACCAAACCCAAACCCATTCCTCTCAAGTCAATTCTGACTCATAGCGACCCCATAGAACAGAGTAGAATTGCCCCATAGGGTTTCCAAGGCTATAAATCTTTACGGAAGCAGACTGCCACATCTTTCCCCTGCAGAGTGCGCTGGTAGGATCTTTCAGTTAGCAGCCATATGCTGAACCACTGTGTCACCGTGGCTCCTTAATAAACCATCACCCTATGAAAGGTAGGGTTGGTATTTAACATTAACTGTTAGTCTGCTAGCTATTTTTAATAAAAAGGAAAATAGTAGTCAAGTTTATATTTTGTAGTAAATAGAATCTCTTGTGTTTTAAAGTTACAAGCACATTCTGAAACCTCACATGTAAAATGTATTTAAGTCTCTATTAGCTTTGAATAAGGAAGACTGAAGAAGAACAGATGCCTTTGAATTATGGTGTTGGTGAAGAATATTGAATATACAGTGGACTCCCAGAAGAATGAACACATCTGTCTTGGAAGCAGTACAGCCAGAATGTTCCTTGGAATTGAGGATGGCAAGACTTTGTACATTTTATCAGGAGAGACCTGTCCCTGAAGAAGGACATCATTCTTGGTAAAGCAGAGGGTGAGCAAAAAAGAGGAAGACCCTTAACGAGATGGTTTGACACAGTGGCTGCAACAATGGGCTCAAAAACAGCAACAATTGTCAGGATGGCCCAGGATAGGGCAGTGTTTCATTCTATTGTACACTGGGTCACTATGAGTTGGAACCCACTGGATGGCACCCAACAACAACAACATTACTTTGATCTCTTCTTTAAAGATTTGTAATTAAAAAGAGTTACGTTAAAACTCTGCTCATCAAATTTCATCTCAAAATTTTTATAGCTATGATATAAGCCTTCCACAATAGTGTTTTTATAATGGAAATGCTGACAAATGCAATAATGAACACCAATCCAAGGGTCTTAGTTGTATGTTCGTGCAGGAATTATGCATGCTATCGTAATATTTGCTTCAATTTCCAGGGCTAATTTTGCCAAAAGTGTTTTCACATTGGACAAATGTAAAAGAAGATCAGCCTGTTGATGGCAAAGGCTTCTGATTACTTTTACTTTCCTTGGAATGCCTATTTATGTCATTCAAATATGATTTCATTTAGACGTCTTTTTGGTTTTCATGTCTGAATACTAATAGTAACCTGATAGTTATGGGGAACCAAAAGGCAGTTTTCAGTCAGTAAAGAGTGTATAAATAAATCGCCTCCAAGCAACTTCTAAAATGATGTTTAAATTCCAAATGTCCAAATAACTTTAAGATTTCAAAAACCAATTATTATAATTTTCCAGAAGTAACTGACACTATTAAGATTTTTTTTGCTGGTGGAAGTTATTGAAAACCAATGCCCAATGATATTTCTATCAATGTTGGTTTTTAAGATAAAGGGTAAAGCAATTTTAATGTAGTGTATGTTATATACTGAAAAACTTGTTAAAAAGTACACTGAATTTATGGGTCCAACATATTTGTGAAGAAATCCAACAAGCGCACTGCTTAGAAAAGCTGAGTGTCAAAATATGGAGGGTCACTGGACTTAAGTTCTGAGTGTGGATTATTTTGTCTTATCTTTGTGGATGATTTGCTGTAAGGAATAAGTCAATTCATTTTCTGTGTCTCTGATATTTCTGCTTCAATTTTTTTTCTATTAGTACAATGATTAAGAAAATGCCTTAAGATACTTTACATTTTGGAGTAGCTTCTAAATGTAAACATTTAGAAAGAGCAAAGCATTTATAAGCTGTAATAGTTTTAAGAACGGTGGGTGTAATTCTAGCGATAATTTGGAAAATAGGTTTTCATTTAGAGGCTCTTTGGATATCATTTACTATGATAAAGAAGTATTCATTGTAGGAATAATATGGTCTTACTATGAACATATATAACAGAATGAGTAAGAATATGAAGCAGACAATTAAGTATGATGGATGGCTGTATTTACTCCTCAGGACCCAATGATTTTGATTATCCTTTATTTACATAGTTTTGTTTCTTGTTTTCTGAGTTGGTTCTTTCAACAAAATATTAAGGATTCCTAGATTTGAACCTTTCTTTTTTTTTTTTTTACTTTTTTTTAACACTTGGAGATTTTTTTGAAAAATTGTGCTTCATTTCCAGGAGGACTTGAAATGGGAGAAGAAAGGGGTGCTTTCAATTTTGAACCCATCCAACCCATCTGTAAAATGCCAAAATATTTTTAATTGAAAGAATGATAACTGAATTGATAAAGATGAGACTTTGATTGAGCCACTAAGCACCCCATAAGGATCTGGGAAACAGAATACTGTTTAATGATGAATTGAGAAATAATTATGTTTTTCATTAACATACCAAAATGAGTAATCTTAAAATTTATCTTAAAAATATAGATATGCTAGTCTGGGACCAAAAAGTTGTTTAAAAAAGGAAGAGGAAAAAAAAAAAAGAGAAAGTTAGTAATTTTACATTATAAAATTGAGATAGAGGTCTTCGTCCAACTCTCAGTTTCTTTTGATAAAGGTATAGAAAATAAAAACATACACTCCTTGGTTTTGAGTTTTTTTTTTTTGTAACTGGTTATCTTTTTCTCACCTGTTTATCCTGAGGTCCTTATGATAAAGATGGAAAAATCCTGGTGAAAAGACACAGCCAAGTTAAGAAAGCATCTTCCTCAGGAAGGGGGTGTCATTTCAGAACTTATCCAGCTGCTAGAGAAAGAAGAACTAGAAAGTTTTAAATATTAACATTAAGTACTTATAAAGGCACTAAGAGACAGGGAAATTCCTGCAATGGAGTGTGAACTCGCAGAGTCTTCCTGGAAGGTAATCTGGCCATTTTATCCACAAACTTAAATGTTCCTTTGATCCAGATTTCATTTTCACGTATTTAATGTCAGGAAATTATCATAGACAAAAATATTTGTAGGAATGCTCTTTGCTGTATTTTTTTTTAAAAGAAATATCATAGCTCTCCATCTGTAAAGGATTGGGGTTAAGTAAACAGATACCTAGATTTGACAAAACACTAAAAATTTAATATTTAAAATCAAGGGAAGAATGCTACTTTTATAGGAAGAAGTAAAAGAGATCACTATCCAAAACGCTTCCAAATTTTAAAATACATTGAATTTATATCTGCATAGAAAAAAGACTAAAGGAAATAGATGAAAATGTTGAAAGTGTGATAATTCGCAGTAATTAAAATTTTTTTTTTACTTTTGTTTTCCAAACGTTCTACAATGAGTATATATTATTTTTAATAAAATGAGTTGTGTTTGTAAAAGTATGACGGGAACGTAGTGTGTGCTTGTGTGTTTGTGCGCGCACAGGCGCGTATGCGTGTGCGTAGTGCGGGGCAGTTAGTTGCCTTCCAGTAGGTTTGGACTCCTGGCATCCCATGTTTGCAGAGTAGAACTGCGCTCCATAGTGACCTTGAGGAAGCAGATCGTGAGGCCTTTCTTCCAGGAGCCTCTGTGTGAGCTGGGGCGGCAATTCTCTGGTTAGTAGTCAAGCAATTTTGCACCATCCAGGGACTCCCGAATTTACAGTTAGCTAGGCATTATTCACTCCAAGTCTTCTCCTCACCTATCCACTCATTTTTGAGGGATCCCAGTCCAGGTGCTAGCACGTTACCCAGAAGGAAAGACTGCAGACCGGCAGAGGGTTCAAACTGGAGGCGGCACCCAGCTTGGTCCCGCTTTAACCTCATCTCTTTATCATAGTCGTTTTGCAAAGCGGAAGAATGCCATCTCCTCTTTTGACTTTTTGCTTCCTCTCGTCCCTAGACGCTATTAGCGTGAGAGCTGTATTCTCTTACCTACAGCAAATCTCGAAATTTAAAAGTGCGTGCTCCGGGGCGCTGCTCCCGGGCAGACCCAGCTCTATTCCCAGGAGGCAGCAAGTGGAGGCGCCAGCGCGCGGCAAGGGTGCCTTCCTGCTACCTCTGGGTGCGTCCCGAGCACCCGACAATCCCTGGGCCCATCCAGGGCGATCACGAGGCCCGAGGTCTGGGAGCGTCGGAAGACTGGAGGGAATGGAATCCTTTTGCTCTTTCGGCGCAAAAGGGGCAAAACGCGATTTGCAGTTGGGCGAGTACTCCGAATGAACGCAGGTGCGGCCTTGCTACTTGCCGCGGTCCTTCCGGGGCCCTCTGGGTCGTGGTCTTAGCAATTCCCAGTCTCCCAACTCACGGAACCAGATCCTCTCACCTTCAGAAGGACAGCGAGGAGAAAGATGAGAAGTGATGAGAAAAAAGCAATGAGGAGAGCGATATCTCTTCTCAGCGGTCGCACTTTCTCAACTCGTCTCCTCGACTCCCCTTCCGCGTCTCCTTCCTTCTGTCCCTCTGCCAGCCCCAGAGGACCGGAAGGGAGATCAGGAGCCCTTGGCCTCCTAGGAGATTCGGCACTCCTGCACCCTCCACCTGTCTCTGCGGCGGGACCTCCCCAGGGGCGCCGGCCCGGGGGCGCGCCTGCCACGGCCTCGGAGCCCTCCACACCCCGCCTGGCGAGGGGAGCACAGCACCGACTCGTGAAGCTTAATAAAAAAGTACAGTTTTTTACTTTATTATTTCTATTTTTTTTTTTTTTAAGTAAGGAGGAATTATTGAACACTATAGAAGCCCTGAAGGATGCTGTTTGCGGAGGGGATTAGCTTTCTACCCACCCCGCCCGCGGAAGCTGCTCGCGGGCGAGGGCTTTGAAGGGCCGACTGGTTCTAACAAGTTCTAACGTGCCCGGCCCGCCCTTGTCCCGGACTCCGTCGGGGGTGATCGCGTATATATTGACTCTAGAGCAGCCACTGTTCCCGAAGGCTTAGGGATTTTACAGCCTTGAAACCAAACTCCAGAAGGCCAGACGTTCTGTCTTGGAGCGACCCTCCTTGCCTTTCAGCCTCACCACTGCCAGGTCCCGAAACCCCCCAGCCCGCGCCCACGCGAGGAAGGGGCAGGCGCCCTCCGCCTCCATCTCGACCCCCAGCCTCAGCCGGTTTCTTGCTTCTCGCAGCTCTCCAAGAGCTCGGTCATGAAGGAGATGTAGACGATGGCCAGGCGCAGGGTCTCGATCCGGGACAGTCTCTTTTCATAAGCAAAAGTGGGCACCTTTCTTCGCAGCTGGTCGAAGGCCTCGTTGAGGTTGAACATCCGCTTCCTCTCGCGGATGTTGGCGGCCTGGCGCTGGGCGTAGGTGATCACCCTTTTCCTCTTAGGACGGCCCAGCAGGGAGGCGCCTCTCTCGCGCTCCTCTTCCTCCTCCTCGTCCCCTTGGTCTACTTCGCCCTCCTCATCCTCCGGGTCCCCCT
Source organism: Trichechus manatus latirostris (assembly GCF_000243295.1). Lineage (NCBI taxonomy): Eukaryota > Metazoa > Chordata > Mammalia > Sirenia > Trichechidae > Trichechus > Trichechus manatus. The sequence continues at coordinate 5,633,653 of NW_004443986.1, forward strand.
CCTCGAAGTGCACCAGCTTCCTGGGCCTTCCCTCTTGGAGCGCAAGGGCTCGGTCCCCAAAAGGGACCCCAGGCGCAAAGTCGCAGAGGAGAGGGCCCCCCGGAGAGGCCAGGGACAGGTCTGCGACGAAGTCCAGCACTGTGGCGTCCACGTAGCTCTCGGGATCGGCCGCCATCGCGTCGGTTTAGCCCTGTGTCTCATCGATTTCTGGCAGGAAGGGGAGAGGCTGGTGATGGGTTTCTTAACGGCCTTGAATCTGCTGCGGCACCATCATTGAAGGGCCAAGGACATTAATATTTATAACCTAGTTGATAACAGGATTAGTCGCTCCGGCAGGGAAGGCTATGACAACGTTTCTCCTCTCGAAGCTGATGGAAAAAGACAAGTTTGACCCCGGAGGGGTTGGGGGGAGCACGCGTGGAAGACTCAAAGGGACAGGCCTCCAGTTTTGAGATCCTTTTCGCTGCTCTACCGGGGACAGTTCCTTCTTGGCAACAAGTCCCTGCTCTTACCTGCTGTGCTTTTTGTATCTTTCCTTGCCCCCGCAGCCAACTAATGTTCTTCTGGCTCCTTATCTCATGTAGCTCTTTAATTTAGGCTTGGATTTCAAAGCGAGGATGTTTTCCACGGCGCTGGCTTCTCCTGGGCTTCCGGGTAGGAGTCCTGAATCTTGCCACCCGGGGCTGCCAATGGATGTAAAATAAGTGCATGTGCTTTTAATGATGTCCTGAAGAGGGGCCCTGCCTGCCAGGGGTGACGGGGAGCTGTTTGCCCGGTATCCCAGTGCAGCGGCTGCTGAAAGGCAAGACCTTCCATTAGCTTAAGTAAGCATGGCAGGGGGGCTGAGAGCACATTCCCCAGAGTCTCTGTTGGAACCGGCTTTCTCCTTCCCGGCACCGCAAACAGCTCTGCTGCCTTGCTACAAACCCTGACTTCTAAAGTCTGCTTTGTTGGAATCAGTCTAACAATTGAGATACTTGACTTTCCTTTCCCTACGCTCACCTCGTATCATGTGAAGTAGAGAATTTTACTCCGAGGGCACAAGTTATGATGGCAATAAAGTGACAGAACATTTTCTCTGAGCCTGCTTCACTGTATAATACTAGCGTAGGGGGCACAAAGCAAATCCTCTTCCCAAACAAAACCACTGTATTCTTTTAAAAACGCAATTGACCCTTTGCTAAACAAACGGCTCGATCAGCTCACCCTCTGCTGAGGACTCCTTCGACTTTTAAATTGCTGATGAAGTATTTGTTTGCAAACAAAGAAAAACTCTAACACTTCCCATCTGGCCTATTTTCCCTATCGATTTGCACCGTTAAACCATAGGATTTAAGATCAGAAACGATACTGTATTGAGTTCTATTTAAGGGAGTTTTTTTGGTGCTATCTTTAGATCATTTTTTGAGATAAAAAGAATTTTAAGTTTGGTATAACATAAATGAAATTTTACTGATTTCGGATTATACTTCATAATTTAACAAAGAAGGTTATTGTTCCCGTTTGTCTTAGCCACTAGCTATATTAATCTAAATATCTAGCATAGGGATTTTTAAGAAGGCACCAAAGGGGAGATCAACATGCTCAAAAATAATTTTCAAAGCGCATTAGAAGACTCAGCCGAAGAAAGGTTAATACAGAGACGTCCTGGTTCAAGAAAGTACCGCTAATGACGTTCTTATTAAGGAGGTGAATTGTGACTGTGACGACGATTCAGTTAGTACATTGGACAGCTCCCAGAAACAGCATCTTGCGAACAGGTAAGCACAATTCCTTTCCATTCAAGTCTCCCAGTGTGTAATCAGAAGCCCTGGCGGCGTAGTGGTTCAGAGGTCGACCGTTAACCAAAAGGTTCGGCAGTTCAGATCCACCAGCGGCTCCTTGGAAACCCTATGGGGCTCTTCTACTCTGTCCTGTCGGGTTGCTATGAGTCTGACTTGATGGCAACAGGTTAATGTGCAATCAAAGCAGTATTACCTTGAAGTATTTTTTTGTTTTTTCATTTGTGTGCGGGCTGTTTCTCTTTTGCCCTGTAATTAATTTTCTCTTCTCTTGGTTGTGTTTACTCCTCGCTCTCCAGTTTGTATTGTAAAAACACAGGCGAAAAAGTATTGGAATTTATGTTCCTGAAAGATGTTAAGGATGAGTTCTCAATAGTTTTTACTAAACTTTTACTAAACTTCTTGCAACATATAACTGAAAAATAAAGAGTAACTGGAATTTCCACAGAGGCTAAGGAACCAGTAAATGGGAGAAATATGTTTTGCTTTGACAAAGAATAACATGCTTTTTAAAATCCTTTCATTACCAAATTTTTATTTTTTTTAAAAAATTTTGACGGCATGTGTTTTCAATATTGGGATTCAGGCTTACTAATTGAGTGTGTTTAAATTTGTGGTTGGTAATATGGATTTTGAGAAATATGATACGGTAATACAAGCCACCAAAAAAGGTGAGTGGCACTGTGGCACCACCGATCTGTGTTATGACAATGTACCAGTAAGAACGAAATGGAGAATTTATTGTGGATGCCTTTCCATTAGGTTACATGAGGAACATCTGGTTTTCTAAATCTGATGTAGAAAAACCAAAACCAATCCATCAGGGCTCCCTAACTATCACACAGGAAAGCCATAATTATGCGTGCAAACCTTATCTCACAGAAATAAAGGAAAAAAAAAAAAAGCAAAAGTTTACAAAAGTTATAAAACTAACACATCCAGGAAGCATCACCTAACAAAAAGCTGAACCTGCCCAAGAATGGGGCTCCAACTCCAGTCTGCTGAGCTTTATGTATTACAAAAGGGACCCACTTTGATGCTAAATGCATTAAAACCTGAATAACATACTATCTAAGAGGTCCAGAGGCATAAAAAGTGGCTGGTATACCGTTAAACCAATAGTAACTAAAGAGTTAGCTCTTGTTTAACTTAATGTATTATTATATATTGGGTAATTTTATAGTTATGTTGAGTTTTTCTCAGTGACACTTTTTTTTTTCCTTTAAGTACTTATATAAATGGATCAAATACCCCCATTCAAGTGAGATCTAGTTTCACAAAAAGTACATTAGGGCACTTACTGAAGAGAATAATGGTAGAAATTTAAAATTTAATAAAATAGGAGTCAGAAGCTATCATAAGACTCTAAAGAGACAATTTTCTTGAACTAAAATCTTTTGATTTTAGTCAAGGTAGTGCTATTTCAAGAACCATATCACAAAAGAAACTGTAGCAAAATTAATGGAAGCAGCACAGAAGATCCCAGCCCTACCCTTCGTGCCTCTTTCCAGTCACTAACTACTCCCCAAGGTACCACTGTATCTTGGCTTCTGAGATTAATCTGGCCTATTTTTGTGTATTAAATAGAAGAAACCATACTGTAGATACTCATTTGTGTCTTTCACTCAATGTTTTATTTGCAAGAATCATGCATCTCATTCCCATTGCTGTATAGTATTCCACTGTGTGAATATACCACTTGTCTTAGTCATCTAGTGCTGCTATAACAGAAATACCACAAGTGGATGGCTTTTTAACAAGAGAAATTTATTCTTTCACAGTCTAGTAGGCTACAAATCCAAATTCAGGGCGGTGGCTCCAGGGGAAGGCCTTCTTTTTCTCTTTGCTCCAGAGGAAGGTCCTTGTCCTCAGTCTTCCCTTGGTCTGGGAGCATCTCAGCTCAGGTACCTCGGGTCCAAATGATGCGCTGTGCTCCCAGCGCTCCTTTCTTGGTGGTATGAGGTCACCTGTCTCTCTGCTTACTCTGTCTTTTACATCTCAAAAGAGACTGGCTTAAGACACTATCTAATCTTGCAGACCTCATCAATATAACTGCCACTAATCCATCTTATTACATCATAGTGATAGCATTTACAACACACAGAGAAATCACATCAGATGATAAAATGGTAGACAGTCATACAGTACTCGGAATCACGACCTAGTCAAGTTGACAGATTTTTTTTGGGGACACAATTCAATCCATGACACCATTATTAATTTATTCCTTCTACTGGTGATGGACATTTGGGTAGTTTCCAGTTTTTAGCTAATACAAATAACAGTGCTATGGAATTAATGTACGTATCTTTTGGTGAGCATATTTATGCATTTCTGTTCAGTGTATACTTAGAAGTGAAATAGGTTTTGTGTATGTTCAGCTTTAGCAGTTACTACCTAATCATTTTCCAAAATGATTGTAATAATGTACATCACCACTAGCAAGGTATCAGAGTTCCAGTTTCTTCACATACTTGTCAACACTTGGTATTTTCTATCTTATTTATTTTAGGCATTCTGAAGATGTGTCTAGGTATAACATCATGGTTTTAATTTGTATTTCTCTGATGTCAAATAAATTGAACACCATTTCATATTGGCTAATTACGTATGCCCTTTGGTGAAGTGCCTGTTCAAGTGTTTGGCTAATTTTCCTAATTTTTTATTCATTTATATAAAGGTTTTAGATATGAGTTTCATATTAGGTATATGTATTGCAAGTATCTGCTCAAAAAATCTGTAGCCTTTTTTTCCCCCCTTAATGGTATCTTTTGATGAAAAGGAGTTCTTATTTTTAATGTAGTCAAATATTATTTTTTTCTACTTGGTGAGTGCTTTTTATGTATAGTTTAATAAATCTTAACCTATTCCAAAGTCATGAAGATTACTTTTATGCTTTCTTCTAAAAATGTCTTTTTTTATCTCACATTTTGAGCTTTAACCAACCTAAAATTTTTTTTTCCTAAAATTAATTTTTGTAGGGTATGAGTAAGAGTGGGTGTCAAGATTTATTTGGTTTTCATATAGGTATCCATTTAACACAGCACTATTTACTGAAAGGCTATCCTTTAATCAAAATATTTCCAAACTAATTGAGCACTTTTCTGTTCTTACAAGTATCAGGAAGGAAATTCAAGAAGTGTAAGAGGTAATCTGTTTTAAGGTTTGTCTATATTCTATTTTTATATTAGGAAATTCTTGCTTACACCTAAACTGATTTCTTGCTATTCTAATTAAAATCTCACATTCAGATGAAAACAAGGGTTTATGAGAGATTGCTTTTCAGGGGTTGGCAGACTTTTTCTGCATTAGTCAGATAGTAAATAATTTAGTATTTGTAGGCCATACAGTCTGTTGCAACGACTCAACTCTAACTTTGTAGTGCAAAAGCAGCCATCGATAATATGCAAATGAATTAACATGGCTTGGAAAAAGTACAGCTAGAATGCTTCTAAGAAGCAACGATGGCGAGACTACGTCTCACCGACTTTGGACAAGTTATCAGGAGGGATCGGTCCCTGGAGAGGGACATCATGCTTGGTAAAGTAGAGGGTGAGCGAAAAAGCGGAAGACCTTCAACGACATGGATTGACACAGTGGCTGCAACAATGGGCTCAAGCGTAAGAATAATTATGAGGATGACGCAGGACCAGGGAGTGTTTCATTCTGTTGCTATGAGTTGAAACCAACTTGATGGCACCTAACAACAACAACAATAACAGTTGTGGCAGACTGCTTATTATTATCTGTTCACCCCTTTTCCTTTTGGTAATAGACCCACCACATATGTTTTAGTTGGGCACATTTCTGCTCCACTCCATTCCTGCCAATGGGATATGAGCAGAAGTGATATGTGTAACTTCAAGTTCGTCTTTTGAAAAGGAAATTGTTTGGTTTTCACTGTCTCTTTTCCTCTTCCCATGGCCTGGAATGTGCATACATTGTTGCTGAGCAAGCTTTGACCATGTAGACAAGGACAATGCTATACTGCAGAGGTTGCAAGATATTTTCTGTAAATGGCCAGATAGTACATTTTTAAAGCTTTGTGGGCCATATGGTCTCTGTCGCAACTACTCAACTCCACCATAGTAGCGTGAAAACAGCCATAGACAATACGTGAGTAAATGGGTGTAGCTGAATTCCAACAGAGCCTTATTTACAATAGCAGGTGGCAAGGAGTATTTGGTCCTTGGCTGTAATTTTCCAGTGCTTGCCCTAGAGAATGGCAGAGCAACAGAACTCTGGGACTTGGGATGATCTAGTGGAGCAGAGTACCAAAAAACCTGCTGCTGTTGAGTCGATTCCGACTCATAGTAAGCCCATAGGACAGGGTAGAACTGCCCCATAGGGTTTCCAAACACCGGCTGGTAGATTCGAACTGCTGACCTTTTGGTTATCAGCCGAGCTCTTAACCACTGTGGAGCACAGTAGCACCTCTCAAATACAGAATAATATGTGAGCGTTAATACACTTCCATGTTGTATTTGTCGCTGTGTTTCGCATCTCTGTGTGACAACAGATTGTTTTCTGGTGTCACCTAAAAAAAGTAGAAAATAGTTTGAAAGATTAATTGGGTAGATATGCTGCTTTATATCTATTTTAAGAGTATCATTTAAAAAAAACTACTTAAAATCAGTTACAAAATTTCCTGCCACAGGTTTTTCCTCTTGAGATGAAATAATTCCATTTTGGTTAGCCTTTGGGGTAAATCCATTTTCCAGATTTTCAATTATATTAGTTCTTACGTTAGTTTTGTTGTTTGAACCCTCTCCAAATTCTTCACTTCTTTTTGAAAAACATGGAAAATTAGAGAGGTGTGAAGGAAAAAAATATCCCCCAGGACATTATGAACTACTACATT
>NW_004443986.1:5648392-5693050 GCF_000243295.1 Trichechus manatus latirostris
GGATCTTTGTTGTGGAGGGACGGCGTGGTGCTTCTGCCTAGACCGCCATCTTGCCGGAGTTATACGTTAATTTTTAATAGTTACTTTCCTTTGTCATAAATGCTACGAGGTTTGACATTCATCCTTAAATCCATGAAGTCTTTGTATATTTGGAGCTTAACCGCTATATGTGTGATTTTGTAAAGTCACGATGTTTCAAAAGTTACAACTATTATAGTATTTATTTACGATTTGGAGAAAAGTGTTAATATTGAGACATATGAAACTGCCAAAATCAAACAATTTTTAATGTAGTAAAAGGACAATTTCATTTGGTTCAAACTAAATTGTTAAATGTGTTGAAGGTGATAAGTGTTATAGAAAATAATGTTCAGTAGAAGGGGGCTCAAGAGTTCCAGAAGTTGGAGGCAGGTTATGATTTTAAATAGAATTATCATAGAAAAGCTTGATTGAAAGGTGACATTTGAATACGTACTTGAAGGTGGTAGGAAGTTAACGAAGTGCATATACTTTCAGTTTCCCTCGCTAGAGCAAGGGGGTGGCCATGGAAAGGAACTGGCTGGATCTCTTTTTCAGGTGTGAGGATCGCAGTTAGCCAGCATGTTCCAGCTGCAGTGCCTTTGAGATCCACTGTAGCATTCAAGCTAAGGCCATGTTTTTTCGGGGCAGCCCCAGCTTAACAAGAATAATAGGGCTTGGCCATTCTGCCCACTATGAGACTTCTCTGTTGATAATATTTGCTCCAAAGCTCCCCATTCTGTTTGCTGAGATTTTTTTCAGCTTTGCATGAGAGTCTGGGACTCTTCCTGTCCAGTCCTGCTTCCTCCCTTCTTTCCTTTCATAGATGTCACATTTGTATCATGGTATGAGGGCTTTCCAAGCTCATTTCCCTTTATCTTTCAAAGGAATTATCCACTACTCCACCCTTCCCCCACAAACAAACAAAAACAAAAAACAAAAAAACACAGTCTTGTACTCCTAATTTGGTCTCAGTATTTCCTTTCTGGAGGATTTGAATTGACACAGTTGCTACTGGGAAAGGATCACTTACCAACTGGTTGGTAATGAGGACCTCATCGTAGGTGGTATGTGGAATACAGATGCCACTAGTACAGAGTGGTGGTCCATTTGCTAAGACTTTAACTAGTAGTGATTGCCGAGGATGTTTCAGTGTAGGGGATTCCAGTGGCTGGTGTAATGATTCAGGTTTTTGAAAAGCATGGGGGATAAAATACATACAAGAAAAACGCAATTAACTGTTAATAAGTTGCAATGATGTTGTAGTGAAGAATTAATGAAAAGTTGCCAGCAGTTAACACTTGGAAATGAAGTGTGAAGGCCAGACATTCTTATTTCTTGCAGTGGGAAAGTAGAAAAAGCTGAAGACAAAATTTAGGAGTTAATAGAGTGGTAGAAATTGAAAGTTGTGGGCAAGAGAGCAAGAATCCCATTGAACTACAAGCTCTGGGTGTCATTACGACACTTGGCATCCTAGTGTCCAGGGACTAGCAGGTAGGAAGAGGATTCATCATCTTCTGGTGAGGAAGAGGAGGTAGGAGGAAACTGTGCGGAACTTAGGTGATCCACTTTGGTGCCCCTTGGCACTTTTTGGCCAGTTGTGACTGAGGAAGGTATAATTACCAGAGACTCAGATGCCTCAGGAAAGAGGTCTTGAGTCACACTATCAGGTAACTCTACAAGCCCAGAAGAGGTGATAGTTGAGGATGAGGGGAAGCTAGAATAGAGAGTAGAAGACAACCCAAGAAGAACTGCAGGGACAGGGTGCAATAATTGGTTCCACTAATCTCCCTGTTGTAATTTTCCCCTCAGGAAGATGAACCGACTATGAACATGGAAGAGCCTTACCCCAAACATGTTATGGAGAAGTAAATCCATGTGGTGCAGAGTGGACTGTGGCATCCATGGAAGTGCACCACTCAAATCTCCCTTCCAGGAAGAACTTCCTGGAAGTTCTCAGCTACAAGGGAGCAGTTAGTTAGTTGACAGCCTCCAGCTGCAGCATCTACAGAATCTACTGCAGCTTTCAAGTTGAGGACACATTCTTCTCAGATAGACCCCAGCCAGTGACTGAGCACAGTAATGATACTAAGAAGTGGCCATTTTTGCCCAGTGTGGGACTCCTGTACAGAACATCTTTTCTCTGGATTTCCTCATTTGTTGGCTAAGAATTTGCTGTATCTGTATCACAGTCTTCAACTCTCCCTGCTCAGTTCTGCTTCCTCATCGCTTCCTTTCACAGGGGTGGGATCAGTATCATAGTCTGAAGACTTTTTTGACCAATTCTATATCCTCCTTCATTTTTCCTCAAGCATTACTGCTCTTCTCACCATTAACCTCTTACGCTCCTGAATGGGTCTCAGCAGCTGCTTTTTGGAGGACCTAAACCGACAAACTCCATAAAACAGGATTTCATCTTTGGAGCCCTGGTAGCACAGTAGTTAAGAGTTCAGGCTGCTAACCAAAAGGTTGGTGGTTCAAATCCGTCAGCTGCTCCCTGAAAACCCTATGGGGCAGTTCTACTCTGTTCTGTGGGTCACTACGAATCAGAATTGACTCACTGGCAGTGGGTTTGGTTTGTTTTTTTGGCTTATCTTTTTAATTCTCTGCTGAATCCTCAGTGCCTTTAACAGTACCTGCCAAGTCGTAGGCATCTAATAAGTGTGTCTTGAAAGTTGTAATCTGAGTTACACATAATAATTATTTCCCTTCTCCTTAGATGGTGGGCTCCCTTAGGACCAATATGATGATAATGATGATGATGATGATGATGATGGTGATGATGAATGATAATAATAAACAATAAAAGTTAATGAGCAGTTAATATGTTTTAGGTGCTGTGAATTTATTATCTCATTTAATTCTTACCACAACTCTATGCAGAAAGTTCTCTTATTTCTCCACTTTTAGATGCGGAGCAAAGTGATTGAGTTCACACAAGTCAGTATTCAAACCTATGTGAAAGCCTGAGGGTTTGATCACCAAGTTACACTGCTTCCACTTACCCTTCTTAATCGTACTGGTGTCAGCACCTTGCACAAAGGCTGGCACAGTGTTTCTTCAATAAATGTTTTTGAATGAAACGTGTCTTTCAAAGTCCTTCTGTGAAATGTACACCTTTAATTGTATTTGCATTTTATTTGGAAGCTTTTATCTTCTCTTTTTTTTCCAGTGAAGAAATTTTGCATTGAGTTCACTAGCTATTTCATTAAATAACTTTCTTTAAGTAAGGATAACAAAGGTATCATTTAGATTTATTTCTGTGCTATATTATATTTTCTAAATTGTGATTTACTTAAGCTTAAAAATGCTGGTTGTGTCAGAACTAACAACTTTGAAGTAGAAGGCTTCCTAACCCTTTTCCTGCCTTTTTACTCACCCACTCTCCTTGGGCAGGGTGTTCTGGTTATCCTGTCACTGTCTTTAGCCTCTTTGTGGCCTCTCATAGCTATCATTTGAGGATTATGGAATCTCCATATTGGTTACTCTCATGGATGGAGAAAACCATCATCATGGTAGAGGCCATTACTCCCTTCATCTTTGTGGATCTGAAAGGATGATGACCCTCAGGAGCATTCTCACAAGTGTTGGTCTGTGCCAAAAGAAAATTCTAATTTTTAAAGTGAATTTCCCCTCCCCCATCCAAGGGACATTAATGTCATCATCTTATTTGGCAAAGGGATTTGATATACTTTTTTTTTTTTTTGAGAAATCTATAACTTTTATGGGGAAAATTTTCCAATATAGATCTAATTCAACAACGTCTTGTTTGCCTAGAATTAACACATTTGGAGGAAAAACAATCCATATTCACTGAATTTAATAATATTTTTATGAATGAATACCTTTCCTAACCTTTTTTTCATATTTAGGATGTTGACAATACGAGCAGTCCCCGGATTATGAATGAGTTCCATTCCTAAGTCTGTCTTTATGTCGAATTTGTATATAAGTCAGAATGGTTAGGTACGGTTTGTATTTAACGTCAATTAGTCAAATGTTTGTGTATAGTGCACATTTCTGTGCATAAAAAACATTAAAGAAACACTTCCAGATACTCTAAAACATCTTTAACATCATAATACAACAACAATAATAATAATGTTTTGATGCGTGTTGCAAAGTAGCACCCGTTTGTTACTACAAACCATTGTATGCGCCTTGAATTTTTAATGTAATAGGCTTTAAGGGGATTGGTTTGTAACTACAGGTTGTAGATCAGACGTTTGTAACCTGCCGACTGCCTTATGAAGTTTCAAAAATGTGCTGTTTCCTATAGTTTGCATTTAATATTCAGAATTGTATAAGAAAGATGACCACATTTCTAAAGATCAGGCATAGGTCTAATATAATGTGTTTATATCTTTCACTAATAAAAATAATAGTAGTAATGATTAGTATTTATTTAGTGCTAGTTATATGCCAGGAAGTGTACTAAGCTGTTTGGGGATTTGATACACTTTATGATTATCTTCTTCCTAGAGGACAGATTCAAAAAGACATCTTTCATTATATTCCCTTGGGAATTCATGTAGGTCACAGATTCAAATCTAAAAGAGCCCCTGAAAGACAGCTTCTGTCTTCTAGAGCTAGCTTGGCTCAGCCACATACTTTTAACCTATAGGTCCTTTAAATCAAAGTTCCCACACCCACCAGTGACCAGATCAATAGAACCGTTCTCTAGTCTTCATATTACCTTTTGTCCCAGACATGCCTGCAGTCTCAGTCTCTTTTTTCCCCCTAGATTTCAAAATGTAGTCTGTGTACTCCCACCTAGATTTCTGAGGATGTCCTCTGTATTTGACCTGTTGTCTTCTCCATAGCCAGTTGACTATGAAGGGGCTCTTGGCACTACCTTCAGATTAGTTATCTTCAGTTGGAATCTCCACTTGAGGTTCTACTTGACAGATTTCTACCAAAGCTTATCACAGGCTAGTTAATCTCTCTCATTTTCTCTCTTTCTCATAATGCAATGGGAAGGATATTCACAATTTATTTCTGTTCATTACAAGGTAGAGCTATAAGATAGAAATTTAAAAATGGTTCAAATGTTTTTGAAAGTTGTGGCAATTTTTCTGTACTCTGTAGTTAACAAAAGACTTTAAAGATTTGTGTTGTTCTAACTCTAGGTCACAATCTGGTCGCTTCGACTGTGTTTGAATATCAGGTTTGAACTTGACACACTGTTGAGGCCAGTGGAAGCTGTGCAGGAAAGAGGGCAAGCTGGTTCAATGCCGCCTTCAGAATTGAAAAACTAGCTACGTTGAAAACAATACCACAGAGAGGTTAACGATTGACAAACTGTTTTCTCTCCTCTGAGAAGGAACATCCCAAACACATCTAATACTATAATGGAAAGGGCATATGAGGCCTTAGAATTTTTTAGGGTTCCATACTGTGTGTTTTCCTCTTGCCCATCTTGGTCTCCTTTTTTTTTTTTTTTGCCATGTTTTTATTCATTGCCTCTTAGATCTCATAATAACCTCCTTTTCCACTAGTCTGTGGACTCCATCGGAGCCCTGGTGCTGCAGTGGTTAAGAGCTCAGCTGCTAATCAAAAGGTTGGCAGTTCAAATCCACCAGCCTCTCCTTGGAAACCCTATGGAGCAGTTCTACTCTGTCCTATAGGGTCGCTGTGAGTTGGAATCAATTTTTTGTCTTTCGTTTTGGTAGGGGGTACAGGTCCCATCAAGCCAGGTGAATGGTATGATATTTAAAAGGAAAAGTTATTGAGCACTTAATATGCATTAGGCACTGTGCAGGTGCTCGCTCTCTCTACCCCCAGCCTCTGCCTGTGGTTGAGCCAAGTTGGCTGTAGGAGACAGAAACTGTCTTTTAGAAGCTTTCTTTTTTTTCTTTTTTTTAAATAGTGTCCTAAGAAGAGCAAAAATTTTAATTTTGATGAAAACCGATTGATCAATTCGTAGTTTAGTATTTTATAGATCATGATTTTGGAGTCACATCTAAGAACTATTTGCCTAACCCAAGCTCACATAGGTTTTCTTTTATGTGTTTTTCTCTAAGTTTTATTGTTTTAGGTTTTACATTTAGGTCCATGATTGATTTTGAGGAGCGTTTGATTTGGCAGTTCAATATACATAAAATTAAATTTACTGATCTGGTGACACAGAGAAGAAATGCACAGCACCTAGTGAACTGACTGATCATCACAAGTTGGATGATGGGAAGAGTTTGAGGATTGTTTGAAGGTCCTACCACTGAGACGTTTGTCATATATTTTGTCCATTTTTTGTTTGTTTCATGCAGAAGGATAAATTCAGTCCCTGCTGTTTCATCTTGTCCAAAAGAGAGAGTCTCCTATATCTTTCACATTTAATAGCGCTTCATGTCCACAATTACTATTTATTTCTTACCTGGATAACTAGGTGGGGCAGGGAGGGGGGCTCTAGAATTGTGTGGTGGCCGGGTTGGGAAGAGTATCCTACATGTCAGAAGGCTTGAAGAATAACTGTGGTCTATCTGAGGGGCTCAAAGAGCCCAAGCATAACAAAGAGAAAACGTACGTGATGGACCTGGAGGTTGGCAGCGATCAGATTATAGAAGACCTTCTAAGTCATATTGTGGAGTTTTTACTCTATCCCAAGAACATTTGAAATTAATCAAAAGGTTCTAAGCAGGATAGTGTTAATCAGATTTGCAATTTAAAAAGGGTGACTTTAGCTGCAGAGTGAAAAATGAACTAGTTAGGGTCAAAGTTAGATATTCAGAGACCATTAGAAAATGTAAACCATTTTGAGTAGGAGTGTAGGATGAGGACATTATGAGCAAAGGCAAGTAATCTGTAATGAGAAAAGATATTCTGAGGATGGTTAAGAGAGAACATGATTAAGTTAGAAGACAGAGGAGTCTGGAAGGTCTTTAAAGGTACTCAAAGGAGTTTATGTTGCATGTATTACAAAAATCAATATTGAGCAATTGAAGGTTTTGTGTGAAGGAATGTCAGAGAATTCATTTAGGTTGATGATAATGTGGTCCATAGGACAACAGAATTGAAGATGACTTTTTTGAGGACATTAGGAGATAATTGCAGATATTGAATCAATGCAGTACAGATTGGGGTCTTGAAATCTGCACCAGAAATCATTTCCCCTCCTTCTTAGGAATGAAGTAAGAGGAGAAATAAGGAGAAACCTTGTTCTCTTCCCAGAGAACAGCACTTCTCTTCATCACTTTTATTCTAAAAAATCTCAGTTGATTTCTTCAGGACTGTAGTGGCAAACTTAATTGAATTCTTCATAACTTGAAATAAATTTCAAACCTGATATTCCAATAAATTAATATCCTAAAAATGGAATTACTTAAAGGATGTTATATGTGAATGTGAAACTTCATCCCACAATCACTTTGGTATTCATCAAAACCACCCAGCCTTTCTTAGAGAGCCTTGAAGTGGTACATTCCAGGCCAGTATTTTACTTAGGTACTGTAACTGATTCACCAAAGCTTTACTCAGGATATTAATCATAGCCATATCCTACTGGAAAAAGAATTGTTTTCTCTGAGTATTTGTGTTCTCAATACCTTTTTTAAAAAATACCCTACCATCTGTTGTGATGGAATCTATATCCCCCTTCCCCCCAAAAAAAGTAAATAAAACTCTGACTAAAAATGTTGAACAAACACTTAAACAAAGACGATATATAAGTGCCAATAAGAACAGGAAAAGAGGCTCAACTTTATTAGTCATTACCAAAAAAAACCGCAAAAAACAAACCCATTGCTGTCGAGTTGGTTCTGACTCATAGCGACCCTATAGGACAGAGTAGAACTGCCCCATAGAGTTTCCGGGGCTGTAAATCTTTACAGAAGCAGACTGCCACATCTTTCTCCCAGACTGCTACATCTTTCTTCCATGGAGCAGCTCGTGAGTTTGAACCTGTGACCTTTCAGTTAGCAGCTGAGTGCTTTAACGACTGTGCCACCAAGTCTCCTTATTAGTCATTAGGGAAATACAAATTAAAATCACAATGAGATACCACTACACATCTATGAGAATGGCTAAAATTAAAAATACTGATCATAACAAGTATGTGGAGAAACTGAAACTGTCGTACTCTGCTGGTTGGAATGTAAAATGGTCAACTACTCTGGAAAACAATTTAGCAGTTTTTTAAAAAAGTTAAATACACATTTAGCATATGATGCAGACACTCTTAGGCATTTATCCAAGAGAAATGAAAGCACATGTGTCGTGCATGAATGTTCATAGCAGCTTTGCTTCTAATGGCTAAAAACTGGAAAAAGCCCAAATGTCCATCAACAGATGAATGGATAAACGAATTATGGTATATCTAATCAATGGAATACTACTACCAAGGAATGAACTATTGATACATGCTACAACATGAATGAATCTTAAAATATCTATGCTGAATGAAGAAGACAGACCATAAAAGAATACATATTTTATGATTCTGTTTACATAAAGTTATGGAAAATGAGAGCTAATCTATAGTAACTGAAAGCAGATCAACCATTGCCTAAGGATGAAGGAAGTGTGACTGTGGAGGAGGAATTACAAAGGAGCATGGAGGAAACTTTTGAGGGTGATGGATATGCTCATTGCTTTGTTTGCTGTAATGTTTTTACAGGTATATACATATCTCAAAACTTACCAAGTTGTATTTAAATATGTGCATTTATTATGTCTCTGTTACACCTCAGTAAAGATGGTTTATAAAAATGAGTATCTGTAATAGGCAGAGTTTCCATCCTGCTATTTCTGTTGCTATCCTGAATCAATGAGAGGTGGTATTACTCAGCAGACTGTAGTGCACAGCCAACATTGAGAATCTTTAACTTTGGAGTTTGCAGAATGTACCTCCCAGTAGATTTAGAATGGGTTTGAGTTCTTGAGGTATAGACCTGGAAATATCCACATTATTAAAAGTTGTTGGTATTGGCTTAGAATTCCAGTCCATGCTCCAGTTATGCATTCCTTGAATTCAGTCTCTCAGTTTTATTCTACCTATAATTCGGTGAGATGTCTTTGTGCTCTATTGTTTAGTTTACTTATATAATACTTGATGCAGGTATAAAAAACCCCAAAACCCATTGCTGTCAAGTCGCTTCTGATTCACAGCCACCCTATAGGACACAGTAGAACTTGCCCTATAGGGTTTCCAAGGCTGTAATCTTTATGGAAACAGACTGCCACATCTTTCTCCCAAAGAGCAGCTGATGGGTTCAAACCACCTACCTTTTGGTTAGCAGCCCAGCACTTAACCACTGCTCCACCAGGGCTCCTATAGTTGTGTGGAATCCAATTTGTAATTTCTTTAATTGATTTTGGAAATTCTGGAAAAGGGCTTTTTATCATTGTTTTAGATTGATATATTTTTAATGGATCACATTATTTAAATTATTTTACATTATTTTTATTTAAAATGCCTTGATTACATTTATCATTAGTAACCAAACCAAACCAAACCCTTTGCCATCGAGTTGATTCCTAGTAGAACTGCTCCATAGAGTTTCCAAGGAGTGGCTGGTATATTCGAACTGCCGACCTTTTGGTTAGCAGCCGAGCTCTTAACCACTGCGCCACCAGGGCTCCCATTAGTTTATAACCTGATGCAAATCTCATCCTAAACCTCCATGGAATTTAATGTGATTCCATTATTTTGGAAGGTTGGAAAGCCTTTCTGTGTGGTGAGCAATTAAATGTAGGACCAATGGTTTTAGTAAATAGGCTAAAAAATATGAAAACCACATAACCCAAGTAGTTACATAATACTAAGCAAACTTTCTGAAACATATTTTTAGGGCTATATTCAGTCCAAAATACATGGAATCAGCAGTTTTCCCATGGATTATTTTTTGATGGCTTAATATCCTGGTCCTTGCATGACTGAAATTATAGTTAGAGGGCATTGACATTTATATTGCTATGAAATTCTCTTCCTTTGTTGTTCAATGATCTGTGTTTTGCTTAATATTATGGTCTTTAATCTACCATGTGTTAGAAAGATAATTAATTCATTACGTTAAAAATATGCAAGTAATTGTACTTAGGCCACTTAGGGCAAAATTAGTTAGGAATTTCTAGTCAAAAAGTAATAATATATACATGTTTCCCAACAAACATGAAATGAATATTGTAAACTTTCTGTTCGTGTAGACAGTATTAAGTATTGTCTTCTTAACAAACGCTAATGAGATTTTGTATAATTTTAACAATTTGGTGGGGGAAATTCTTAATAGGCTATAATGATTAGTCATTTTAATATAGGAATATAATAGATTTCTAAGAAGTTGATTGTTTATATTTGAAAATGCATTACTTACCTAAATTACATTATAAGATTAAAATTATGGTTTGGCCTCTACTCATTTATACTACTTGAGACCTGGACTAGTCATTTATTAGAAGTAAGCAAATAAACTGTTCTTCAGATATTAATATTTTGAGAACGGCTTAATTGTACAAATTGATGTCATCTTCAATATCACATTGACTTTTGCTAACCCTGTCAATCTTGACAAGAGGCTAGCTTGACAATTTAATTTCCAATTTTTTGGACATATCTTCCTCTTCCTCTCCATTCTTTGACAGAGTTGTTGTTTGAGACCTAAACTACCTTTAAAAGGGCCAAGTACTCTAATCTTTCAGGTAGACTTCCAGACTTCCTCCAACAAAATCTCTGTAGCCTTACTTGGGAGAGTCATCTTTCAGGACCACTTTGAAGTGCCAACTTAAATACTTCTTCCGTCTCTCGAAGCTTGAAATGATTTACAGTTCTTTATTTTACTTAATTATGATTAACAATTTTGATCATAGTTTTCAAGGTTTTTGCTACTTGCTGTCTCCCTGCCTTCTCTAGGTGTATGCTAGAGCAGCACTGACTTTCAGAAGTATAATGCAAGCCATGTATGTAACATTCAATTTCTACTTCCACACAGACTGTTAAAGGCCACTTAACAGTCTGAGTTCAATATGGAAGTAGAAATTACACAGTAATTTAAACAGGGGAAGTTTAATATAAAGAATTAAGATAGGAGAGTAACTTTGAAGATGTAAAGAAAACTCTAAAAGGTACCCTAGGGCTGAGGGAGAGTACCAAAAGAGGGATAAACTTGGAACGGAGGCCACTTCCCAAGACTGGGGTTCAGACTTCCTTGGAGAAAGTGTGGTTGCAGTCCACTGGGTTTGGCAGAGAAGTTTACTGAGCTGCCTGGGCCAGAGATGGTTCATAGTCACTGGGCAACAAGAAACAATCCTCTGGGGTGCAGGTGAGCCATGGCTTTTGGCAGGTGCTAAGACGGAGTTGAGACACTGTTGCAGATGTGTGGCCTGAAGTGTGTGGTGCCTGTATTAGAAGGCTGTGGGAAGATGATTACTGGGCTTAGGGCAGGTCTGTGAGGACACTGAGGGACTGTGTGTTCTGGGTACATGGCTGGGGTAGAGCACCAGCAGATGGCCTCAAACACCCACATTGCTGACCGACTGTGCAGCAGGAGCAAGATAAAAAGTGAAAGCTCAGCAGTTAGAGCAGAGGCTTCCTTCATCCTGCAATGTCCCTCAAGCACCTTCTACTAACAAAGCTTAAGGTCATGTTCTCTGTAAAGGAGAAATGCCCGGAGAATCCAGTTTATTATTGCAGAGCAGATACTGAGGGATGAATTTGGAGCTCAGAGGCAGTAAATTGAGAACTGGCTCATAGCCACATTATATTGTTGTTATAGTTAGGTGCCATCAAGTCGATTCTGACTCATAGAGACCCCATGTGACAGAGTAGAACTGCCCCATAGGGTTTTGTAGGCTGTGCTCTTTAAGGGAGCAGATTGCCAGGTCTTTCTCCCACAGAGCCACTGGATGGGTTTCAACTGCCAATCTTTTGGTTAGCAGCCCAGTGTTTAACCATTACAGAAAGTAAAAATGAACAGGTGAAATTAATTTTAATAGTTTATTTTATTTAATGCAATATATTTAAGTATTATCATTTTAAATGTAATCAATATCAACTTATTAATAAGAGGTTTTTCTTTTTTTGGCACTAAGTCTTCAAAATCCAGTGTTTAGTTTATACTTACACCACATCTCAGTTTGGAAACTAAATTTTCATGAGATACACTTGATCTGTATTTAAATTTCTTAAAATTGGCAGTTTTCAAGGAAGCGTCACATACCCAAGTTTTCCAGAATTGCTCAAAATTTTCTGATAACTTACTTGAGAACCAAAAATTATTTTCCTGTAACATTCACATCCACATTGTGACTGTTCATCTGTTTTAAAGAAATCGATACAACTTTAAAGTAAAAGCATATCAGTTTCAAAACTGCATCAATCCAAGATAAGTAAATCCACTAACTCTTGTAATAACCCATTATTTTTTCTGTTTAATTTATTTTTAATAACTCAGTATATTAATATTGAATTCAAAGGGCTATTGCAAAATTGAAAAGCAACTGTGAATTTACCAATGTCAACCAAATATTCTCTACAATTTCTTGTAGATCTGCAACCAACTTACATAATGTTGTCAAATAAAATTAAAATCTTCATAAGCAGCCATGTTAGAAAAATGTATAAAATCATTATTATTGTATAATTTGTTGTTGTTGTTAGGTGCTGTGGAGTCAGTTCCGACTCATAGTGACATTATATACCTATAAGGAAACAGTGCTGTGTCCCTGGCAATCCTCACAATTGTTGCTATGTTTGAGCCTATTGTTGCAGCGACTGTGTCAATCCATCTTGTTGAGGGTCTTCCTCTTTTCCACTGACTCTCTACTTTACCAAGCATGATCTTCTTCTCCAGGGACTGATCCTTCCTGATAACATGTCCAAAGTACGTGGGACTAAGTCTCATCTCACTTTTAAGGAGAATTCTGACTGTACCTCCTCCAAGACAGATTTATTTGTTTTTCTGGCAGTCCATAGTATATTCAGTATTCTTCACCAACACTGTAACTTGAAGGCATCAATTCTTCTTCCTTCTTCCTTATTCATTGTCAGCTTTCACTTATATGAAGGGATTGAAAATATCATAGCTTGGGTTAGGTGCACCTTAGTCCTCAAAGTGACATCTTTGCTTTTTTAACACTTTAAGAGGTCTTTTGCAGCAGATTTGCCCAATGCAATATGTAGTTTGATTTCTTGACTGCTGCTTCCGTGGGTGCTGATGGTGGATCCAAGTAAACTGAAATCCTTGACAACTTCAATATTTTCTCCGTTTATCATGATGTTGCTTACTGGTCCAGTCATGAGGATTTTTGTTTTTTTTTATGTTGGGTGTAATCCATACTGAAGACTGTAGTCTTTGATCATATTAGTAATGCTTCAAGTCCTCTTTGGTTTCAGCAAGCAAGGTTGTGTCATCTGCACATCTCAGATTGTTAATGAACCTTCTTCCAGTCCTGATGACCCATTCATCTTCATATAGTCCAGCTTTTTAGATTGTTTGCTAGGCATACAGATTGAATAAGTATGGTGAAATGATACAATCCTGACACACACTTTTCCTGACTTTAAAGCCTGCAGCATCCCCTTGTTCTGTTTGAACAACTGCCTCTTGGTCTACGTACAGGTTCCGCATGAGCACAGTTAAGTGTTCTGGAATTCCTGTTCTTCACAATGTTATCCATAAATTGTGATTCACACATTTGAATGCCTTTGCATAGTCAATAAAACACAAGTAAACATCTTTCTAGTATTCTCAGTCAAGATCCATCTGACATCAGCAGTGATATCCCTCTTTCCATGTCCTCTTCTGAATCCAACTTGAATTTCTGGCACTTCCCTGTTGATGTAGCAACCAATTTGCATTATCTTCAGCAAAATTTTACTTGTATGTGATATTATTGATATTGTTCGATAATTTCCTCAATCTGTTGGATCACATTTCTTGGAATGGGCACAGATACGGATTTCTTTCAGTTGGTTGGCCAGGAAACTGTCTTCCAAATTTCTTGGCATAGACAAGTGAGTGCTTCTAGTATTGCATCCGTTTGTTGAAACATCACAATTGGTATTCCGTCAATTCCTGGAGCCTTGTTTTTTGCCAATGCCTTCAGTGCAGCTTGGACTTCTTCCTTCAGTATCATGAGTTCTTGATCATATGCTACATGCTGAATTGGTTGAATGTTGACCAGTTAGACCAATTAGTTTTAGTAAAGTTTCTATGTATTCCTTCCATCTTCTTTGATGCTTCTTGCGTTGTTCAATATTTTGCCCATAGAATCCCTCAATATTACAATGGGAGGTTTAAATTTTTTCTTAAATTCTTTCAGCTTGAACTTGTTGTATTATAAAACGTTTTAATTGTTACATAAATTCTCATACCTGTCTAGCTGGGTCATTAATAAGCATTTCCTTTCCTTGGAACTTTAAATTTAGCTCATTCATACACAGTGTGATATTAATGAAAACATGAAAATTTGGTATTTTGCCATTTTTTGCCTTTGATTGTTGAATATTTGTAAAATGTTTCTTTTGTTTCCAGAAAATCCTGAATTGGAATTAACAATACAGTAAATCTTTGTAATTTTTTTTTTTTTACCGCTCAACTAAGGAACATTGGCAAAGAACACAATTTCATTATATTCACTGTCTTTTATATCTTTCCATAGCTCCATAAGTTGTCACTGGAGATATATATATATATACACTCACACACATATTTTTATGTGTATATAGCAGAGCCCTGGTGGTGCGGTGGTTAAGTGCTTAGCTGCTAAATGAGAGGTCGCCAGTTTGAATCCACTCACCACTCTGCTGGAGAAAAATGTGGCAGTCAGCTTGCATAAATATTACAACCTTGGAAACCCTGTGGGTCAGTTCTACTCTGTCCTGTAGGGTTGCTATGAGTCAGAATTGACTCGACGACAAGGGTTTTGGTTTGGCATATATTTATATCTATGTGTAGTAGATAGAGAGGCACCGCCCAGGTTCCCTCTTAAGGAAAGTTTTGCTGCCAAACTGCAGGGAACATGATCAACAAAGAGTCTCCAGCTGTCAGCTCCGTTAGATTTTGCCACAGTGCGGAGACCTAGCTTGCCTACAGTGGCCCAATGAGGGACATTCTGATGGACACTATTTCCTCCGGAGGAACAAAGTCTTGGCTGAACCTTTGTTGAGACTGCATCACTGTGACTTGTTCCTCTGCCCAAACCTGCTTCCTCTCCCTTCTCTTACACAGATGTTGGTTCTTAATAAATATTTTGCATTCCAATTTCTGTCTCAACATCAGTTTTCAGAGAACCTAACCTGCAGCAATATTTATATCTATAGATCTATATCTACTGCTTATTTAAAAAGCTTTGAATAGATAACACCAAATTTATGATAGTACAGTAACTTCTTTTGAAGAAAGGGAGAGGGACACAAGAGTGGGAGAGGAACATACAAAACTTCAACATTCATTCTAAGGTTTTAATTTAAAATTTTGAAGCAAATATGATAAACTTAATATTTGGCAGTTACATGGATTTTGGTTCCATTTTCATTTGCCTTTATTTTTTTTCTTTGATTAATTTTACAAAACGAAGAAGAAAAACAAAAAAAAATCATTTTTCCTACCACTTTCAGTTCTTATTTGTTCTCTGAAATTTGGAAAACTTAGAGAATTAATTAAAGTGTATACATATATAAAGATTTTTGTTAACAGTTTATAATTATGCTTTTGTGAATGTTCTCATTATATAGCTTCTTTCCTCCAAAATTTAAGGAGTCAGTTAGTTTTGAAAATGCAGATATCTCAGTAGAAGTGGAGTGCATACCAGTGTGGTTTCTTTTGGGCATCCTGCATAAACAGAGATCAGGGAGTTATAGTTAGTCAGTGTAAAATAGATCCACTAATGGTGTTACAAGGTTAATTGAATCAGGGAATGGGAGAGTTAATATGGATTTTTGATCAGTCTCTTGAAGAAATTGTTTGGATGTAGGCAAGCACTCAAAATAGGCTGTAAAAGGCCCAATAACTTGGGATAGAAGGGTATGAACAAATCATGGGAGATAATATCAGGCCCCTTTGATTCCCTACCTAAAATTATTATTTTACTATGACTTATTTTCATGTACAGTGATATTCTAGTAGTTTTGTTTGTCCCATATGCTATTTAATGAATAACTCATTGTATTTTCCAGTCTCTGGAATAGAATCTATAGTATCTAGTTATTTATACTTTAATCAATTAAGAAATTATTTGGGTCATAATTTTTTTTAATTGGTGAAGAGGACTGTATCGATCATACTCCTTAGTTTATGGCAAGCCATCTTCATTGGCCTGTGCAAAGTTTCTGTGTTTATTTTTTAATTTATTACATTTTGTTCCCAATTTACACCCTCTGCTCCCACTCTCATAGGCAACTTTACAGTGTGTTTGAGGTGTACCTTCTTGTAAAAAGCATATACTTTTGTTTCATCTATTATTAATTTACATAAATTGTATTTTGATGTCTATCTAATTTTCTTCGTTTTTTTCTACTCAGCATTGTGTTTTTAAGATATATCTAATGTTCTCTTTTTGTGTTCATTCAATTATCTTTCCTATTGCTGCGCAGTAGTTTATGTTGTACATACACACATTTTATCTATCTCCTTTCCTGCTAGTGGACTCAAAGATCCCCAGCTTCTCACCATCACAAACAACTCTGTACAACTTCCTTTGTGGGCTGGGTTATAGATTTTATTCATCTTAAAATAAAGCTGTTAGTATTGCACCCATATAGCCTACATACATACATGTAACTTTATAGACTCATGTCCTATGTTTCTCCCTGGGAATGTAAATTAAAGGTCATAGGAAGAAACTTTTAATCTCATATCAAGAGGCCACTGATTTTCCCAGAGACTTACTAATGAAGTGAATCAAGCCATTATGGTGTGGTTTAAATTCTGTGTGAATACAGAGTATTGCTTAAATAGTCATTAAAAAATACTTATGGAAAGAAAAATTCTCCCATGGAAGTGTATGAAAATAGTTGCTATCATTATAAAGTCATTTCAAAGTAGCATATTATTTGTTAGACAGTCTGTCATAATTTCTTATTTTAAAAAATAATTTTAAGTCCCATGAAAGAATTGCCATTTTCTGCCCTGTAATCATGAATCTTGGCATCTTTGACAATTCATTTGGGCTTAACTGAAATGATGATCCCTAAATAACACCATTCATCAAATTTTCAGTCTAGTATCTAGTAGCTAGCATGAATACCAAGTACATTTGAGCATTGGCCACTGTTATGTACTAGTTGCAGTTTAATGACAATTTTGAATTAAATTTCTAATAGGAATCACTTTCTTCCCATGAACAATGTTTAAATATGGAAATACACTATTTTTTCTCTTCTTCTTTTGGAAATTTGGGGAGTTACTTGTTTTTTTTCAAACTAAAAATTGAGATTAAGGATTACTTCTGGCCACAAATTATTTGACACTCCTCCCATTGAGAAGTAGGGTCTGTTCCATCTCTTGAATCTGTGTGAGCTCTGTGATTTCTTTGACCAGTAGAATATGGCAAGTTTTGTTGTGTCAGTTACTAAGCCCAGTTTTAAGAGATTGGCAGTTTCCAATTTTTACCTGTAGGAATGCTCATTCTGAGGTCAGTCAGCTTCCATATCATATGTCTGACTATGATGGGATGGCCATGCTGCGAGGAAGCCCAAGGTAGCCTCAGGTAGAGTCAGCCTCTAGCTATTTCAGGCACTCATCCTAGGCATCAGAAGTGAGTGAAGAAGCCTTTGGATGACCCCAGGCCCAGGTGATATCTGACTGAAATCCAATGAGAGACCCAGACAAGAACCACTCAGCTGAATTCAGTCAACTCACAGAATGATGTGAGATAGTAAATCATTGTTTTAAGCTGTTATGTTTTGGGAGAGTTTGATATGCAAGCATTAGATAACTAGAACACTTGATACCCAAATTGTTGCTCAGGCTTATGGGATGTTATGGTGATTATGCTAAAATAAAATGTGTCAATTAGGTCATGTGCAGTTTTTTTTTTTTAACCAAAATAGTTTATTTCCATCTGTGTTAACCAGGACAAGAAGCAGGAGCTATAATAGCAGATAGAAGAAAGGGAGGTTTCTGAATTTCTAAGGATTTCACTGGGCTTGAAACTTATTACTGTTGTGATCCATTGGCCAAAGAAGACATTTAAGAGAACAGAAAGAAAAAGAAAACAAATGTGTTTGCAGTTGGGACTAGATTTGATGTGCCTGAAAATGATTCAATTTTTATAATGCTGAAGGGTTTCTTTCTGGGGAGTTGTTTTGTCATGCCCCAGAGAACACTCAGCATTTCTCTGATGACTGTAAATACTGGGAAAGGTTTCATTTTATGAGATGAAATTTTATTCATTTCTCTATCTTCTACTGTGCATAAGTTATCAGAGAATGTGAACATTTACACATTTACCAATGTGTATTTGTATACTTTCCAACTTCTTATGTTTGAGTCCTAGATCTGTACTTGCCTGGCCTGTGATCTCAGGCAAATGTCTTAGATCTCTGACCCTCAGTATCTTCATCTGTAAAATGATGATAATGACTGTAACCAGCTGTAAGTAATTGGCAGTCTGTGTTGTGAAAAATGAAAGAGAGAAGGCTCAGGGGAGTGCATGGCATATTACATGCTCATTAAAAGTTCTCATTATTGTCCTCATCATCACCATCATATGTGTTTATACAAAGTACAGTTATCATTATTTACTGAGTAAAAGGATACTAATGGAAAATGAGGGGTAGCAACATGAGAGGCTGTTTAGAAAGGGACTGAGCCCACAGTTTCTCCGTTTTCAAGCTAACTTCAGCAGGGCAAAGAGCCCAGCAAAATCTCATCCTTCCTTTTTCCCATTTGTAGTTATCCTAAAGACCTTGCAAAATATTTTCTTCGGTAAGTAGTAAATATTAGGACAGCAAAGTAAAATGCTCTCTGTGGATTTATTTCTTTTAAAAATAGATTAAGTCTACATTTTGGAAAAATGTATGTTTTGCAGTATAGACCAGGGAGTGGAGGACTCTCCAGGTTCCCAAGGGTCCCCTGATAATACGGAAAGAATTCCTTGCCTAAGTTTGAACTTAGAAGAATTGATGCCTTTGAATTGTGATGTTAGCGAAGAATATTGAATGTACCACGAACTGCCAAAAGAATGAACTGATCTGTCTTGGAAGAAATACAGCCAGAATGCTCCTTAGAAGCAAAGATGGCGAGACTACGTCTCACATATTTTGGACATGTTATCAGGAGGGATCAGTCCCTGGAGAAGGACATCATGCTTAGTAGAGAGTCAGTGAAAAAGAGGAAGACCCTCAGTGGATGGATTGACACAGTGGCTGCAACAATGGGCTCAAGCGTAACAACGATTGTGAGGATGGAGCAGGACCAGGCAATGTTTTGTTCTGTTGTACGTAGGGTCGCTATGAGTCAAAATTGACTCAGTGGCACCTAACAATAACAACAAGTTTGAACTGATTAATGAACAATGTAGATTTCCTTTCTAGGGAGTAGAAATGGGAAAGATACTAAATCCTTCATGATCTGAAGGGTTTTTTTTTTCTTTTTTTTTTACCCTTTTCCCATAAATTCTCCCCATTACGTGGTTTAAATTCCTCATTTTCTGCATGTGGTTACATGTACTTGCTGCACTTTCTAATCTCTGGGCAGTTGCACATCTTTTCTCTCTGCTAGGATCACCCACCCCTTCTCCTTTCTCTGACTAATGCCTATTCTTTTTTATCACATCTCAGCAGAGAAAACACTTCTTCTGTGAAGTTTGCTCAGATCCACCAAGACAGAGTTAGGTGTCCCTTTTTTTTAATGTTTCTGTAGCCACTTGAACTTTGATTAATCTAACATCTGTTCCACTGGACTGAACAACTTAGTGTATTTGTCTTTCTCTTCCACTAGATTGTAAGTTCCTTGAAGGAAAGGACTGGTTTTTGGTCACTGATGTGTACATTGATGGTATACAGAAGAGACTCAATAAATATTTGTTGAAGTAATGAATAAAATCGTTAATGAATTCAATCATTGAGGCCTGTGCAGAGGAAAAAGAGCATGGTGCTGATGGGAGTTCTGACCTATGGTTTCAACTCTCCCTGTGGACTCAATGACTGCTTGTCCAATTAAGTTTTAGAGTTAGTTGAACTTTATTAGTTTTTCCCCCCCTTATCTTCTTCACATTTACTTTAGCTTTTGTGTTTCTGTATCTGTCTAGTTTTCATCATATATTATTTTTGCACCTGGACTAACTCTTCATTATGTAAAACATTTACCTGTTTTTATTTTTTAGCCCAAAAGATTAAATTTATTTTTGCAGTAATAGCAACGGTGATTTTCTTTGCAAACATGGATGTTCCCTTAACACACATCAAGACGGTATCACACTCCGTAGCATTCCAAAAAGGAAGGTGAACTGTTTTCAAAGGTAATAAATAGCTTTAACAACAAAGGATGTAAACACCTCATGAAAGAAAAAGTCTCTAGTCCTATGAATGACTTGTGGCTGAACATTTCAACAGGATCAACCTTTGTTTCTTTGATCTTTAGGTTTTTACTTTTGAATGTCCACACCTGGCATCTGCAGTAAAATACACAACATCTGGACTGCAGAATGCAAATAACATCCATTCAGGCAAATCTTCAAGAATAGCTGCTTTAGTATCTACATCATGCACTGGAAATTGATTTGGGCTGCAGTGGGTATTTTATATAATCTTTGGAGTCAAATCTAACTTTTTTTTTGATGGACCTGTTATATTTCCCTTTTTTGTATAGCATTGAATCTTTTGCTATGCTCAATCTCATTTTAATATGAAACAATATTAACCCAGTTATATTAGTTTTGCTTGTTGAAGTTTCTGTGTCCTTTTATGCTTCAGACACATTTCTAAAACTCAGGCAAGAATTAATCATTAGCAAAACACTTAAATATTTCTCTTAGGCTATTAATTGTAAATTAGTTTTAAGTAACTCGGGAAAATGTAAGAATTTGAAACAAACCAACAGATTAATTTTCTAATTGTACATCATCATGACTTCCTTTTCCCCAAAACTTTTGTGGAAGTAGGGGCAGGAAAAGTGGAGGGATTGGCAAAAAATAAAGCAAAACAAAGCAAAACAAAAACCAACAGAGAAAGGCAAGTATAAATTATCTTGCATGATTGAGTAATGTGGATATTTACATTGAAAGTGTATCTGAATTGTTAAAAGCAAAATGTTTCTGGCATAGGGTTTTTGTTACACAGATAATCATGTGATGTAGCGCTCCAAGAAAACTTACAGATTATGCTCTCTTTATGAGGATTGGTAAATTTACTTTTAGCTATAGTAAAAGTGATTTTAGGTTATTCTAGTAATTTATAACATATTAATAAGTCAGGATGTTTTTCACTGAAAGTTATTTGGTGATTGTGCATTTATAAGTGCCTGATGCAACCGGGTTATGGGGTTGTATTTATATTATAATCTGGTCATTGTTTAAAGAAGGCCCATGAATAAAATATTATAATTAAAGTGAATAAAATTATATACAATGAAAATCTATTCATTCAGACGATGCTTTAGTTCCTGTTAATTTTTTTCCCCATCCCTATCCATCTAAATAACCAGATGTTTGATGTTACGTGTGATTATATGAAAGCTCTGATCTGAAATCCTATGGCTTACTGGATTACCCTTTACCCACATGGTTTAAATTAATAATAAAAAAATGAACCGGGGCAATCTTGCAACAAAAGAACAAGACTTTATTGTATAACAGAATTGCAGATGTGGAAAGGTGCTCATAATAAAGACAGAATATTTCTGTTTCATAGAGCATCTGGAATGCCACAGGATCTCTAAGCTATCAGGAGCTAATGTTAGACAGCCTTGGTTTGTGATTAATTTAATATTCGGGGAAACTTTTTTTTAAAGCCTTGTGCCATTCATCATCATAATGTCATTTTTTTCAATCCTAAAATGATTTACAAAGTCAACTTTCCCCCCTAATTTCTAAAACAATATTAAGACATCAAAAAGTTTCAGATGCAAACTTCAAAGGGCAGCCAAATCAGAGATTTCTGGCTAAGACAGTTAAGATCATTTAATATCCTCTGGTTTTCCTAGGATTAAATTACAGCCTGTAGAATTCTCGGAATCTGGCTAAGGAAGTATTATATAATATAGCATGGCAATTTTGGTGGGGGTGGCAAAGGACTGCACCGGGGAGGAGATACCAGCTTTTCAATTGATTAGCCTTGCAGTGACTGCTTGTGAAATATTAGAGGTATGAAAAGTGATCCCAGTGGGATACTAAGGTCTGATAACCAGAGCAATGTTTGTGTGTCAACTCAGGATGACATTCATTTGGAGATGCCTACTTTCTTCTTTGTGGTCAGCACATTACCATGACGCTCGGATTCAAGGAGTGGAATGATGGCTTATGAATGAATATCTGAAGCAGGAGCAGATACCAGGAACTCATTCTGGCACCCCCACAAAGGGAATGCTTGCAGTTGCTGTGGTTTGCTAGAGACAACAATGACTTTTGGTTGCTTGTGTGCCGCCCTGATGTGGCATGCGAGAATCACGCCACACATCATTCTGGCTGCAGGAACAGCCCTGTGTGTAACCTTCCTGTCTCTCTGAGGAAATTTAGCATTTTCTAAAAGAACAATATACAGGTTGAAGTTGGGCTGGTAAAAGAAAAGGTCTGTAAAACAAATGTGAGTTCTCTGACTAAACCAAAATATAAGTGGTTGTTATAGGAAATGACTTGCTACAAAGGCTTTTCCACCTCTAATACAAACATGCCTCCAGAAAGGTGAGCGTGCGATATAGATTGTGATGTGCAGAAAACAAACTGGATGTTTTTAAAACAAGATTTTGGTGACCCCAGACTACACTGGTGGTCTAATAATCAGATTGGCTTCTAGGTCTCAAGTGTCAGTAAATTGTATAAATAAAATGCACCCAAGATCTGGTGAGTTGCAGCAGAAAAAAATCATAGAAATTATACGAAAAAATATGTGTAGAACATTTTAACAATTTAAATTTGATTAAAACTTTTAAAAGAGTATCATTGCAAAAACACTTCAAAGATTTCTGCAAGTGCACAAGAGTATCAGTAACCACAAGCCACAAGAGTGTGATTGAAAGTCAGAGTTTTAGATCTTAAGTATGTAATGCATCTAAACTGTAGTCTTAGGCAACCAGAGTTCACTTTGTAGATATACTTCAGTTTAGCATAACTAAATAGATCCAAACATCTATTAGTTCAAGCTGCATTCTGTACTGTACCTAATATGTGTTGGCCCTCCCAGTTTATTTTGTTTTCACTTCATGTTTTAAATTTGTGTATGCTATTCCATCAGAATGTGACTACTTCTTTCTTGCTTTTAAATAATCAGGAAGGTAATTCTTTTTGTTTTAGCATAAAGTCTTGCATAAATTGCTCTGTCTTTTTTTCCCCGTTTTCTCCCTTGGATCCTCCTGTGTAGTTACTTAAAATTTATTTGGGTGAAATGTCTAAAATAAAGGAAATCACAACAGCACAGGAAAAGTTACAGTAGGCAGGACCACTGCATCATCACTTTTCACATTCTTTCTGTGATATTCCTTGGTCTGTCCTCATTTTAAAGGTTAATGGAAGATGGTAAGGAGGGAATAGGTAAAGTAAGGAAGCACAGATAAGATGAGAAATTGAGATAGAAAGACAATAAAAGGGAGGTGACAATTGATCGATGGTTTATGCTTTGCTTAAAAGTATTAAAAGTACAATGACATGATACTGGTGGATAGAGAAAGCGGCAGATAAAATTGGGTGGGGCCTCAGGGAGTTTATCAATGATAAAATGTTATCCTTTGGCTTTCAGGCTGATAATCCTCCCGTGGGTTTATTATGTATCTGCCAGCATCTCAGTTATTTTATTTAAAAATTAATCTACCTCTCTCTTGAAGTCAAACATGAATGCTTAACAGGGACTGGATGGGGAGTGAAAAGAGTAAAGGTTTCCCAGTGGGGATTATGGGCAAGCAGAATGAACGTGTTCTTTCTAAATGGTGCTCTATCCGCTTGTTGCTGTGAGGGAATATGAGGTCTGTGTACCTGTAGCTAACTGCTACCCATATCAATCAGAAAATAAAAATTGTATTTTCCTATTATTTAAAGAAATACAGGAGAAAAACTTAAAAGCAAATATAAAATCTTAGTGTTATGTAATTCATTCCAGATATCTTGAAATCAGGGGAGAAATCGATTAAATTACATAGTAGTATCATAATTTTGTGCATGGATATATTGAGACTACATAGTAAAATACATCTTCTTTTTTGGAAACTTAAAAGACTATGGAAGATGTGGAATGGTCTCAGACCCTGGATTTCCAGAGGGGAAGAATTAAGTCCTTGTGTTTTCTTTATTGTATAAGTGCTTCTCTCTTTGTTAATTCTTTCTTCTCAGGGTGGCTCTCCTGCACAGTTGAGGGATTAGAGTACAGGATGTATATAAAGCATTATGCCTTCCACTATCCTACTTTTCTAAATCTCATATACATTAGTAAGGCAAAAGAATGTCAATTTCAGTGATTGAAATAAGATGGTTTCTCAAGCCATCCTGTAAGTCCTCTGAACTTACACATGTCCCCCTAGAAATACATCATTAGTTGTCTGAATTCCACTAAGATTATGTGTTCTCAGAACTGCACGTTTGCTGACAAGAACATGTGTGCCAAAATGCAAATATTTGATTTAAAGGTAGGATTTAGCAAAGTTTTCTGTGTCTATTATGCAGGAAATTGCTGTGGTCTTTTTACTTGTGAGGCAGTTTGGGGCATAACTTTTAAAAATCTATAGGAGCCCCTTGATAAAAGACCTAGGAAAAGTTACCTGTTTGCCAGCCAGGTATTTCAGCAGTAATGTGTGTTCATGGGAATTCACTCAGATCCTATGAATGGCCTCTACTGTAGGGAATCTTTACATTGTTTTATGCTAGACTATTTTTTTTTCCAATGAGAATTATGAAGTTTTGCTCAAATAAATAAAAATATTTTATGCACGGGGAAAAATGATGGTAACAGCAAAGATAGACCTTTCAGACCACAACCCCCAAAAAACCAACCCACTGCTGTTGAGTCAATTACGACTCATAGGGTTTCCAAGACTGTTAAAATCTTTACGGAAGCAAACTGCCACATCTTTCTCTCACAGATTGGCTGGTGGTTTAGAACCGCCGACCTTTCAGTTAGCAGTTGAGCACTTTAACCACTGTGCAACCAGTGCTCCTCAGACCAGACTTGTGTCTTTATAATTCTATATCAAATATTAATTTTCAATAGAGCCCCATGTAAAGTAAATTTGTGGTTCCAACCAAATGGGTTTAGCTTTTTTAAGTGATAGGGGTGAAAGTTCTTTGCACCTATGTGCCTTTTTGGTCAAACAAATATAGACGGATACATGTGAATTAATACAAATGACTCAGAAGCTAATTATAATAAATCTAAAGAGGCTAGAAAAGACTTTTGTTAAGCTTAGACTTCCTAGTAACTATTCATAAGAGAAAACATAGAAGTCGGAACGTTTATTCTCTCCAAAGACATGTGCTATCCGGAAGATTGAGCCTCAGAGACCTTTCCTTTGCAGTTAGGTGCTGATATCTAGGCTCATAACTTATGTAGGCAACTGCGGAGACTGGTGTGGGCCCAGTGCTTGGTACAGGGTGGGGATGTCAAGGAATACATGACTGCACTCCTTTGCTGAACATCATTAAAATTCAATTTCAAAATTTTGTATTAATAATACAAGGGGCCTAAGACAGATGCAAACAGCCTAGTTCTTTGAATTGGATTATTTTGGGCAGGTCCACTCTGATGGTGTTGCCTTGTAGACACAGCCATGCTGACTATAATAGTCTGATTCTCTCTCTTAGAGCTCTCAGTCTCCCTTTGCAGTCAGGCATTTCATGTCTTAGGAGTGGCTCTCTTTCTCTTCCAGGTTGCTTGGAGGTTAGTGATTAAGAGAGTACCATGAATATCTATACCTGTAACTTCTAGAAAAATGCTTTAAGGATCTCATGAATCATAACAGTGAGGTTTTGACTTTATTTTTTGAGAACATTGAAGAATTTCTATGTAGAATTTCTTTAAAGGCAATAGATTCTAGCATCAGCCCCCTAGTATGTACTGCCAATGATTTTTAAAGAACAAAATTCTACTGAGTTAAGCCCTTGCATGGAAAAATTATTATTATTATTATTTTGGCTTTTGGTTTCTTTTTGTGTTTGATGTCACTATACGTTTAGAAACATAAGGCATGGTAATATGGGGTTAAGTGGCATTATGAACTGAATAACATTATATTTAGCATTTTATTCTCTATCTCCTTGGCTTGAAAAGTCTGGCTGCCTTACGGCCTACTAGAAAGTGCTTTTAAATCACTTCTTCAGGCTATTGGTAAATTGAAAAATATTAGTCAGATAGTGATTGAATACAGATAATAGTGCTAGGGTATGTTCCTAAGGAGAGAAATGAAAGTAGAATCTTCTAGAGCAGAAAAACACGGTAGGTAGATGTTCAGCGTGTGGGAAACTGTTGCCAAGAAAGAATGGAGAGGATGGAAGAGTAAAAAGAGTTAGACAAGAATTCACATCTTTATTACCAGCCACATTGTATCCATTCATTTATTTAAAAAATACTTATTGAGTGCCTCCAATGTTTAAAACATGGTGCTCTCTTATCAGTAATAATCACTTTCACTTCTTCCTTCATAAACTTGATTTAATTTGTGGCTAAGTCACCCCCTCACCTCTCTATTCAATTTCCCTCCTTATATTGTTAACACTGACTTAGTACTGCTTTTGTTGTTTGACTTCGCGCTACATGGTGGTCAATAAAAAATTATGCAAAAACATGATGCAGTGGTTTAAAAACAGGTACTTAAATCTCTTTCTAGGAAGCCTGGAGGTCAGGAGGGCTGTCTAGAAGGCTGTCCTCAAGAATAGCAGTATGTCCTTATTGTAGATTTACAGGGTTTTAGATCAAGTGGCAAATGCAATGTAGCAGAGAGAGCATTGCCTTGGAAATCAAGAATCTTGAGCTATAGACTCCCATGTGTTACCACTATGTGGCACGGAACAAGTCCATAATATTTCTGGTCTCCACTTCCCTCTCTATAAAATAAAAGGGTTTATTTAGATGGTCACTAGGGTCTCTTCTATTGTAAAATTATTTCTATTTTTTCAAGAGTATAACCTTAGGTAGTTGAACATCTGTTACCCATTCACTTGGAGATTAGGAACCTATTTAAATTCATTTATAAAAATGTGAATAAATATGATCAGACAGTACTCCCTAAGGTTATCTGTTGAATTTATTTGTAAGAATCTTGGAATTACTAGGCAGTGCAACTGCTGAAAATTTCAAGACTCGTTAACAGACTGTGTCCGTTTTTAAACACCATAAAGAAAAATATATAATCATGTTCATTATTAGGAATTAGCATCTATTATAAGAAATAAACATTCTGGGAGTCATTTAAATTTACTTCCTTGCTTTCAATTTCTCAAAAGATAACAGAGTTATATGCCAGTTTCTTTTATATAATAGCTATTTATTGTTATTGATAGCTTCCTTATCATTCTATGAAGTCACACCTTTGGCTCTCTCTTCTCTAGCATAAATAATTCTTTCTTTTATTGTATATTCCAATTTAAAGGGTTTTCAGTGAAGATAAATGATCTGAAATGAATGTTTCAAGTAATTGTTACTCAGTGAACTTCGCTGTATCATGGGGCATAAAAAAGAAATATGATCTCCTTAATCTTGATTCTATTTTCTACATGTTCCATAACTTCCTCCAGCAATACAACCAAAGCAGCTGAAAGTTAGAAAACTGTGGTACTTGTCTTCAAATCCCTTTGCACTTAGGTAGTGGGTGTGAAAACAGAAATGTAAGAAACAGAACATGTGTGATATATGAATCAAAGTGTAGAGGCTATTTGGTGTGGAACAATGTGATCCTTGTAGATCCTGCTAATGCATCGTACACCAAATGCCTAAAAAGGACAGAGTTTTCAATGGCAAAAACAGTCTCCTGCAAATAGACCCTTCATTCAGTCCCTTCCATGAAACTTCACTGGATGAAAACAAAGGAATAGCTTTATCTTAGGAACCTAAAATAGGTGTCTGCAAATGGATATATAACAAATACATGGAAATAAATTTGTTCACATCATTACCTGTTTTCCTGCAAAACTAGCTGCTTTCCATTTTGGTTAAAATTCCTAACAAGTAACAAGCCAAGGTGTCACATATAGCACATGGAAGCAGAAATAAATGTGGCTGAGGCATATTTTCTAAAGGGTGCAACTTAACTGGTTTTGTTGCCCTTAGGCCCCAAAAGATGATTATAGTAATCAGGCAGAATTCACACAACCCAGACACCTCAATATAAATACCTAGAAGAATTCTTGAATTCAGAATTTTATGAAGGTGATATGCATAATTGTTGAGCATGGCCAAATTATAGTATAAATAATACATACTCTATTCAGTTAGCCTAAATATTCCTATATAATAAACTTCAAAAGAAATACTGCAGATCTCAAGTCATTTTATTCAGTAACTGGTGAAAATGGATATGGGTAACAGTGTATGGATAATTAGTCATTTCTGGTCTTTCACAGATTTCATTATCTCTCATCTTTTTCTGAGTTTCCCAACTTTTCTTGTCTCACGCTGTTGTGTGCCTGGTTGTTTCTGCTTTGTTTTAGTGCTTCTCTTTATGTTAGTCTTTGTCTCTACTACTGTAATTGCGCTGAGATATCTGAATACAGATCAATATCATTACTGTGGAAGTTATTTTATTTTCTCTTTCAGTAAGCCTTGAAAAATATGATGAGTTATTTATTACTGTTGCAATGACGTCTCTCTATCTGCATTATTGCAAAGCAACTTTCTTACCACAATGTCAGTGTTCTCTGGTCATCTGCCTCTATGGAGATTGGACAGGGTCAGGGGTCAGAAAGTTCCGCTTTTCATGATTAGGGCCAGAGATGAAAATGCATTCTTCTTTGGATAGCCTCATGACACAAATGGTAATTCGGTTAAACAAGCCCTAACTCCCCATTTTCCACATCCTGATCTCCCGTCTGAAAAATTCCAGAAATGGTATCACGTAACAGTTCCACCACTTCTGGTCCTCCACACTTTCTCTTTTCCCCTAGCCAGGTCAATGAACTGTATAGTATATATACTGTGTATATCAAGTCCTGTGTATATAGTTTTTGCATTCGTTGCTTCTCTTTCTCCTTATGGGAAGGTTTTGCCTGTGTTTCCTTAAGTATACCCTC
Organism: Trichechus manatus latirostris; assembly: GCF_000243295.1. Taxonomy (NCBI): domain Eukaryota; kingdom Metazoa; phylum Chordata; class Mammalia; order Sirenia; family Trichechidae; genus Trichechus; species Trichechus manatus. The sequence goes on from NW_004443986.1 coordinate 5,677,706, forward strand.
CGCTCTTATACAGTCCTCTCAGTTTTCCCTCCCTTGCTCCCTGCATCTGCAGGCTGATCGCAGTGGTAGGCAGATGATAGAAGCTCGTTGAATTTGTTTCTTTTTTCTTCTACTTCTTGATAATTTGAAGTTGCAGTTGTACCTGTCTGCGAGTAATGCTGAAGCCATGGGTCTTTTATGGATTAATTCTGATCTTTGTCGACTTTATTGTTGTTTTGGGAAGGTAAGGGGGATATTTGGAAATGGTCACCATTATTCTCCAAAGCCCCAATTTTATTTTTAATAAAGATATTGAACCTATTTGTAAGTATTGTTGATGGCCTACTTGAGATCATTGATTGAAAAGTTCCAGTAGTCCAACTAGAATATAGTTGCTCATTAGATGAACAGGAATTAGTTATTAGTTTTATTGAATCTAGGGAGAGGTTTTTTTGAAGACCAGTTGTGATAATACATGGAACAAGTTTTATACGGTGAATGGCACTTCATATGTGGCACGTGTCATTATCATCTATACACGTGTCCACTTCTTCCAGGCCCAGAATTCTGCTTCCCACTTCTGGCCATATCCAAGTTCTGATTCCTCTTTATAGAGTGAGATGCTCTTACCTTAAGGTTTAAATACTGATATTTAAAAACAAAAAAAGATGGAGTAACATGTTTGGAGAGCATATATGGTTGGGAGATGCTATGTTTTTTCTGAGTATCAGAAACATCCTTGGCATTTAGAATGCCTTTTAATCTTAGCTCTCCCCCTGAGTAGCTATGCATGTTGAGGTGTATGTGGTTTTGTAAAGCTTCTTCGTATTTTTGGAGAAATACTGGGTATAACATGAACAAACAAAAAATGATTAACCAGATGTTTCTTTTGTCATCTTGAGAATGGGGGATTTATACTAATGGCTAACATTTCTACAAACTTAAAAATAAGATACCATGAATCTAACATGATAAAAGATTCATTTGGATAATCTGACTTCAAAGTAATTTAGAATATGACAGAAAAGTGAGAAGATTTAGAAATGAGGATTTTATTTTATTCTCATATATTTAAGTTATTAAATTCTTATACTAAACTAAGAATAGATTTAAAAAAAAGTTTGCACTGGAAACCTTGACTATCTTACTGGTTTTGATTTTATTTCAAGAACCGCTAGCTGTCTATAGAATTTCTATTATATTAATATAGTATGTGGAACCTTGGTGGCACAGTGGTTAAGAGCTATGGCTACTAACCAAAGGGTTGGCAGTTGGAATCCACCAGCAGCTCCTTGGAAACCCTGTGTGGCAGTTCTACTCTGTCTTCTAAGGTCGCTATGGGTTGGAATTGACTTGATAGTGATGGGTTTGGAATATAATATGTAATATATTATTATAGAATTACATATATTAATATATAATATATTTTATAAAATTTTAATACTGATTGATGCACTTATGCCATATTATGACATGAAAATACAATAGTTATTAATATATTATACTAATATATTTATACTAGTATAACATTTATAGCATAGTATATATAATATACAAGTATATTTTAATGTATTATAAATGTTTATGATAATAAATGTATTAATTTTCATCACAGTTTATCTTTCATTGTAATAGCTATATAATTTCAGTCTTCTCAATGTGACAGGAGTGTTCCCAACTTTTCTGATCTCATACTCTTGTGTGCCTAGTTGTTTCTTCATTGAGGATACAAATTGTGTCTGTATGTTCCTTTTTAGTATTTTGCACATAATGGATATTCCCCTAAATTTCTGTTCTTAAAGTATATTCCTTATCATATCAGTTCCTTGAATATTAATCATTTTCTCCTGAAAGAAAAAGTATTCTGCCACAGATAAATTTTAAAAATTCTTGGTTAAAAAAGAGTGTAAATAGGATTCTTTACAGCAAAACTTCTCAGGAGTCTTTATTAGCTCGTATCTGTTGTGAATATAACAGTATGAGTGATTGCATTCACTCATTCATTCACTAAATATTTTTTTTCTTTAGTGTCTTCAGTGTGGCAGGCAGTGGTCCATCTATGGAGACGTAAACAGTGAACAGTAAACAGGACACAAAGTCTTGTGTCCATGGAGTTTATCTAAATGTATTTGAGGCAGTATTCTTTCTTCCACGGACTGTCCTTTAGCGGTAACTACTACTTTGTCATTGATATACCAATATATTCCTCCTTTCCTTTGCTTCTTTTTTCACTGCATTTTATAGACCCGAAGATCCTCAATCACTACTAAAATGGCTAGCAGTAAATATTTACTGAATACCTATGTGCTAGTTATTATAAATAAATAAACATTGAGTTCACTAATTGGAAAGTTATAGGAGTTCAGTCTTACTCATCTTCAGCATTATTTTTGTCCTAATTCAATTTTCCATTACTTATGATTTTATTCCTAAATTTCCATTAAGCTTAACCTTTACACATTGGGCTATTTTCACGGGTGTCTATTTTCTTCTAAGTTTCCAGTTAGTGCAGAATTACAGGAATGCTGGAAAATTAATGGTTTGATGATTTTGGTGCCTGATCATTTTAAGAAAGGATTTTGTGTTCCAAAACCCAGTTTGGCCAAGACGAGAGACAAATTGAATGGCTTATTGGAATCTCAAAAATTCCCACAAAGGGATCATTGCTTGAAAATGATGTAGAACCAAGAGTAGAGGCCTTGGACATAGAAGATGCTTTATCACGGGAGAGAGAAAGAGGTTCCAAACAGTGGCGATCCAGGGAGAGTTGCTGATGGCCATTGTGTCAAAGTTCCCATTCTTTACTTTTCACTGACAGGGAGCTGGCCCAGATCTCCACTATGTTAGGAAATGTGTTTTTAACATTTGAGAGGTGAGAAGAGAGCCAGGAAGGAGACTTTGGGACCTTTTAAATGATTACACAACTTAAGCCAGATTCTTACTCTATAGAAATAATCATATTGAGTTATAAGTATGAAAATCTGGCTCCACAGTTTTATATTCTCTAAAGAGCTTAACATTTCTTCTCATTTTATCCAGCAGCAGTAATGCGATTCACCTGCATTAGTGTCAGGAAGTGAATGTTCAATGGAATTAAGTAACTGGGGCTTTATGCTCTGATAAAGGCTTTAATAATTATAAAAAACTTTATAGTTCTGTCTTTGAATTTTTTTTCTTTTGTCCACACTGTTTGGCCAGTCCAAAAGACAAACTGTTCCTTTCTCCCTTTATCTCTACGTTCAACACACTGTTGTAGAATGAAGTGTTGCATTATCGTTCTGCTGAGATTGGGTGTTATTTTAAATGTAATTTTGTAAGCATTTAAAGAGTTAAAACCTTTTCAGAATCAGAACAGGTTATTGTGCGTTTGCTTTTGTGCCATGATTTCTGCTTCTTAGTGAGTGAAGGGTTATGGGGTTAGTAAAAGCTATTCCTCTTGCTCTCCCTTCATGCTCTGTGCTCAAGATATAAACAAGGTGGCTGCGCTGATTCAAAGAAAGCATTTTGTCAAGAGTGCTGTTGCCAGCTCTGTCCCGCAAGAGCTACAGACAATTTTGGTTGGCCTGTAACACCAGGCTCAGGGAACCCCACCTAACAACACATGAAGGCAACACATGATATAAGATTTTATAAATTCAACAAAAGACTAGCTGAGATGAATTGAGTTCATACTATGTTGTTTTCAATACAACCAAATTTAGTTTGTAAGTTAAGAAAAAAAAAAAAGACAGCTATTGTCCTGGCGTTAAGTACACGCTCACCCACTGGAATGTTGGTGGAGTACACGGTCACACAAGGCCTCCTCCGTTCAGTCTCCTGGTTTGGGGTCTTCCCGTCCATAATCTGTACTGGTCCACACATCTCATAGACTCACAGCTTACTGATCACTTCCTTGAACCCGAGCCCATATCCTCACTGCAGAGTGCTTCGTTTATGTCTGCAATTGCTCAAATGCCGTTTGTGAAGCATCGAGCTGTTGTGCCTGTATTTCTACTGGCTCTAGTTATTTTTCTTCCTATTTTCTATGGCACAAATAAGTGCAATTTTTGGAAAACAGACTTTTTTTTTTTAATGTGACTGATTCTGCTAACACTTAGCAAAAATCTACAACTACAAAAGGCCTTCTGCAGCCGAGGTAAGTGACTTTTTTTTTTTTGCCCTCTCAATTTAGGCACAGAGAAGTTAGGTTTTCATTGGAATATTGCCTGGTAGACCATTTATCTCTTTATGTTACTCATACATTTTTAGTTCTCAGAGTGTCTTCTGCTGCTTGGTACTAAGTCTACTGAGCTACGGTAGAGTGATTAAAATTATTCCACTTGCTTTCTAAATGGTGGTTAGAAGGGTGGGACCTGTGAGTATCTGTCAGGAAGCTGGTCATTACAAGCTGCTTCACATTTCCCGAAAGATTATTGTTGTTTACGTGAAGGGTAAAAGTGCAATAAAGTATCAGCTACTTTTTTGTACCCTGAAGATATGTATGAATGGGATATGTAGAGATAATGAGTTAGTATATATAAAGTGCATAGGACCGGGTATGGCACGTACTAAGAAACATATAATTATCATATATTATTACTATTGTTGTTATTATTCTGTTTGAAACTACAATGGGGCTACTGTGTAGTAACCAGAGAAAGGGTATTTTTCCCCAAAATAGGTTAGTAGAAGAACTCAAGGAAGCAATTCAGCTTGTCAATTATAAGACCTCTACCTAACGATGAGGAACTTCCACCTAATTTTTTTTTCCTCGACATAATGCCTAAAAAACACTTTCTCATTTTTCTTCATAGAAAGGCTTCCAGCTGAGACTTTTTAGATGTGGTCTGAGTTTTTCAAGGTACGGAAGTGGTTGAAGAAGGAATATGTGTCTGTTTTAGGTCACTATCTCTAACCTAGTTATAAAAAAAGGTAATATTTCATCAGATAAAGGAACAATGGCATGAATGAGCTGGCTGGAAGGTTTTATTTGAGTCAGTGGCAACTTGAAAGGTTTATTGGAGACATAGCTAATACAGTCCTGGATTCAGAGTCTGAAGATCTAAGACTTGCTACTACCTTGAGCTTTGTGTCATTTACTTAACCTTTATTTCTTTTCCCTTAAGAGGAGTATAAAAATACTAACCCATGCCAAGAAGGAACAGAGGAATGTTAATTAGGTAGGGATTTTGAATACCAAGACTTTCAGAAAACATATTTTAAATACTACATTTTCCCCAAATTATTTGAAAAATGTCAATTTTTTCTTTATTCTCCAAAGTTCTGGATTGTGTTCTGTTGGAGCCCATCAATTATGACTCTACATCTTCAAAAAAAATTTTTTTTTTCAAAATGAGTATTATGAGGTGAAAAGGTAATGTTATCTCACTTAAATGCCACAATAACTTTGTGATATTGCCTGAGGAATTTGCATTTCAGAGCAATTAAGTGGCTTGCTCAAAGACACCCAGCTGGAAAGAAGTGGAACCAAAACATAGACCTTCTGGCTTCAAATCCAATGCTCTTTTCAGTATCCACCACAACCTCATCAAAGACAAAAAGACATAATCCCTCAGACTTGCATGGGATAAGCATTATGATCAATACATACTCTACTGTCTAAGACAAAACCTAAATAATGAAATTGATGATATAAATATTGGATGACTATCCTCCCCAAGCCCTAAACCCTTCTTTAAATCTTTAGAAGGCAAAAGCCCTTCTTAATTTACTTGAACACTTTTTGGCTAATATGTTCACATGAAATATGAAAAATGAATTTTTGTGTGTTTTTTTTAACTCAATCTATAGTAATTGGTCCTTTTTACTTGATGTTCTCATATATCACAAAACAAATTCTCAAACATTTTTTGGCCAAGAAGTGGAGGAGTGATTTGAATTATAATGCAGCTGGCAAAACTACAGACATCACTGGCAATTAAGTTCAATTTGACATGTTTATCATTTGGTGCAAACAGTGTTATCTGATCTAGTTTCCTTAATTCTTGGTATTTTATTATGCTTCACCTCTTCAGTCTATTTGCTGATATTGACTGTTAAATGCTTAGCTCATTTAAATTGGAGGCATTTTTCCTATCTCATATGTTTCAAACTTTTACCTATGAATTTACTACAGATATTAATTATCTATGCTTTCTGTTAATAGAAAGAAATGAAATGGCTGCCATGAAGTCAGTTTGCTCTGTGCTTGATGTTTATTCTCTTTTTTTTATCTGCCTTTAGCCTTTTAAACTGTAAAAGTGCCAGGGTAACAAAGTTAAATGACTTTTAAGAAAACACATACATTCCAGTCCTTCATACAACCAATTTTCCTTACTGGTTTGACCTTATGACTTCCTTGTATTTCATACACCTCTAAGTGGACAGGCAGAGCTGGCTCTGCATTGTAATTGTCAAGTCACCTATTGGTCTTCCTCTTACGATTGTAAACTCTTGTACAGAAAGGGCCTTATTTTGTTAGAATTTTTACCCATAGCTGGTACATAGCATGGTCTCTGGCACATACAAGTTATATATTAAGTGTTTAGTGAATAAATGAGAAAGAACATAGAATCAAGTGAATTGGGTTAGCATCTTGGTTCTGCAAGATGCTCAGTCTCTACCTATGAAATGGAAGCAATGATAATATTCTCTGAGACTACTGTGTCTATTAGACCATGTATTTGAATGTTTTTATAAACTGTGAAAACACTTCAAAAGATGATTATATTAATAATCATAACTTTATATTCTGTATGCTTTACTTCCCATGAATAGAGCATAAAAATATTTTTGCTTTAGTTCAGGTCTGGATTATTGCAAATGCAATTTACCTGGTCTCTCTGCCTCGGTTCCCCTTCTTTATTCCACACTACATCTAGACTAACCATTGAAAAACATAAAATGGGGTTGTCAGTTTCTTACTTCACAGTCTTTAACAGCAGCTTGGCTGTTTTGTTCACCACCACATCCCCAGCTCCCAGGCCACTGCTTATTATCTGTGCTTGTAAGCACGTCGTAGGTGTATATCCAGTTGGGAGGCCTTCCGGGCAGGGATAGGAGACCCCTCCTCAGTGCCTCCTGCATGTCTTTCTAGTCTGCAATCTCACTCCAGCCAGGCTTGGACATATTCAGGACTATAACCATAAAGAACAATGTAGAATTCCCCAAACTGTCTCTGCTCTTCCACACCTCAGTGCCTTTGCATATGCTTTTCCCTCTGCCCAGAGGCAGCTTCTTTACCCCACTGGGGCATCTGACATGTGTTTATCCTTTACAACTCAGTTTAGCATTAGACTCCTCTGCAAAGGACTTTCCTTTCACCAGGCAGAGGTTTCCTGTCCTTTGAACTCCCACAGCACATGGCATGGAAGCATATCTACATGGTACATAAGTAACCTATAATAATTGTTTCCAGGTGCTTTTTTGTGTGAAGTCTGAAATAGAATGTTTGTATTCCCTGCACCTAATCTGGTGTTTGGTGCTCTGTAAGAACTCACTAAATGTTTTTGGCATAAATTATTGCACAACTTTTGTAATTATAGTTTTGTTAGCAACAGTGTATTATAGTGTATTCTTCTACTGGAATTTACTTCACTATTCTTCTATTGTGAGGTTTTTGGAACTTTTCAGTTATTCTTCATGTATATTCCTGTTTCAATTGAGTAGATCGCCAAGTCTTTCTTCTGAGGCACATCTGGGTAGATTTGAAACTTCCAATCTTTCAGTTAGCTGCCAAGTGCATTAACCATTTGCACCACCTAGAGACTCCTAGGTTATATTAGAAGGGAGAAAAAATGTACATTTTTAAGGCTATCTTTTGGTAGGTGTTTGGCATGCATTACCTCATTTAAACCTCACAACAAACCTCACAACCACTGGCTGAGAGAGGAATTGACTTTTTATAGATGTAGAAAATGAGGCTCAATAAATTTGAATAATTTGTCTGGTAAGTACAAGTAAAGGGTTAAAACAGTGTCTTTCTGATTTAGAAGCTACGATCTTTTTCTTTGTTTTTTACCCCTTGTTATTGGACATCATGTGATGAGTTGAATTAATCACACATCTTAGTTCATAGCATATTATCAATTATAATCAGCCAGTTCGTGTGTTGGGGAGGAGGCTCCTTTTTTACTCCCTCCCTCCCTCCCTCTTTTCCTCCCTCGCTTCCTTCCTTCATTCTTTCTTCCCTTTTCCCCAGTCCCAAATCCCATAAGCACCCATTCAAATGTGTTTGGGATATGCCTTAAATACTCCAGTATCCAAGCAAAACATGTTGTGTCATTTGTGTGCATATATGACTTTAATTTATATTTGTTATTATTGTTGTTGTGTGCTGTTGAGTCTATTCCGACACATAGTGACCCTATAGGACAGAGTGGAACTGCTCCATAGAGTTTCCTAGACTGTAATCTTTATGGAAGCAGATTGCCAGGTCTTTTCTCCCGCGGAATGACTGGTGAGTTCCCAAACACTGACCTTTCATTTTGTACCTGAGCACTTAACCACTGTGCAGCAGGGCTCCTTTAATTTATAAAAGGAGTATATAAGACAAAAGACTAAATAGCAAAATGGATAAATAGTTCACAGAGAGAAACTATAGATGGCTTTCAAGTACTTGAGGAGATGCTCAAACTCACCAGTAATCGAAGAGATGCAAACTGATATATCAATAAGATATCACTCACTTTACTCCAATCAGAATGGCTAAAATAAAGGAAGATGGTTAATAGTAAGTGTTGACAATGATGTAGGAACACGTAACTTTTTGCACCGCTAGTGGAAATATAGATGAGAGCAGTCATTCTGAAAGCAATCTTACGGTACTTAACAAAATTAAGTGTATTTTTAGAGTGTTGTTTGTGGTAGCTAGGATATGAAGGCAGCCTAAATGTCCAATGCAAGAAAACTAGGTAAGAAATATGGTGGATACAACTTTTGGAGTACAATGCAGCGGTTAGAAGCAAAGGAACAGATTAACATAAGACAATGTAAATATTGATAAAAAGTGAAAATGTTGTGTGAAAAAAGTAAAAAAATAGAATGCAATATATACTGACGTTTTCTCATATACCATGCCTTGGTCACCTAGTGCTGCTATAACAGAAATACCACCAGTGGATAGCTTTAACAAAGAGAAATTTATTTTCTCACAGTCTAGTAGGCTACAAGTTCAATTTCAGGGAGTCAGCTCCAGGGGAAGGCTTTCTCTCTCTGCTGCCTCTGGAGGAAGGTCCTCGTTGTCATCAATCTTCCCCTGGACTAGGAGCTTCTCTGCACAGGAACCTCAGGTCCAAAGGATGAACTCTGCTCCTGGCACTGCTTTCTTGGTGGTAGGAGCTCGCCAACTCTCTGCTTGCTTCCCTTTCCTTTTATCTCTTGTAAGAAAAAAGGTGGTGCAGGCCACACCCCAGGGTAACTCCCTTAGCATTGGATCAGGGACGTGACCTTGGTAAGGGTGGTGTTACAATCCCATGGTAATCCTCTTTAACATAAGATTACAATCACAAAATGGAGGACAACCACGCAATACTGGGAATCATAGCCCAGCCAAATTGATACGTATTTTTTGGAGGACATAATTCAATCCATGACACACCATTTTTCTCTTCCATGCTTTAATGGCAATGAGGTAATATGATTATAATTTTGTCTTGTCTTATCCTGCTAGGGAAAGGAAAAGTCCTACAGTAATGTTACAGGTAGGTAACATGTTCCAAAGCTATAGTTATTTCTGTTTTCTTTTTTTAATTGTACTTTAGGTGAAGGTTTACAGAGCAAATTAATTTCTCATTGAACAATTAATACACGTATTGTTTTGTGATCTTGGTTGCCAACCCTGTGACATATGAACATTCTCCTCTTCTCGACCTTGGGTTCCCCATATCCATTCGTCCAGCTTTCCTGTTCCCTCCTGCTTTTTCATCCATGCCCCTGGGCGTGCCCATTTAGTCTGGTATACTTGGTTGAACTATGTGTATCATTGTTCGTTTTATCGGCCTATCTAATCTTTGGAGTGACATCAGTACTGAGGTAAAAGGGTGTTCGGGGATCACATTCTTGGGGTTTCTCCAGTCTCTGTCAGACCAGTAAATCTGGTCTTTTTTTGTGAGTTTCAATTTTATTCTACATTTTTCTCCAGCTCTGTAGGACCATCTATTGTGATCCCTGTCAGAGCAGTCCGTGGTGGTAGCCGAGCACCATTTAGTTGTACTGGACTCAGTCTAGTGGAGGCTGTGGTAATTGAGGTCCATTAGACCATTGGAGTAATCTTTCCCTCGTGTCTTTTGTTTTCTTCATTGTCCCTTGCTCCAGACGGAGTGGGACCAGTAGAGTATCTTAGATGGCTGCTCACAAGCTGTTAAGATCCCAGATGCTACTCACCAAAGTAGGGTGTAGAACATTTTCTTTATAAATTATATTATGCCAATTGAGTTAGATGTCCCCCGAGACCATGGTCCCCAGCCCTCAGCCCAGTAACTCGGTCCCTCAGGGAGTTTGGATGTGTCTATAAGCTTCTGTGATTTGCCTTGGTCAAGCTGTGGTGACTTCCCCAGTATTTTGTACTGTCTTACCCTTCACCAAAATTGCCACTTATTTATTGTCTAGTTAGTGTTTTTCCTTCCCCACCCCCACCGCCTCATAACCATCAAAGATAATTTCTTTCTGTGTGTAAACCTCCTCATGAGTTTTTATAATAGTGGTCTTATACAGTATTTGTCCTTTTGTAATTGACTTACTTCACTCAGCATAGTGCCCTCAGGATTCATCCATGTTGTGAGATGTTTTCCAGATTCATCATTGTCCTTTATCGTTTAGTAGTATCCTATTGTGTGTATACACCATAGTTTGTTTATCCATTCATCTGTTGCTGGACACTTAGGTTGTTTCCATCTTTTTGATATTGTGAATAATGCTGCGATGAAAATGGGTGTACATATATCTACTCGTGTGATGGCTCTTATTTCTCTAAGTTATATTCCTAGGAGTGGGATTGCTGGGTCATATGGTATTTCTATTTCTAACTTTTTAAGGAAACGCCATATCATTTTCCAAAATGGTTGTAGCATTTTGCATTCCCATCAGCAGTGCATAAGAGTTCCAATCTCCCCACAGACTCCCCAGTATTTGTAATATTCTGTTTTTTTTTGATTCGTGCTGGTAATGTGGGGATGAGATGGTATCTCATTGTAGTTTTGATCTGCATTTCTCTAATGGCTAGTGATTGTGAGCATTTTCTCATGTGTCTGCTAGCCACCTGAATGTCTTCTTTGGTGAAGTGTCTGTCCATATCCTTTATCCATTTTTTAATTGGATTGTTTGTCTTTTGTTGTAGAGGTGTTGGAATTTCCTGTAGATTTTAGAGACTAGAAGTTAGATATGTCAAGGCCAAAAAAATTTTCCAGTCTGTAGGTTCTGTTTTTACTCTTCTGGTGAAGTCTTTTGATAAGCATAAGTGTTTAATTTTTAGAAGATCCAAGTTATCTAGCTTATCTTCTGGTGTTTGTGTTTTGTTAGGTATGGTTAGTATCCTATCTGTGCTGTAAATTAGGGCTGCTAGTGTTGATCTTATTTTTTATTCCATGATCTTTATAGTTTTGGGTTTTATATTTAGAACTTTGATACATTTTGAACTAGTTTTTGTGTATGGTGTGAGGTATGGGTCATATTTCATTTTTTATAGATGGACATCCAGTTTTGCCAGGACCATTTGTTAAAATAACTACCTTTTCCTCATTTAATGGACTTTGGGCTTTTGTTGAATATCAGGTGACCGTAGGTGGATGGATTTACATCTGGGTTCTTGATTCTGTTCCATTAATCAATGTGTCTATCGTTGTACTAGTACCAGTTTGTTTTGACTACCGTAGCTGTATACTAGGTTCTGAGGTCAGGTAGTGCAAGGCCTCCTACTTTGTTCTTCTTCTTCAATGATGCTTTATTTATCCAGGGCCTCTTTCCTTTCCATATAAAATTAATAATTAGTTTTTCCATCTCATTAAATAGTGCTATTGGTATATGGATCAGGATTGCATTGTATTTGTAGATTGTTTTAGGTAGAATTGACATTTTCACAATGTTAGGTCTACCTATCCATGATCATGGTATATTTTTCCATTTATGTAGGTCTCTTTTGGTTTTTTGCAGTAGTGTTTTGTAGTTTTCTTTATATAGGTCTTTTACTTCCCTGGTTAGATTTATTCCTAAGTATTTTATTTTTTTAGGGGCTATTATAAATGGTATTGTTTTCCTGATTTCCTTTTCATAGTTCTCTTTGTTGTAGTAGAAGAATCAAACTGATTTTTGTATGTTTAGCTTGTATCCTGCTACTCTGCTGAATCTTTCTATTAGCTCCAGTAATGTTTTTGTGGAGTCTTTTGAGTTTTCTATGTGTAGTATCATATTATCCACAAATAGGGACAGTTTTATTTCTTCCTTACCAATTTAGATGCCGTTTGTTTCTTTTTCTTGCCTTATTGCTCTAGCTAGGACTTCTAGCACAATGTTAAATAGGAGTGGCAATAAAGGGCATCCTTGTCTTGTTCCTGCTCTCTAGGGGAATGTTTTCAGCTTCTCTCCATTAAGAATGATGTTAGCTATTTCTTTTGTATAGATGCCCCTTATTATGTTGAGTAATTTTCCTTCTATTCCTATTTTATTGAGAGTTTTTGTCAGGAATGAGTGTGAGACTTTATCTAATACCTTTTCTGTGTTGACTGAGGTAATCATGTGATTCTTTTATTTTATTTTATTTATGTGGTGGATTACATTGGTTTATCTTCTAATGTTGAGCCATCCTTGCATACCTGGTATGAATCCCACTTGGTTGTGTTGTATTATTTTTTTGATATGATGCTGAATCTATTGGCTAGAATTTTGTTGAGAATTTTTGCATCTGTATTCATGACAGATATCGGCCTGTAATTTTCTTTTTTTGTGGTGTCTTTACCTGGTTTTGATATCAGGGTTATGCTGGCTTCATACAATGAATTTTGAAGTATCCCTTCCTCTTCTATGTTCTGAAATAGTTTGAGTAGTACAGGTATGAGCTCTTTTCTGAATGTTTGGTAGAATTCTCCAGTGAAGCCATCTGGGCCAGAATTTTTTTGTTGTTGGGAGTTTATTTATTTATTTATTATTATTATCTTCTCATTCTCTTCTCTTGTTACGGGCCTGTTCAGATTTTCTACCTCAGTTTGTGTTAGTTTAGGAAGGTAGTGTGTTTCTAGAAATTTGTCCATTTCCTGTAGGTTTTTAAATTTGTAGGAGTACAGTTTTTCATAGTACTCTGTTATGATCCTTTTTATTTCAATTGTTATAATGTCCCCCATTTCATTTCTTACTTGAGTTATTTGCTTCCTCTCTTGTTTTTCTTTTGTCAATTTATCCAATGGTTTGTCGATTTTATTGATGCTTTCAAAGAAGTAACTTTTGGTTTTGTTGATTCTTTCTATTATTTTTCTTTGCTCTATTTCGTTTATTTCTGTTCTTTTTTATTTCCTTTCTTCTGGTGGCTGTAGTGTTCTTTTACTGTTCTTTTTCTATTTGTTTGAGTTGTAAAGCTAACGTTTTGATTTTGTCCCTTTGTTCTTTTTGGATGTGTGCATCTATTGCTATAAATTGACCTCTGAGCACTGCTTTTGCTGTGTCCTAAAGATTTTGGTATGATGTGTTTTCATTCTTGTTTGATTCTAGGAATTTTTTGATGCCAACTTGGATTTCTTCTACTATCCAGTGGTTTTAAAACAAGGTATTAGTCAGTTTCCATGTATTTGATTTTTTTCCTTGCTTTCCTGTTAGTAATTTCTACTTTTATGGCATTTTGATCAGAGAGAATGCTTTGTATTATCTCAATGTTTTGGATTTTGTTGAGGGTTTCTTTATGGTCTAAAATGTAGTCCATTCTGTAGAATGTCCCATGTACTATGGAAAACAATGTATACTTTGCTGCTGTTGGGTGGAGCGTTTTATATATGTCTTTGAGGTCAAGTTGGTTGATTGTGACCTTTAGATCTTCTGCATCTTTACTGAGTTTCTTTCTAGATATTCTGTCCTTTAGTGAGAATGGTGTGTTGAAGTGTCCCACTATTATTGTGGAACAGTCCATTTCTCTTTTCAGTGCTGTTAGTTTTTTTTAATGTATTTTGGAGCCCCATCATTGGGTGTGTAGATATTTATTATGGTTATGTCATCATGGTGGATTGTACCTTTAATCATTATATAATGTCCTTCATTGTCTTGTATCATGGATTTTGTCTTAAAGTCTATTTTATTTGCAATTAGTATTGCCACTCCTGCTCTTTTTTGGTTGCTGTTTGCTTGATATATTTTTTTCCATCCTTCGATTTTTAATATATTTGGGTCTTTGTTTTCTAAGGTGTGTCTCTTGTAGACAGCATATTGATGGGTCCTCCTTTTTTATACATTCTGTCACTCTCTGTCTCTTTATGGGTGCATATAAGCCATTTACATTCAGTGTGATTATTGACAGGAATGAGTTTATTGCTGTCACTTTGTAGTGCTGAGGTTTTTGTTCCTCTTACTCTTTTGTGATGACTTCCTTTTGTTTGTGGATTTTCTTTTTATTTTTCTTGAGCTACTCTCAGGATTCTTTCTTTGTCTTTGATTTTGGTGAGTGTGATTATAATGTATCTTGGTTACTTTCTTTTGGGGTATATCCTATGTTGGGTTCATTGGTCTTGATTGGTCAGCTTCTCATCTTTCATATTTGGGAAGTTTTCTGTGAGCAGATCTTCAAGGCTTCACTTTGTGTCTTCCATTTTCTGCCCCTGTACTGGAAGTCTTTTTACCCTTGATTGTATCCCACATAGTTCTTAGATTTTCTTCATTCTTTTCTTTGACTTTTCCTCGAACAAAGTGGTATCCAATGATTTGTCTTCAATTTTGTTGATCCTGTCTTCCATTGTTTCAAATTTGCTCCTAAAACCTTTTATTGCACTGTCCATTTCCAAAATCTTGTTTATCTTTTGGATTTATAATTGCTGTTTTCGTATGGTTTCTAATTATTTATTTTGATATTTTGTTCTTGTATTATTTTTTTGAATTCTTCCATTGCTTTGTCTGTGTTTTCCCTGATTTTTTCCTACATTTTGCATGATTTTCTATTTTTTCCTTAGTTTTGTCTATGTTTTCCTTCATCTGTTTCCTCATGTCTTGGAAATACCTGAATATTAGATTTTTGAATTCCCAGTCATGTAGTTCCAGTGCATCTTCCTCTACCAAAAGGTCATCTGGTGTTTTATTTTGGCTGCTTACTGAAGCCATCCTGTCCTTTTTTTTTTTTTTTTTTTTTTAAAGTACATCAGGTGAAAGCTTACAGAACAAATAGTTTCTCATGAAACAGTAGTACACATGTTGTTTTATGAC
>NW_004443986.1:5699493-5700827 GCF_000243295.1 Trichechus manatus latirostris
AGTGGAGAGATGAGAGACTATGAAATGGAGAAAAACAGAAAGGGGAAGAGGAATAAAAGAAAAGAATGAATAAATAAAAATCAGAAAGGTTAAAGAACCACAAAGTTCCGAGGGATCCCACTAGTGCAGCTGTGAGGTCTGGGGAAGTCGCTCTCAGGTGTTGCAGTACAGCCTGGCTAGAATGCGTAGAGGTATACAACGCCTGGTATTCAAGAATCAAAAAGAGAAGGAAGATATAGAGAGACGAGAAACTGAGCAATGAAGAAAGACAAAAAGGCAAAAAGAAGGAAAAGAAAAGAGAACAAATTAAACAAACAAACAAAAAAAAAGAACAAGAAAGGTCTCCAAAACAGAAAAAAAAAAAGAACCAATGGAAAAAAAAATGCTTTCAGGGATCCCTCTGCACGTCTGTGGAAACCAAACAGGAGTCTCCTTGCCACGCAGCTCCGCCTGCCCAGAAGGGGCTCCCAACTCAAGAAAAGGAAAAGAAAACAAACAAACAATTCAAAAGAAACAAATGAACAAAAGCCAGGGATCCCACCAGCACGGTAGCCCAGACTGGGAAGCAGCTCCACACTCGAATGGAGCTCCGCAGCCCCTCAGGAAGAAGCAAAGATGGCGCACGGAGCCAGGCACTCGAGCAAAAGGAGGGGGATGCGGCGAGAGGGAAGTAAGAAATCAAAGGAAGCAGAAAAAAAAAAAAGCAGTGCTAGCAGCCAACAAATGGCACTCAGAGTGCCAGCTAGTGCAGGCTGGTGTTTCTGGACAAGAGACTGTGTCCGCGGGAAGCAGAGGGGGCCAAGTATGGGTGAAGAAGGGTAGAGAGTGGGAAAGCGTATATCACAAATTATGGGCGCTCTGCAGCCCCTCAGGAAGAAGCAAAGATGGCGCATGGAGTGCGGCACTCAAGCGAAAGGAGGGGGAGATGGTGAGCGGCAAGGAAGAAATCAAAAGAAGCAGAAAAAAGCAGCACCAGCAGCCAACAAATGGCACCCAGAGAGCCGCCCACTTGGGTGTGTGGAATCCAAGCAGCTGGCGCTTCCCGGTCAAGAGACCGTGGCAGCAGGAAGCAGAGGAGGCCAATCCGGGGTGAAGAGGGGTGGGGGGCGGGAAAGCGCACACTGCAAATTACTGGTTGTTTCGTTTCCCGTTGGACGCTCTGTGAGGCTGCTTTCTTGTACCCCCTGTTTGCTGGTCTCTGATAGGAGTCCAAGATGGTGGATCCATGCTGCGTTAGCTGGTAGGGGACCTCTGCGTGAATCTCTCCTTGCTCTCCACTCTCTGTCAGTTTTCTCACTCCATTTGGTGCTTGGCTGAGTTCTTTATCTCTTCAT
>NW_004443986.1:5701433-5721175 GCF_000243295.1 Trichechus manatus latirostris
AAAAAAAAAAAAAGAAGAAAAAGTTAAATAAAATGGCGGGGTTGTGGGAGTCCACAAGTGGCGGTGGGGCAGACCCAGGGAGACTGTGCACCAGCGGCTCTCTAGCCAAGCGATGCAGCATTGCCTGTTGAGAAGGGGTGGGGGTGGTGCATGGGGCTAGGTGGGTGGGAGAAAAGAATGGAAGGAAGGGAAAGAGAGAGGAAAAAAAAACTGAGAAACAAAACAAGCAGAAACAAAAAATATGGCACTGAGAGAACTGACCACTGGGGGTGTGGTGGAACCTGGGTGGCAGTGAACTGCTGTCTTTCTCATTAGGCTGTATGGCACGACCCCTCAGGAACGGGCAGAGACAATGTAGGGCCTAGATGGGAGGGAAAAGGAAAAGGGATAAAGGCAAAGATAAAGCAAAATAAAAAATATGGCACTGAGAGAGCCTGTGGGTGAGGGCAGGGCTGACCCAAGAAGGCTGTAAGCCATTGACTTTCTAGCCAAGCAGTGCAGCATGGTCCATCGAGAAGGGGTGGGGCAGTGCATGGGGCTAGGTGGGTGGGAGAAAGGAAATGAAGGAAGGGAAAGAGAGAAGAAAGAAAAAAAGCAAAACAACAACAACAAAAAAATGGCACTGAGGGAACTGGGAGTTGCGAGCGGGGTGGAACCAGGGTGGTGGCAAGCTGATGTTTCTTTACTGGACAGTGTGGCACTGCCCGTCAGGAAGGGGTGGAGGCAGTGCAGGACCTAGGTGGGAAGAAGAACAAAAAGGGAGAAAGAGACAGATAAACAGAAATAAAAAATATGGCGCTGAGGGTGCTGGCCTATGGGGGCAGGACAGACCCAGGGAGGCCATGTGCTGGTGGCTCTCTAGCAGAGCGGTGTGGCATGGCCCATCAAAAAGAAGTGGGGGTAATGTATGGGGCTAGGTGGGTGGGAGGAAGGAAAGGAAGGAAGTGAGAGAGAGAGAGAAAAAGCAAAAAAAGAAAAACACTAAAAACAAAAAAAGATATGGTGCAGAGGGAGCCAGTCATGGGGGTGGAGCAGACCTGAGGAAGCTATGTGCTGATGACTCCCTAATCTAGCGGTGCAGCACAGCATGTCAAGAAGGGGTGGGAGTAGCACACAGGGGTAGATGGGCAGGAGAAGGAAAGGAAGGAAGGGGAAGGGAGAGAAGTAAAAAAAATATGGTGCTGGGGGAACAGGCCATTGGGGGCATGGTGGACCTGGGGTGACAGTGAGTCAGTGTCTTTCTGGCTAAGCAACTGTTGTCCACTGGTAAGCAGCAGAGGCAGTGTACAAGGCAGAAGGCTGAGAGGTGGGGAAGGATGTGTCTATGGTTACCAAGAGTTCTGTCTCCTGTTGGGAGCTCCGTGAAGTTGCCTTCCCGTACTCCCTAGGCTGGGTCATTGACGGCTGCATTCCAAGATGGTGAATCCATGCCGCAATAGCTGGCAGGAGGCCACCACTCTGTAGCTCTCCTTGTTATCTGTTCTCTGTCAGTTTCTTCTTTCACTGAGTGCTCGTTCTAGTTCTTTATCCCTTCTTTTGATGCTTAGGGTTCTAAGATTGACATTTGTATGTGTTTTTACTTAGTTTGGGGGGTCTTTCCTATAGAGGGATGTCATGGTTCTTCTGTCTATAGTGCCACGTGGGCTCTGCCTCTATACTTATTTCTTAGGCAGCTAGATATTAAAATGATCTTGTTGGAAAAACAAACAATGAGGGTTGAATTTACATTCCTCTATATGTATGACTGTGAGAAAAAGAATTTTATTTCAAAAGAATATTTCTTTCTGCTACTTAATGTTTACAGTTATACTTGTTAGATTGCTACTTTCAGTATTTTAACCTTTTTTCTTCTTCCCAAGATGGGCATGGAAGTCAAAGGATTAAGGAGAAATAAAAGATTAAGAAGAAGTGAATATAAAATATTTAAACTTCTCCATTTATTTAAGAAAACGAGAAGTCGATTCTTTTCTTTTTCATGGTATTTTACAAGGATTACATTGCTGAATGCTTTCCACTTGCTGCTAAAATGTCATTTGAGAAAGTGGGCAGAGATGTTAAATCAACTGCTTTTTACAATCATAATGATAATCTGGATGGCAAAGATTGAGCATAGAAAGTGGAGGATACCTCAAAGTAGAGAAGTTGACAACTATGTAATCATTTTGTGGGCAAATCTAAGATTCTATATGACTTGTTTCTGCCCACCATGTTTCTTCAATTAGAAACTATCATGGTTATCTTCAACTAATCTATTTAACTCACCCCTAGATGTACCCAAGTTTAAGGTCTCTGAAGTCTCCCTCCTAAATGTCTAATACATCTCTATTTTACCATAACTTCTCTATTTCTTTCTTAGTTCACTGTAACAGCCTTCCTGTATTATTAGTCTCTCTTGACTATAATCCATCTCCAGGGTTATCCTTTTAAAATTATCACTGACTTGCATAAATATGGCTCTCCTGTTGCCTGCAGGGTCAAGACTGGACTCTGGGATGGCATTCAAGGTCCTTTGAAAAATGTCCTCAGATTCACTTTCTGGTCTCATCTTCCAGCACATTTCTTCTGGACTGTTCCCGGGGTCTAAAATCGTGTCTTCGTTTGGTAAACGTGAGATATATATATATATATTTCTCTTGGTGATTATTCGTTTGTTCCTTCAACTAATCTTTTTTTAAATTGTGCTTTAAGTGAAAGTTTACAGTTCAAGGCACTTCCTCATACAAAAATTTATACACACATTGTTATACAACATCCTAGTTGCTCTCCCTGTGATGTGACAGCACACCCCTCTTTTCCACCCTGGATTTCCCATGTCCATTCAACCAGCTCCTGTTCCTTTCTGCCTGCTCATCTTGCCTCATCTGCCCATTTAGTCTCATGTATCTACTTGAGCTAAGAAGCACACTCTTAACAAGTATCATTTTATGTCTTATAGTCCAGTCTAATCTTTGTCTGAAGAGTTGGCTTCGGGACTGGTTTTAATTTTAGGCTAACACAGAGTCCAGGGGCCATGTCTTCCAGGGTCCCTCCAGTCTCAGTCAGATCATTAAGTCTAGTCTTCTGACTAGAATTTGAGTTCTGTACCTCACTTTTCTCCTAGTTTGTCAGGGACTCTCTGTTGTGTTCCATGTCAGGGCAGTCATTGGGGGTGGCTGGGCACCGCCTAGTTCTTCTGGTCTCTGATGGAGTCTCTGGTTTATATGGTCCTTTCAGTCTCTTCGGCTAATACTTCCCTTGTGTCTTTGGTGTTCTTAATTCTCCTTTACTCCAGGTGGGTTGGAACCAATTGATGCATCTTAGATGGCCACTCGCTAGCTTTTAAGATCCCAGATGCCAGTCACCAAAGTAGGATGCAGAACATTTTGTTAATAAACTTTGTTACACCACTTGACCTAGATGTCCCCTGAAACCATGGTCCACAGACCCCTGTCCCTGCTAACTCTGTCCCTTGAAGTATTTGGTTGTATTCAGGAAACTTCTTAGCTTTTGGTTTAGTCCAGTTGTGCTGACTTCCCCTTTATTGTGTGTTGTCCTTCCCTTCATCTAAGATGATTCTTGTCGACTATCTAGTTAGTGAATTCCCCTCTTCTGCCCTCCCCACCCTCGTAACCATCAAAGAATGTTTCTTCTGTGTTTAAATTTTTTCTTGAGTCCTTATAATATTGGTCTCATACAATATTTGTCCTTTTGTGACTGACTAATTTCACTCAGCATAGTGCCTTCTGGATTCATCCACGATATAAGATGTTTTGCGGATTCATCGTTGTTCTTTATCATTGTTTAGTATTCTGTTGCGTGAATATACCATAATTTGTATATCCATTCATCCATTGATGGGAACCCAGGTTGTTTCCATCTTTTTGCTATTGTGAACAGTGTTGCAATGAACATGGATGTGCATATGTCTATTCATGTGATGGCCTATTTCTCTAGGATATATTTCAAAGAGTGGAATTGCTGGATCATATGGTACTTCTATTTCTAGTTTTTTAGGGAAATACCAAAACAATTTCCAAAGTGGTTGTACCATTTTATATTGGTATCAGCAGTGTAGAAGTGTTCCAGTCTCTCCACAACCTCTCCAACATTTATTATTTTGTGTTTTTTGGATTAATGTTAGCCTTGTTGGGGTGAGATTGTATCTTGTAGTTTTGATTTGCACTTCTGTAATGGCTAATGATTGTGAGCATTTCCTCATGTATCTGATAGCCGCCTAACTGTCTTCTTTGGTAAAGTGCCAGTTCATACGCTTTGCCCATTTTCTAATGGGGTTCTTTGTCTTGTTGTTGAGGTTTTGCAGTATCTTGTAGATTTTAGAGATTAGACACTGATCGGATTTGTCATAGTCAAAATTTTTTTCCCAGTCTGTAGGTGTCTTTTTATGCTTTTGGTGAAATCTTTTATGAGCATAAGTGTTTAATTTTTAGGAGTTCCCAGTTATCTAGTTTCTCTTCTGGTGTTTGTGCATTGTTAGTAATGTTTTGTTTTCTGCTTAGGCTATGTATTAGGGCTCCTAGCATTGTCCCTGTATTTTCTTCCATGATCTTTATCATTGTAGATTTTATATTTAGGTCTTTGATCCATTTTGGGTTAGTTTTTGTGCTTAGTGTGAGGTATGGTTCTTGTTTCATTTTTTTGCAGATGGATATCCAGTTATGCCAGCACTATTTGTTAAAGAGACTGTCTTTTCCCCAGTTAACGGACTTTGGGCCTTTGTTAAATATCATCTGCTTATAGGTGGATGAATTTACTTCTGGATTCTCAATTCTGTTCCATTGGTCTATGTATCTGTTGTTGTACCAGTACCAGGCTGTTTTGACTACTGTGGCGGTATAATAGGTTTCTAAAATCAGGTAATGTGAGGCCTCCCACTTTGTTCTTCTTGAGTAATGCTCTACTTATCCGGGGCCTCTTCCCTTTCCATATGAAGTTGGTAATATCTTTCTCCATCTCATTAAAAAATGTCATTGGAATTTGGATCGGGATTGCATTGTATCTGTAGATTGCTTTGAGTAGAATTAACATTTTCACAGTGTTGAGTCTTCCTATCCATGAGCAAGGTATGTTTTTCCACTTACGTAGTTCTCTTTTGTTTTTTTGCAGTGGTGTCTTGCAGTTTTCATTGTACAGGTTTTTTATGTCTTTGGTTAGATTTAGTCCTAAGTATTTTATCTTCTTGGGGGCTATTGTAAATTGTATTGATTTCATGATTTCCTCTTCGAAATTCTCTTTGTTGGTGTAGAAAAATCCAACTGATTTTTGTATGTTTATCTTGTATCCTGATACTCTGCTGAAATCTTCTATTAGTTCCGGTAGCTTTCTTGTGGATTCTTTGGGGTGTTCTGTGTATAAGATCATATCATCTGCAAACAGGGATACTTTTACTTCTTCATTACCAATTTGGCTGCCCTTTATTTCTTTTTCTAGCCTAATTGCTCTGGCTAGGACCGCCAGCATAATGTTCAGTAAGAGTGGTGATAAAGGGCATCCTTGTCTGGTTACCGTTCTCAAGGGGAATGCTTTCAGACTCTCTTCTTTATGATGATGTTGGCTGTTGGCTTTGTATAAATGCACTTTATTATGTTGGGGAATTCCCTTCTATTCCTGTTTTGCTGAGAGTTTTTATCATGAATGAGTGTTGGACTTTGTCAAATGCTTGTTCTGTGTCAATTAATAAGATCATGTGGTTCTTATCTTTTGTTGTATTTGATGGATTACACCGATTGTTTTTCTAATGTTGAACCATCCTTGCATATCTGATATGAATCCCTCTTGGTTATAGTGGATTATTTTTTTGATATATTGTTGAATTCTGTTTTCTAGAATTTTGCTGAGGATTTTTGCATCTATGTTCATGAAGGATATTGATCTGTAATTTTATTTTTTGTGGTGTCTTTACCTGATTTTGGTATCAGCGTTTTGCTGGCTTCATAGAATGAGTTTTTGAGTATTCCATCCTTTTCTATGCTCTGAAATACCTTTAGTAGTACTGTTGTTAATTCTTCTCTGAAAGCTTGGTAGAATTCTCCAGTGAAATCATCAGGGTCAGGGTTTTTTTTTTGTTGTTGTTGTTGTTGGGAGTTTTTAAATTACCTTTTCAATCTCTTCTTTTGTTATAGGTTTATTTAGTTGTTCTAGCTCTGTTTGTGTTAGTTTAGGTAGGTAGCTAGAAATTTGTCCATTTCCTCTAGGTTTTCAAATTTGTTAGAGTTTTACAGTTTTTCATAGTATTCTGTTATAGTTTTTTAAATTTCAGTTGGGTCTGTTGTGATACCCCCCATCTCATTTCTTACTCATGTTATTTGCTTCCTCTCTTGTTTTTTTTTTTTGTAAGTTTGACCAATGGTTTGTCAATTTTGTTGATCTTTTCAAAGAACCAGCCTTTGGTATTGTTAACTCTTTCAATTGTTTTTGTAGTCTCTATTTCATTTAATTCTGCTCTAATTTTCATTATTTGCTTTCTTCTGGTGCCCAAGGGCTTCTTTTCTGCTCTCTTTCTATTTGTTTGAGTTGAAGGGTTAATGTTTTCATTTTGACCCTTTCTTTTTTTGGATGTGTGCATGTATTGCTATAAATTAACCTCTGAGTACTGCTTTTGCTGTGTCCCAAAGGATCTGGTAGGATGTGTTTTCATTCTCATTTGTTTATTTCATCCTTAATTTATTCTATAACCCAGTGGTTTTTGAGAAATATGTTGTTCAGTTTTCATGTGTTTGATTTTTTTTTCCTTTGTTTTTCTGTTACTGATTTCTACTTTTATGGCTTTATATTCAGAGAAGATGCTTTGTAATATTTCGATGCTTTGGATTCTGTTAAGTCTTGCTTTATGGCCTAATGTGTGGTCTATTCTGGAGAATGTTCCATGTGTGTTGGAAAATAAAATATACTTGGGTGCTGTTGGGTGGAGTGTTCTGTATATGTCTATGAGATCAAGTTGTTTGACTGTGGCATTTAGATTTTCCGTGTCTTTATTGAGCTTCTTTCTGGCTGTTCTGTCCTTCACTGAAAGTGGTGTGTTGAAGTCTCCTACTATTATTGTGGAGCTATCTATTCCTCTTTTCAGTGCTGTTAGAGTTTGTTTTATATATTTTGGAGCCCTGTTGTTGGGTGTGTAAATATTTATTATGGTTCGGTCCTCCTGGTGTACTGACCCTTTAATCTTTTATATAATATCCTTCCTTATCCTTTATGGTGGATTTAAAGTATTTTATCAGAGATTAATATTTCCACTCCTGCTCTTTTTTGATTGTTGTTTGCTTAATATATTTTTTCCATCCTTTTACTTTTAGTTTGTTTGTGTCTTTAAGTGTAAGGTGTGTGTCTTGTAGGCAGGATATAGAGGGATCATGTTTTTTATCCATTCTGCCACTCTCTGTCTCTTTATTGGTGCATTTCGTCCATTTACATTCAGTGTAATTATTGATAGTTCTGAGTTTCGTGCTGTTTTTTTGTTGTATTTTTTTGTGTGTGCTGTTGACAGTTTCTTTGTTCCACTTAATTTTCTGTGCTGAGTTGTTTTTCTTTATGTATTTTCTTTTCATCCTTTAAATTGTTGTTGATTTTGTATTTGCTGAGTCTTTATGTTTTTCTTGTTTTTATTTTGATGTGTATGATTGTTAGTTTCCTTTGTGATTATCTTAATATTTACCTCTATTTTTCTAAGTTTAAATCGGTCTTTTATTTCTTTACATCACCTTGACTTCCTCTCCATGTGGAAGATGTATGACTACGTTATTTAGTCCCGCTTTTTTGTTTCAGTTTTGTCATCTTTTACATATTGATGTCTCTGTTTCCCTATTTTCTGTGTTTTAGCTTTGATTTATTTGTGACTTCAGTCTGGTTTTTCTGTCCTGTGTTCTAGTCTTGGGTTGTTATCTGATGTTACTGATTTTCTAACCGGAGGACTCCCTTTAGTATTTCTTGTAATTTTTGTTTGGTTTTTACAAATTCCCTAAACTTCTGTTTATCTGAAAATGCCCGTCATGGATTGAGTTGTGCCCCCCAAAAATACCTGTCAACTTGGCTGGGTCATGATTCCCAGTATTGTATGACTGTGTTAACTGATGTGATTTCCTTACGTGTTGTAAACTCTATCACTATGATGAGATTATATGTGATCTCCTTATGTGTTGTAAATTCTGTCACTGTGACAAGGTTATACTGATGAGGTTGACAAGATTACTATCTTAATGCAATCTCTTTTGAGATATAAAAGAGAGAGGCAAGCAGAGACACATGGGAACCTCACACCATCAAGAAAGCAGTGCCGGGAGCAGAGTGCGTCCTGTGCTGAGATGCTCCCAGACCAAGGGAAGACTGATGCATCACAAGGACCTTTCTCTAGAGCCGACAGAGAGAGAGAACCTTCTCCTGGAGCTGAAGCCCTGAGTTTGGACTTGTAGCCTATTGGACTGTGAGAGAATAAACTTTTCTTTGTTAAAGCCATCCACTTGTGGTATTTCTGTTGGAGCAGCTCTAGATGACTAAAACAATGCCCTAATTTCACCATCATATTTGAGAGACAGTTTTGCTAGATATATAATTCTTGGCTGGCAATTTTTTTTCCTTCAAGGCTTTATATATGTCATCCCATTGCCTTCTTGACTGCATGGTTTCTGCTGAGTAGTGTGAACTTGGTCTTATTGACTCTCCTTTGTAGATGACTTTTCGTTTCTCTCTAGCTGCTCTTAAAAGTCTCTCTTTATCTTTGGTTTTGGCAAGTTTGATTATAATATGTCTTTGTGACTTTCCTTTGGGATCTAGCCTGTATGTGGTTCAATGAGCTTCTTTGATGGATGTCTTCTCATCTTTCAGGATATCAGGAAAGTTTTCTGCCAACAAATCTTCAACAATTCTCTCTATATTTTCTGTTATCCTCCCCCCTGCCACCGTTCTGGTACTCCAGTCACTCATAGGTTATTTCTCTTGATAGAGTTCCATGTAATTCTCAGGATTTCTTCATTTTTTAAAATTCTTTTATCTGATTTTTCTTCAAATAAGTTGGTACGAAGTGCTTTATCTTCATTCTCACTAATTCTGCCTTCCATTGCCTCAGTTCTACTCCTATGACTTTCTGCTGAGCTGTCTAATTCTGAAATTTTATTGTAATCATTTGAATTTCTGTTTACTGTCTTTCTATAAAATCCTGCAGCTTATTAAATTTGTTATTATGCTCTTGTATAACTTCCTTCAATTCCTCCATTCCTTTGTCTGTGTGTTATTTGGATTGTTCTGCATTTTGCCTGATCTCCTTCCTGATATCTTGAAAGGGTCTGTATATTAATCTTTTGAATTCTACTTCCAGTAATTCCCAGAAGTTCTCTTCCTCTGGAAGATTTCTTGATTCTTTGTTTTGAGCACTTGCTGAAGCCATCATGGTCTGCCTCTTTATGTGATTTGATATTTACTGTTGTCTCTGAGTCATCAGTAAGTAATTATATTTATTTATTTTATGTTTGCTTACTGTGTCCTACCTTCTTGTTCTGATATGCCCAAATAGGCTGCTTGTGTTAGCTAGTTTGATTGTTGGCACCTTTGAAGTTCTCACATTCTGCCACCAGGTGGCTAGAGCTGTTACTAGGTATGTGAGCCCAGGAGTCCATTTACTTTTCTTGTATGGATTCAGCTCAGATGTCCAGGTAGTTGGTCACCAAGTGTGTGATGAAGGCTCTTATCTACAGTCCTAGATGGGCAGGGGTGATTGGAGTAGGCACAGGTATCCAGGTGCAGAAGGTGTCATGTGCTGAGCAAGGTAAGGGGCTGATGACTGCCCCTGAATATCTAAGAGGAAAGTGTGTCCCTGTTCCTAGAGTGAGTAGGTGGGTGAGTTTTGCAGCCAGACTCCGGGCACCCAGTGCTGTTGGCTGTAAGGACTGGGAGGCACCACTTTTTCTTGGACCCCCCTTTCGGGTGACTAGGTGGTGTGGGTGGAGCCACTAGTCCTCAGGCCCCTGATGTGGGTATATGAGGACCCTGCTTAATGGGCAGAGTAGTGTCAAATGTCACAAACTTGCCACTCTACCTTATAGCTGATACGGGTGAAATTAAGCTTTAGGTATATACCTTGCTGTACTGTGCTAATGAGGCCCTACACTGTTGAAATGGGCCCACACAAGTCTATGCAGGGGTAAAAGATATTCAAAATCAGTGGACCCCTTATGCCTGTGCCTTGGCAAAGGAGCTACGCCTGCCCTGAGTTCCCAGCTGAGGGAAGCTGGCAGATTATTTTTTTCCTGTTTGTTAATTTGTACCCTCTCCAAAACTGGGAGAATGGCTCAGGGTATGTGATGGGTCCTACTTCTGGCCCAGAGGACACGGCAATCACTGAAGCCCACCCAGACCCAGTGCAGAGCAGGGAGGGGGGCAGGTAAATGGGAGAGAGGTTTTTCCCAAAAAGTGTGTTTTCTGATCCTCATGATATGTTAGATGCATGTAGTTATCTGTTGCCAATTGAGCACTGCTTCTCACTGGTTCTGGAGGGTTGAGTAGACTCTCCACTGCTCTGTCTTTCCCAATGTGGAAAATGCGTCCCAAGCCCCACTACTTGCCTCACTGCGTGTGCCAACCAATCCAGCCTGCAGGGTGCCCCTTCCTGCTGGGTCAAGTTTGGCAACTCCTTGCTGCTTCTGAACCATCTCTCCCTCCCCCACCACTCAGTCTGATTCTTAACTTTGCCTTTGATATTCAGGGCTCCTAGATTGTCATATATAACCAATTCACTTGTTTTTTTGGGTCTTTGTGGTAAGAGAGACCACAGGAAGCCCCTGACTACTTCGTCATTTTGGCTTCACCTCTCCTTGTGAAGTATTTTTTTAACACCTAGCACAGATGGTCCTCTCCTTGTGAAGCTGTTGTATGAAAATTGGGCTCATCCTATGTGTTTTAATTGCATTTTGTAAATGCGTCTATGCCAGCACCTACTCCCATGCATTATACATTTTGGTGTAGGAGCCCCCCTTCCCAAGGAAGTGTGTTGCAATGTCTGCCAAGGTTAGTGGAGACATTTAATATTTGTTTCTTTAGAAAATCATAATGCTGGCCACTTGCCTTTGAAATTTAAAAGAAAAAATATCAAGTGATAGAAAACTTTATTTGTAAGACCTGGGATATCTATCAATCATCTATCATCTATCATTT
The DNA here is from genome assembly GCF_000243295.1 of Trichechus manatus latirostris. NCBI lineage: Eukaryota > Metazoa > Chordata > Mammalia > Sirenia > Trichechidae > Trichechus > Trichechus manatus. The sequence goes on from NW_004443986.1 coordinate 5,712,570, forward strand.
TATCTCTGTGAACATCAGCCCTTCTTCTGTAAAAGGGGATCAAAATGGATGATGGAGGGAGACATTTGAAATCCTTTTCCCTCTCACTTTCCCCAAATTTGCATACCAACTAACCCTTTAGATATGACTATTTTCAATGGCCAAAGTCATTGTATTTGTAATGAAGAATACTGTTATTTATGCCTTGTCTTAGTTATCTAGTGGTGCTATAACAGAAATACCACAGGTGGATGGCTTTAATAAACAGAAATATATTTTCTCACAGTCTAGGAGGCTAGAAGTCCGAATTTAGGGTTCCAGCTCCAAGGGAAGGCTTTCTCTCTCTGTTGGCTCTAGAAGAATGTCCTTGTCTTCAATCTTCTCCTGGTTTAGGAGCTTCTCAGCTCAGGGATCCCAGGTCCAAAGGACTCGCTCCACTCCCAATGCTTCTTACTTGGTGATATGAGATCCCTCTCCTCTCTGTTCCATTCTCTCTTTTATATCTCAGAAGAGATTTACTCAAGGTACAAACTAATCCTGTAGATTGATTCCTGCTTTATTAACATAACTGTCTCTAATCCTCCCTCATTAACATCATAGAGGTAGGATTTACAACACGTAGGAAAATCACAGCAGATCACAAAATGGTGGACTATCACACAATACTGGGAATCATGGCATAGCCAAGTTGATATACGTTTTTGGGGGACACAATTCAATCCATAACATTGCCACAGGTCTTTCAGCTTAAAATTCATTCTATTATAGCAAAATTTGGCCTCAGTCTTTTAGAGTCATCTAACTGTAGGTAAACAGAATGGGAATCAGATGTTCAAAAGTTTCATTGACTTCTTTTAAAAATACTGTGCTTGTGTTATTTTATAATGAACTCAGATTAAAGATACAAAGGTAGGCATTAAAGAATGTCCCTACTATTACTATGATTTTGAAGGATAAACAGCAAAATTGGGGAACAAACCATTAACTTATATTTTGGTTCTTTTTGAGCTCCCTTTTGGATATAAATAAGACCTTGTTTTTGTGTAATTTGGAAAGTTCTCTATAACCAAATGGAGAGATTTTTTCTATCATTTGTTTAGACAAAAAGACAAAACTAGTAAATTTAGGATTTCTTTGTGGAAAGTCTCTGTAAATGAAACTAATGAATCTTGATTCAATAAACTTGAATGAATATGTATTTTGTCATAGTTGAATGATCTAAGTACTCTGAAGTCAGATGTGCTTTCAAAATACTTCCATAAATGTAAATTCTTAATTATGATCATTTTTAAGGCATTTATCTGTCTCCTGGTGGTTGTTGCTACTTTGGCCTCCTTTATGTGTTTTGGACAGAGAAGGAAACACAATGCTTGCATTCCTGTGGTTGCTATAGTAATGGAAAAAACTGCAGCTGTGATTGTAGACTTGAAGAAAAAGACTGAGGTAATTTCAGCCCTGGAGACTTAGTAAATATTAATTGTAAAGAAGAAAGCTCTTGCTCCCATTCTTTAATATTTTTTTTATAAGAGCCAGAAGTCATTATACTGAGATAAATTTTGACTCAATGTTACTGCCTCTTAATTGCATTCCAAAGGTAGTTTTGAAACCTTAGCTAAAATTCCAAGCAGTAGGATTTTGCATTCAATTTAATGAATTCCCTGGCCAGAATTTATATGTAAGATGCAGATGAAAAAACCACAGCTTGATAAAAAATATAGCTAGTGGTACTCTTACAAAGCAAAAAACTACAGTTGTCAGGTGTTTTCTTAGTTAAAATTTTTACTGAATATGTATTCAATTGTAGACTGTTCTTTGGATAATTGCATGGCCCATACAAACCTACCTCAGAGCAAAATACTCTCTACACTGCGTAGAGCCCAGACACTGTGACAGCACAAGATAGCAAAGACTGAAATCTTTCTTGATGCTCAACAACTATGAGCGCCCATATTTATTATTATTGTTGCTGTTTTTGTAGTTGTTTTTAGTTGCCAATTGACTCATGGCAACCCCATGTGTGCAGAGGAGAACTACTCCATAGGGTTTTCAAGTCTGTGACCTTTCAGAAGAAGATCACCAGGCCTATCTTCAAAGGCGCATGTGGGTGGGTTCGGACCGCCACCCTTTCTGCTAGTAGTCGCGTGCATAACCATTTGTACCACCCAGGGACTCCTGTTTTTGTAGCAGTAGGTGTCATACTGTTATTACTTTTGTTCCAGGGGTAGCAATCTGAAAGGAGTTTAGGATCAGGGTTACAGAGTCCAAAGAGAAAAGGAACTGTCATAAAGATAAAACAAATACCATCTGAGCAGGGAGGAGAACCTGCTTAGTAGTGAACAACCAGGGGGTTTAGGGGTATTGAGTACTTACCATGTATTGAGCCACTGTTAGGAACTATGGGTACAGAAAGGTATAGAATAATCTTCTTGCCTGTCCAAGATGGGCTCGGAAGGGTTTTGGATTATCTTACTACAATGTGAGAAGGGCCACAGCAGAGGCATGTGTAGGGTGCTATACAAACACAGAGGAGGGTAAAATGGAATCAGTTTGAGAGAAGTAGCATTAGAGCTTGGTTATTGAGAATGGACTCTAGAGCCAGAATGCCTAAGTTTAGACCTCTGCTGTTTCCTCACCTTGCAGCCTTGGCTATGTTCTTTTAACATTTCTGTGTCTCTGTTTGCTCTTCTGTAAAATATGGGTAAGAAATACGTAGTTTACAAGGTGCTAGGAAGACTGTGTTTGCTACAAACAAACCAAACCATCGACTCCAACTCTTGGCGACTCCATGTGTTGTGCATTACAACTGCGCTTCATAGGATTTTCAATGGCTGTCCTCTTTGGGAAGTAAATCTCCAGGCTTTTCTTCCCAGGAGCCTCTGGGTGGGTTCAAATTGCCAACCTTTTGGTTAATATCAGAGGGCTTAACTGTGTCAGCCAGGGACTGTGTTTGCTATAAATACAGATTAAATGTATGTGTGTGTGTGTGTGTGTGTGTGTGTGTGTGTGTGTGTGTATCTCTATCTCTTAGAGTAATATCAGGCATAAAGCAAGTGTTGTATACTTGTAAATTCTTATTGGAATAAAAATCATGCCAGTGATACCCCTGATGTAAAAGAGTTTACTTAACACATCAGTCCTGGGTCTTCTGGTCCTTTGGCTCACTTAAATGGGCAATGATTCTGAATCATATTAGAATCCAGGGGTCTCCTAATGAGCATCACTTTTGGAATGAGTATTGACTACATATACACTCTAATCACACTGGAGTTGCTTAGGAAAATTATTAAACAGCGTTAAAATTTTTTCTTCTTTCACTACCCTAAAGCAGACTATGTAGAGTTGTACAAATAAAAAGCAATTCAATTAAATATCATGCTCAATTAAAAAGCAGTTCAATTAAATATATTTAAATATTAGATATCATTGGGATTTTTTATTTTAAATAAACTCATACTTAAAACCACTATTGATTTATGTCCACAGTATTTTTTAAAATATGGCATTTTCAGTTGGTAGACACAGAAAATCTTGCTCCACGTTGATAACATTCTGAAGCCCCCCATATGCTATAAACCTATATTTTAATTAGACTCTATTTCAAAGATACAATCCAAATATATGAAGCCATTTCCGCCCATTTTTGTGTGTAATTCAGAAAAAAATCAAATAGATGAGTGTACATGTGTCATTATACTACTATTATTATTACTATTTTATTATCCTTATTAGTGGTAATAATAGACTGCAGATTGGAAGTAGCTGTAAATATGGGGAGTAGGCACCATTCTCAAACTCTTGCAAGGTACAAATGATTTGATATGCTTTGTTATTCATAAGTACCTTAGGCATTGTGGATTAAAAAAATTAAGACGTGATATATAGTGGACTAAAGAATATTTGGTCAAGGATCTCAAGGATCAATAAAGCTTAATAGGGTCATTGCTATTCAAGTTTTAGTGATTTGTAATTTCAAATTTTAGAAATGGATCAGTTTTTAGTAGATTCTGGGGCTTTTATGTCACACTTAGTTGATTCCATATTTTCAATATACATGAGTCTAATATAAATTAGAATGCAAACTTACTTCCCTCCACAAAGGACCTGAACGGGTTCTAATAGCTTATTGCGTAAATTTCTAATCTGTTGCAATTAATTGTTCCATGATATGACCCAAGTTACTTCTCTACCCCATTATTTTTTCATGGCATTCAACTGGGAGAAAAGAAAATGCTACTTAAGCCCTCAAGACCTCCAGTTTTCCAGCAAGGACTTTAAAGTCATTAGAAAAGCATCTTCTATTTCTTTTGTGTTAAATACTTTCATATAAGTCAGACAGCAGCAGAAGTTGATAGCAGTTGGTGGGCTTGGTAACGAATGATTGACTTTATTTATACACCGTATACATAGTCCAGAATGATATCTTACCTCCTGATTAGCCACAGAAGGCCATCGTAATGCATTTTCTCAGCTGGAAGCTGTCAATTGCTAATGTACACCTCTTCTTATTAGGACTGGTAACTGTCCTCGGAGATTTTGGGAGCTGAGATTCCTTTTTACCATTTTGTGAAGAATGGGGTGTCATTTGTTCTGTTTAAAAAAGTCTGGTGTAGCTGCTTTGGGAACAGCCCCATAGGTATCATGTTGCTCCAGTAGTACAATATAGAAAATGTCCTCTTTCTAGTCTATGTCAAATTATTATTATTATTTTTTATTGACCAACCCTTGAGACAGGTTTTGAATTATCTTCTTCCTAAAGTTTGTTTCTTTTGAAGTTATTTTGACTAAGTTATTCCTCCATGATGTCTAGCACTGGTAGAAACACAAAACTTCTAAGTGCAGTTGATATACTACTTAACCTCTCTGTGTCTCAGTTTGCTTGTCTTTAAAGTAGGGATGGCAACAGCACCTACCTCATTGGGTTTTTACTTAATTAAATTATTAAATTGAATCAATTATTTAATTATGGTATTTAAATCATATTTAGCATAACGACTTGTGTAAAACAATCCCCTAATGAATTTTAGTTATTTTTGTTTTGGGGTGAAAAAGATAGGAATGAGGACTGGGAGCAGGGGAAGGAGGGAGGCTGTACCTGCTCCTGATGCCCTGAACTGTAAGCCTAATGAAGCTCAAAGAGGGAAATAGGATTTGAAGCAGCTTAGTTAGGACACCTCTCCACTCATTTCCCCCACTTCTGTTCTAATCTATTTCCAAGCTTACCACACAGCAATTTCATTATTCATACTGCTTTTGATGTAAACCGAAGTTTGATTTTAAACCAAGAAGAGGATCACATTGCAAAGTATTTTGAGTGCTGAGGAGAGGTTATCTTACATGAAATTTTAGGCTTTTTCATTTTATGATTCAAGTGCATTTAGTGGTTGCAAGACCTGAAATAGACACATTTCAACGAAAAAGCAACTTAAAAGAGTTGCTTTCTGGCAGATGGAGGATTTTAGTTCATATCTAAATATGGGCTTTGTTTAGTTTTATCAGATTACCAACTCTGTAAATTGGATTAATGTGTAATTTTAAGCACAGCATAAAACTTCATAGAAGAGTTTTATATTTCTAGCATTTCCATCCAATTGAGTTATTTTTAATTTTTACTACTGATGTTGGACAATGGTGTATTGTTACCCCTTTCCCAGTAGCATTGATATATATATATATAAAATAATGCTATTTCTCTGATAGACTACTTGAAAGAAATTGGCTGGTGATCACCCTTGTCTAGCATTTTGTAGCTGAGAGGGATAGAAGTTCAGGTTGTGCTGCTGGGCGACTGGGGAAAAAGGCCTTGCTGGGGAAATTCTGTCTTTTTCCTATCCCAAACCCACACGATTTTGGATCTGTGGTCAAAGACACAGCTAAGCTTAGTTCTGGGCTTGAGTACCAGCCATGCCCGGGCCTCTGCCATCAATCTCTCTCTCGGAGTAGGGTCTAGAAATCTGAATTCAGCATCTATGTAATTTCTTCCTGCAGCTTCACTTGTCCCTGTGTGACTTTATAGCTTGTCTTGTGATTCAGACGCCAAAGTGACAGCTTTTGGCTTTGCTGGGTAGAGATCCCTCTGTTTGTGAGATGTAAAGGTGTTAAGTACCACTGCACCCTGCCCCTGCTCCCCAGTCCCAGTTCAGCTCGTAGAAAACGTAGGTCTTTGGGGGAGAAGCAGAAGGATAGCATAAAAAGAAATGGTTGTGGCTTAGTGCAAAAACCATAACTGGATATAGTAATAATATGTTTTTTCATGAGACAGATTTTGTAATTTTTCTTTAGTTTCTAATTTGAAGAAAATCTTGCAATGTTGCACAGCTTAACAAATATTACCATGACTTATATTTCAGAGTGTACATAGATGATTTTTTCCAGCTTCTGGCTCTATCATATTTCTTTGGGACATTACATTAGAATGCTAGAGTGAGTACACATTATGAAGGGGATTGGGAGGTGGAGTGGGGAATTCTCTGTAATCTCACACGGTATACTGTGAGGGAGTTGTATTTTCAGACTCTGCCTTTCTTTTTCCTACCTCTAACTCAAAATGTCTTAGGAAGGGATTTTATTAGGTTTACTTTAGTCAAAACAACTCAAGTGCTTTGCAGAGCCAATCACAGTCCTTAGACTATCTCAAAATGACTCAAATATTTGTGTGATACTTGGTAACTCTGAGACCTAAATGTGCATTTTGCTACTCATGGATACAGGTTATATATGGCAAAATGTAATCTATACCTTTATACTGGGAGCCTTATAAAGCCTGCTTGGCACAGCGTTCTGGATGAAATCACAGGTTCTAAAGGCAAACTAATGTTATAATTACATGCACACCCAAGAAGCAGAATGTCCATTTTATGGAGAGGGAAGCCACAAAAACTGTAAGAGTCATGGAAGTAGAAAATTCACACAGTATAATTCAATTATGATGCCATCACTCCAGAAATCTGTTTACAGTCATCTTTCTTGTTGCAATCTATTGCTACAGGTGCAAGAAATAACATATTTTATGTTTTTGAAATGAATGTAGATTATCAGAATAATTTTAAACAATTGAAATCAACTATAGCTAGAGATCCAGACTAATTTTCCATTCTAGGAGTCAGTCTTCTTATTTTTGCTGACTTCTGGCCTCAATTCTGTGTACTAATATTCAGTTATAGAACATTTAGTTCAAGCTTTGATGGAGATTCTCTAAAAATGCACAGATCAAGCTTTACTGCAACACACAGTTTTTTCCAGATAATACTTCATATTTTCTTTTACTTTGGTGATTTTTGAGAACTCTCCAATTATTTAAAAAGGAATTTAATATAGTATCTGGAAAATGTGGAGGAAAATAAGTCTAAAAGTGAGTATCACATTAATTTTCTAGGCAAAAAGAGTCGTTATAACCCTATAAAAATATTTAGCACGTATCTCTAAAATGCTTTATTAACAAGTTTGGTTTTAGTATGATTTAGCGATTATTTTATGTAATTGAAACTCTATCTTAGTACTGCAGAATAACAGAGTAAACATTAATAGGTTAGAATTCTAGTTGCATAATATATTAATTCATTATGTATACCAAACCTGATATTTCTTGGAATTTGCATTCACTTTACAAAAATTCTTTTATATTTTTAATTAGTTTAATTAAAATTTTGCGTGCATATTTTCAAAACATTTATTGTTGAAACAAGGTGAAGGATAATATTATGAATCTTCTATAATTTCTTTTAATCAATTTTATTTGACATATTTATTTTAATATATTTGCTTAGATTATAAAAAAATTCATATATATTGAGAAAAATTTAAAAATATGTAAAATAAAGAAGAGATTACAATTATGTAACACCCTAATAACTAGATAATATTTGGTAAATGGTTGGATGTATTTTATTTATATTCTTGTATAGGTTTATCTGTGTCAATATCTATAGTTTTATATTTCTATCAATTTGTATGTGTCATGGATATGAAAGTACTCAGCAGTTAACTCAAAAAAGTGTCCTGTACAAATATATGCATATATTTTTCCTATTTGAATGAGTCTTGAGGCAAGACTCCCTATATCTGTATTCATTTAATATGATTTTCTTTATTTATGACTTGACCCCCACAGTGGGCCAAGCAGGGTCAGTGGGATCTTTCCCTAGGGCACTTGGAATTGGAATGGACAGATTGCAGCCTCCCATTCCTGCGTCTATTGAATAGAGGAAAACTAAACGTGTTCTGACATGTAGAAAGCAGGGGGAAGGCAACAAGAGGCGGGGCAGGAGGGCAAGACTGGCAATCAAAAAGGAGTCCAGAAACAGGAAAAAAACTCCATTGCTGTTGAGTTGATTCCAACTCAAAGAGACCCTATTGGACAGAGTAGAACTACCCCACTAGCGTTTCCAAAGAGCGGCTGGTGGATTCGAACTGTCGACTTTTTTGATAAGCAGCCTGAGATTTATTTATTGACTTATTGATTTATTTTATTGTACTTCAGGTGAAGGCTTACAGAACAAATAGTTTCTAATGAAACAGTAGTACACACATTGTTTTATGACACTGGTTAACAACCCCACAACATGTCAACCCTCTAACTTCTCAACCTTTTTTTTGGTGAAAATACACATAGCCAAAGATACACCATTTCA
>NW_004443986.1:5723441-5764730 GCF_000243295.1 Trichechus manatus latirostris
TTCCACTGGAAAGTCATCTGGTGTTTTATTTTGGACACTTACTGGAACCATCCTGTCCTGTTTTTGTAAATGTTTTGATATTGTCTGCTGTCTTTGGGGCATTCGGTAGTTATTTTTCTCATTTATTGATTGTAGATTTGTTTGTTTCATCCCTTTTTTAAAAAAATTTGCCTGAGTCTGAGCAGGCAGGCTGTGTGTTCTTTGTTATTTGCTCATCTGTGGGCACAATACTTTTCGCCTCCTTCTCCAATCGGCAGGGTCAGTCACTCAGATATGGTACGGCAGGGCAGGTCTAGCAGCGTAAGATTTTAACCACTGTGTCACAAGAAACAGGGAGAGGGTTCTAATTACCATGAAGGCCATAGTTAGTGTATTTCCAAAGTTCAGCTAAATTCTTGCCTTTGGTTTTCATGGCACATTTTCCTTCTTACTTAACCTAGGTGGTGTGGGTTTCATTTATTTTAATATCAGAAGATGTCTAATAAAATATAATATGATATTGTTGCAAACCGCTGTTTCATTTAGCAATATGTTATAGATATTTTCTCATATTATTAAACGTGTTTTCTTAGAAATTTGTTTTTTACATCATGACTATTTGCTTAACATAATTTCCGGAAGTGAAAGTACTAGGTTGAAGAGGATGACCATTCTTATGGATATTTGTCAGTATTTGTTAATTATCCTCCAGAAGGGCATACCAAGCAGTGAGTTTCCTTGCACATTTGCTAGTACCAGGTACTATCTTAAAAAAAAAATTAAATTGACATTTCAAATTTAAAAAATACGTATTTCAAAATATAATAATAGTGAAAATAGTGCTCCATAGACAAATTTGTTAGCTTTTTAGAGCACTTATAACTTAAAATTAAATTTTAATATAATATTAAATTGGTAAGTTTTCATAAGCCAAATTGAAGCCCTAAATATAAGATGTAAAGAAAACCAATCATTTTTTAAAAGTGCAGACTTGCTAAGAACAAGAGCAAGGCTAAGCATTTTTAAAAAAAATGAAATAATGAATTAAAATGGGAAATTCCAGACTGTTTCCTCTGGATGGAGAAAAATCACACCTATAATTACCAGACTGTTCTTTCCCATATTTCCTTAAGTAGTTATAAAGACCTCAAGCAGAAGAGGTATTTCCCCTTAAGGAGTGTTCAGTGTTGAGTAACTAGTTTTTCAAAATACGGCTAATGTCCATTAAAAGAAAATGTGCACATTGAGCAACCTTCTTCGGGAAATACGTTTTATAAAAATAGAAACACCAGGATTTAAGAATAAGGATAAAAGCATATTTGTTACAGCATAATTTTGGTAACAAATTTTCACCCAAATCATGACAAAATAAATTTCCCTTATTGATTGACTCAATTATGATACATCTGTCATGGAATATTATGTAGTTAAATCTGTACTACATGTAAGTGCATATGTGTGTACATGCTTGTATTGAGAAACTGCCTTAGGAAATGTACACATTTTAAACTCGAGAAATTGGAGTCTGTAGGGATGGTACACACTGTGTTTCATGTTCTGTGTCATCATTAACCTTGGTTATCATTAAAAATTGGTCATCATTAACTATAGAATGCTTCCTTTGGAAAAGCTTCAAGAGAGGTATTGAAACATTCTGGACCACTTACACATTTCTACCCACTAGGTGATACAAAGATCACCCTGCCAGGGAATTTTGAAGGCTTTTCTTCCCTTTGAATTTGGGAAATTTATCAAGAGTGAGAACGTAGACAGTATCAATTATTGCCCTATTTATTAAGGATGTAATTAAAAATATTTTCAAACACATTCCCATGTTGTTAAATTCTGTTTTCCTGTGACACTCTTCTCATTGAATCAGTGTTTTTCTTCTCTTCTGGAGGAAAGCAGATGTTACCTTGACTGTAAGGATCATGAGGGACAAAGCTTACTTTTTTTTCTTTTAAATTTGTAGCAGAAAATAGTATTAAGTGACTTTAAGAGTTTTCTAAATCCCTTAAACTTACATCAACACATCCAGGTTGCTAAAGCAATAGAACAGACAGGGAGTTGGAACAGGAGGTGAGAGATAAAATTTCTTGTATTAGGGTTAATCCTTCAGTGCGGATGAAAACCTTTCAGGTCTGTATGGAGATACCTAAGAATATGCAGTGGAGTTAGAAGCCTGCTGATTTAGGCATAATTCCAAGAGGCTTCAGCTCTAGCAAAGACATAGCTTTCTACTCAGAGCCTTGGCCACTTAGAAGAGGAGGGCAGCTAAATGGCTCCCCACAGCTTGGTCATGCCTTGTACAAGGTACACAAGATTTTGGGTGCTGTGGGTAGGGGATGGGGAGCTATTGAGGAGGATGATACCAAAGGATCACATATACCCCCTAAATGACTCTATGGCATCACATGGAAAGATGGAAGAGGAGAGAAATCCGAAAGACTGGGACATACGCCTAGAAAGAAACTGATTTAGTTAACAAGAGAGCGAGAGAATAAGATGCCGTTGATTGACTGGTTAAACAGATTTCACCACTGAATCTCCAGGCATGAGTGCTAATATTCAGTGATAACTGATCTTTAAATCTGACTATTCATCATAGGGTTCCATCGTTTTGTTCAATCTACTTTGATATCATGCAGTCTACCAGGCATGAGGTGGGAAATTCACACGGGTTAGCCTTCAGAGTTTTCAGTTATTTGTGAAAAGTGCCAACCTTTGATACCAGTGGAATGCTGGCATTTAAAGAACGTTACCACCGCCATACCACGACAGAAGTTGCCAGGAGTAAAGTGGCTTAATAAAAATACAGACTTTATCCACGGAGAGTTTCCATCAGCTCTCTACTATTTTTAATTTCAGCAGTTTGAAAAATAACACATGGGAGTGAGAATAAAACTAAATTTATAGGAATCCTAATATTTTAAATAGAGAACTTGAACCAAAAGATGAAGCCCCAAATTGTTTGAGTCTGTGCTGGAGGCTTTAGAGCCAACATTGACATTGTGTGGCTGTAATATCTCCTTTAAAATATTCATCTTGTCCCATTCATTAAAAAACAAAAACAATGGTGTTTAAGTGTTGGCCAATATCACCAATGAAATGTTTACTTTACTTTTGCTAGAAAGATATGATTTCTTTCTTTTTATAATTATTGTAAAAATATAGATAACTCAACATTTGCCAATTCAACATTCTTCACATGTACAATTTAGTGACACCAATTACATCAGTAATATTGTGCAACCATCACCAATATTCATTGACAAATTTTTTATCACCATGATACAATTTCTTAAACTAACATCTCTCACTGTTTTGTGACCAAGTACAAAGAAATGGAGTCCAAAAAATCTAGCTCTACCATAAATGTACCTGAACTTATGGTATAACTTTATTAAAGATTGCTGCTTCTGGAAATAATACCCTGTTATTACCAGATCTAAATGTATTCCAACCCAACCATGACACCGACCATAGTCATCTTCTTTTCCTTATGATGGCAGTGGCTGCCTGTAAAACAACCCCGCAATGGTCTTGACTGCTCAGCCATAATAGGCCTTGACTCATTCATTTAGTACATATGGAGAAAACCAAGCTGTTTGGAGGACTTTCTCCTCTTATTCTCTTTTCAAAGGTTCATGTATTCTAGACATCTGAATTATGTAATTAGAATTTTTGGAATCTTAGAACTTTAGATCTTTCTTACTATGTCTTACTCACAGACCACATCATCAAGGTAAAAGCACTAAATGGCATAATATGGTGGTATGTATTTGGTTGTCCAGATTTTTAATAACCATGCCACTAAATACTATGTTTTAACTCTTTTCTTCTAAGCAGTTCACTGAGTGACAGAGAGCATCATCAGGCTATATAACACCTTAGAATAGTAGACCTCACACATTAATATTTGCAAAATGAAAAACTCTTATTTATATTATAATTTCATTGATCAAGTTGCAAAGAGCTCCTTTGTTTTACCTCATGTCATCATTAAAACAGGTCAATGCTTACTTAGTTCATGACATATGTGAAAAAAAATAGGTTTACATGGTATTTACTATAACACTTTTCTTTCTTGTCTCAGAAATATGATTTTTCCCTATTTTCCTGCATATGATTGTGATTGTTGCAATGATTTTTATCTTCTTTCTTTGAATCATCTCTAATTTCACACAGAATTACACAGAACTATGTAGGGGAAATCTCACACATCTGTCAGTTTGTCCTGCTGTGGTGGCTTGTGTGTTGCTGTGATAGTGGAAGCTATGCCAATGGTATACCAAATGCCAGCAGTGTCACCCATGGTGGACTGGTTTCAGCAGAGCTTCCAGACTAAGACAGACTAGGAAGAAGGACCTGGAAGTATACTTCTGAAAAAATTGGCCAGTGAAAACCTTGTGAATAGCAGCAGAACATTTGTCTAGTATAGTGCTGACAGCTGAGCCCCTCAGGTTGGAAGGCACTCAAAATACAACTAGGGAAGAGCTGCCTCCTCAAAGTAGAGTCGACCTTAATAACGTGGGTAGAGTTAAGCTTTCTGGACCTTCATCTGCTGATGTGGTACAACTCAAAATGAGAATAAACAGCCACAAACATCCATTAATAATAGGAACATGGAATGCATGAAGTATGAATCTAGGAAAATTGGAAGTCCTCAAAAATGAAATGGAGCACAAAAAGATTGATATCCTAGGCACTAGTGAACTGATATGGACTGGTATTGGCCATTTTGAATCAGACAAACATATGGTCTATTATGCTGGGAATGAAAAATTGAAGAGGAATGGTGTCTCATTCATTGTCAAAAAGAACATTTCAAGATATATGCTGAAGTATGATGCTGTCTGCGATAGGATAATATTCATACTCTTATAATGAAGATCAGTTAATATGACTATTATTCAAATTTATGCACCAACCACTAATGTCAAAGATGAAAAAATTAAATATTTTTATCAACTTCTGCAATCTGAAAGTGATCAAATGTGCAATCAAGATGCATTGATAATTACTGGTGATTGGAATGTGAAAGTCATAAACAAAGAAGAAAGATTTGTTGTTGGAAAATATGGCCTTGGTGATAGAAATGATGCTTGAGATGGCATGATAGAATTTTGCAAGACTGACTTATTCATTGAAAGTACCTTTTTTCACCAAGGTAAGTAGTGTCTAGACATGTGGACCTCGACAGATGAAATATACAGGAATCATATCAACAACATCTGTGCATCTGTGGAAAGAGACGATGGAGAAGCTCAATATTATCAGTCGGAACAAGGCCAGGGGCCACCTGCAGAACAGACCATCAGTTGCTCATACACAAGTTCAAGTTGAAGCTGAAGAAAATTAGAGCAAGTCCACAAAAGAGCTAAAATACAAACTTGAGTATATCCCACCTGTATTAAGAGACCATCTCAAAAATAGATTTGATGCGTTGAACACTAATGACCAAAGACCAGATGATTTGTGGAATGACATCAAGGACATTATATATGAAGAAAGCAAAAGGTCATTAAAAAGACAGGGAAGAAAGAAAAGAGCAAAATGAATGTCAGAAGAGACCCTGAAACTTATTCTTGAACATAGAGCAGCTAAAGCGAATGGAAGAAATAATGAAGTAAAAGAGCTGAACAGAAGATTTCAAAGGGTGGCTCAAGAAGACAAAGTGAAGTACTGTAATGAAATATGCAAAGACATGAAGTTTGAAAACCAAAAGGGAAGAACAAGCTCAGCGTTTCTCAAGCTGAAAGAACTGAAGAAAAAAGTAAAGCCTTGAGTTGCAATTTGGAAGGATTCTACAGGGAAAATACATATTTTTTTAAATTTTATTTTATTGTTGTACTTTAAGTGAAAGTTTACAATTCAAGTTACTCTCATACAAAAATTTATACATACGTTGTTATGTGACCCTATACTGTGACAACACACTCCTCCTTTCTACCCCTGATTTCCCGTGTCCATTCAACCAGCTCCTGACCCTCTCTGCCTTCTCATCTCACCTCCAGACAGAAGCTGCCCATCTAGTTTCATGTGTCTACTTGAGCTAAGAAGCACACTCTTCACGAGTATCATTTTACGTCCCATAGTCCGGTCTAATCTTTGTCTGAAGAGTTGACCTTGGGAATGGTTTTGGTTCTGGGTTGACAGAGAGTCCAGGGGCCATGATTTCTGGAGTTCCTCCAGTCTCAGTCAGACCATGAAGTCTGGTCTTTTTACTAGAATTTGAGCTCTGCACCCCACTTTTCTCCTGCTCCATCAGGGACTGTCTGTTGTGTTCCCTGTCAGGGTAGTCATTGGTGGTACCCCGGCACCATCTAGTTCTTCTGGCCTCAGGCTGATGCAGTCTCTAGTTTATGTGGCCCTTTCTGTCTCTTGGACTAATACTTTCCTTGTGTCTTTGGTGTTTTTCATTCTCCTTTACTCCAGGTAGGTTGGGACCAATTGATGCATATTAGATGGCCGCTTGCAAGCTTTTAAGACCCCAGATGCCACTCACCAATGTAGGATGCAGAATATTAATAAACGTTGTTATGCCAGGTAACCTAGACGTCCCCTGAAAGCATGGTCCCCAGACTCCTGCCCCTGCTACTCTGTCCCTCGAAGTGTTTGGTTGTATTCAGGAAACTTCTTAGCTTTGGTTTGGTCCAGTTGTGCTGACTTTCCCTGTAGTGTGTGCTGCCCTTCCCTTCATCTAAGATAATTCTTGTCTACTATCTAGTTAGCGAATAACTCCCTCCCTCCCCACCCTTGTAACCATCAAAGAATGGTTTCTTCTGTGTTTAAACCTTTTCTTGAATTCTTATAATAGTGGTCTTATACAATATTTGTCCTTTTGCAACTGACTAAATTCACTCAGCATGATGCCCTCCAGATTCCTCCATGTTATAAGATGTTTCATGGATTCATTGTAGTTCTTTATTGTTGTGCAGTATTCCATTGTGTGACTATACCATAATATTTTTATCCATTCATCCATTGATGGGCACCTAGGTTGTTTCCATCTTTTTGCTACAGTGAACAGTGCTGCAATGAACATGGATATGCGTATATCTATTCCTGTGAGGGCTCTTATTTCTCTAGGATATATTCCAAGAAGCGGGATAGCTGGATCTTATGGTACTTCTATTTCTAGCTTTTTAAGGAAGTTCCAAATCAATTTCCAGAGTGGTTGTACCGTTTTACATTCCCACCAACAGTGCATAAGTTTTTCAGTCTCTTCATAACCTCTCCAACATTTTTTATTTTGTGTTTTTGGATTAATGCTAGCTTTGTTGGGGTGAGATAGTACCTCATTGTAGTTTTGATTTGCATTTCTCTAATGGCTAATGATCGTGAGCATTTCTTCACGTGTCTCTACAGGGAAAATATTGAGGGTCACAGGAAGTCTTAAAAGAAGATGGAATTGTTAGTCACTGTACCAAAAAGAATTGGTCAACATTCAACCATTTCAGGAGGTAGCATATAGTCAAGAACCAATGGTACTGAAAGAAGAAGTTCAAGCTGCACTGAAGGGAATGGCAAAAAAACAAGGCTCCAAGAATTTATAGTTAACATTGGGAAGAATGGGAATTCCAGAACACTAACTTGTGCTCATGAGGAACCTGTACATAGACCAAGAGGCAGTCATTCGAACTGAACAAGGGGAAACTGTGTACTTCAAAGTCAGGAAAGGTGTGCATCAGGGTTGTATCATTTCACCATACTTATTCAATCTGTATGCTGAGCAAATAATCTGAGAAGCTGAACTATATGAAGAAGAACATGGCATCAGAATTGGAGGAAGACACATTAACAACCTGTAATATGCTGATGACATAACCTTGTTTGCTGAAAGTGAAGAGGATTTGAAGCACTTACTTATGAAGATCAAAGACCACAGCCTTCAGTATGGATTACACCTCAACATAAAGAAAACAAAAATCGTCCCAACTAGACCAATATGCAACATCATGATAAATGGAGAAAATATTGAAGTTGTCAAGAATTTTGTTTTAGTTGGATCCACAATCAACACCCATGGAAACAGCAGTCAGGAAACCAAATGACACATTGCATTGGGCAAATCTGCTGTCAAAGACCTCTTTAAAGTGTTTAAAAGCAAAGACATCACTTTGAGGATTAAGGTGCGCCTGACCCAAGCCATGGTATTTTCAACTGCCTCAGTATGCATGCAAAAGCTGGACAATGAATAAGGAATGCTGAAGAAGAATTGAAGCCTTTGAATTACGGTGTTGACAAAGAATATTGAATATACCATGGACTTCTAGAAGAACAAACAAATCTGTCTTGGAAGAAGTACAGCCAGAATGCTGCTTAGAAGCAAGGATGGTAAGTCTTTGCTTATATATTTTGGAAATGTTATCCAGAGGGACAAGTCCCTGATGAAGGATATCATGCTTGGGAAGTGGAGGATCAGCGAAAAAAGAAGATGACCCTCAATGAGATGAATTGACACAGTGGCTGCAACAACGGGCTTAAGCATAACGGAGATTGTGAGGATGGCGCCAGGACTGGGCAGTGTTTCGTTCTGTTGTAAATGGGGTCGCTGTGAGTTGGAACCTACTTGATGGCCCCTAACAACAAATCAATGTAGGGAAAAATGTCCCAAGAACTGATAAAAGATTAGGTAAGTATGATAAATTTGTGTTTTTCACAGGCCTTGTCAATATGCCTTTAGTACTTTTTTTGCTATAGTAGTAAGTTGACTTCTATGAAGAACAGATTATGTAGATTCTATTTCAAATAATAACTGATATTTTCAAATTAAACATTTTGTAGAACTAGTTTGGGTTAATTTATCTTAAATGCACTAATGTTATGTACACATCATCGCCAAATCTTCCTTTAGTTTATTCCTCCTCCCCTTGTTCTGTTTTGTTTGATATTATACAATTTCATCTGGAAACCTAGAGATTTTACTATTCATTCTTGTTCTCTCTCAAGGTATTTATAAACATATGTAAGTCACTTAACTGCTCGCACTTCAGTTATAGTCTTGCTAAAAGAGTTGGGTGGACTGGATAATGCTTTAGATCCCATCTAGCTCTGAAAGTCTATGGTTTTCTTAAAATTGAAATTGGCAGTTCTCTGAAAAGTTATTATTTCTATGTTTTTTCTCCAGAGAAACGTCTATTTAGTCTGACCTTTCTCCTTGTTTTTAAAGCAATTTTCATGTATGTGACAAGTCAGTTTCTTATAATATTTGGATTGGAATCTCTTATAAGTGTTTTATAAGCACATTAATAGATTAGTCAGGTATAAATATCCACTGACCAGAAGTATGTTGCTTTCACATTACAGAGTATATTTAAGTTGCCTGAATTGCAATTCATCATAGTAAATACTGTGTAGAGAACGAAAAAGGCTTTCTACCCTACACTATACTTCTGCACTTCTTTTAATGTGTGAAGATTAGTTACTATCCAAATGGGATTTTAGGATTATACTACATCAATATGTTAAGCTCCTTAAAGTCAATATACACGTCTTTTCCTTTGTTATTATCCCCAGTTTCTAGGATATTACCAGTGCAAAGTAGGTGCCCGATAATGTTGGCTGAATTGCATTTGATTATTTATGTTATTAATTTTTACTACCGATTCTCTGTGTAGGGATGTGTATGTGTGCGCACAAAAGATGTAATTCAGTATACAAAGAGAGAAAAAAAACACTTCACACTGAGAGTCAGATATTTGAGTTGCACATTAGCAGTTGTGAAAGTCTTGGAGAAGTTACTTCTCACCTGTGGGACCAGATTCTTCACTTGACAAATAAGGGAGTTGGATTAAATCTAAGGACTTTTTTCTACCTAAATTTCTGTGAATCTAGAAAGCTGTTCAAGTTGGTTTAGTTTAGCATTTCCAGAATATATTTCCCTGTGAAACTTCTCTCTTGTAATATCTGATAACCTGATAGTGACACTGAGAAACAGATATTTGAGAAATGTTGGTCTATCAGGATGATATTTTGACACGTTAACTCTGTGTTTTATTCCTGGTAGTTCTTTTTGTTGCATGGCCTTTCCTTCCTTTAGCCTAATTATTCACTGCCACAGGTGAGCAATGACAATGTCAAAAACAATACAAATATGTATTTTTAATTTTACAAGTAAAAACTTACAAGTTGGAAGCACTTCCTCTTGAAAGCATCAGTACATCCAGTTTATGCCACAAATAGCAAGCTGAGAAGGCTGGATGTTGCTGTTAAGCGTCAGGTGTTTTCTGCCCTGGAAGAGATGAAGATGGCTGACCTAGGAAGAGGATTTAATGCAGTTGCTACAACAGCATCTTCTGTGTGTTACCACAAGATTTCTCCTGGTCCAGGTGTGTACAGGTTTCTAGTACTTAGACACAGGAGAAGGAAAATGAAAAGAACTTGAAATTATCTGTAATTGGACAAGATTATATCTGAAGATGCAATTGGGCTTAAAATAGATTTTTAAATTACAGACAAAATACTTGCATTTCTTGCACTAGTATTGTGGATTGAAATTTATGCCCTCACTATTGATTTTAGTCAACATTCAACTGACTCTAAAAATATACATATTCTGTTTCAAGAGCGAAGCTTTGTACTATGCAACTTGAGTGATCAAAAATGAAGACAGGTAATCATTTCTTTGATCTATTTAAAAGGCAATTATTCTCTAGTTCCCAGATAAGTGCTTAATAAATTGTTCAAAAATTTTAATCAAAATTAGTCAATTAAATTCCCAAAATTTGTATGAATTTGTATTTCCTTGAAATTATAGTATGTAGTTTTCTCTCAGCACCTTCAAAAAGGATTGTTTGTTTATGTGATTTCAGAGTAACACTATTTTCTGAATTACCTTATAAATAGGTACTTGAAAGTATACAGAATATATTATATAGGAATATACTATATTACATAATTATATAATATTCTGTAAATAGTAGAGATACCTACCTAATTTTTATTCTACTATGACCATTCACTTTTTTTGTTTTTAATCCAGTAAGCTACCTCTTTTATATTCATTTTTCTTTAGTCTGTTAAACAGTTTTTCCACTGTGCCTCAGCTATTATTTTTGGAGACTTCACAAAACCTATTAGTGAACTTTCTAACATTCTTATTTCACAGTTTCCAACTCTCAAAACCCCCTATCTCCATTCCACGTTAGCCAACCTCAAGCATAGAAAACCTGTCAGTGAGTATACTTTGCCCCTTGGCAGGCCTACTGTGCTGCAGCTGGCCCTTCCTCCAGGCATGTGTCCAGAAAGGCTTCTCACCTACTAGTCTGTTACTCTGCTGGCTCTCTGAAAGCTGGCTCATTCCTCAGCATTTGATATTGGCTTTTTGCATCCTTAGTTTTGGCCACCTGTTTGCACTCTATTCCCAGTTCATAGGCCTTCTTGCCACTCCTTGATTTAAGTAGCTCCCTGAAGCCACAGGTGAGAAGAAACTCTCCATCAACTCTAGACCCAAGGGAACCCTTCCGTTTGTGCCAACTCTCTGAGCCCTCCAGAAGGGAGGGCCTAACCAAAATTCAACACTTTCATATCCACCCTTTGAACTCTAAACCACTCTCTCTGATCTCGAAGTCCTGGGTTCCACGTTTGCACCCTGTGATCATCAATCTTACAAGGCTTTACTCCACTGACTAGAACTTCTTCTGGTCCATCACCCTTATTCTGTCTCCATATACTTCATTGAAACCACATGATTGGCCATTTTCATAGGGCTTTCAGTAGTACTTGGGAATCCTTAACTATTGGTAACAATCCCTCTTCTGGATGTCAAGATTAGCAGTTGTCACTCAAGGAACCCTGCTGACTCAGAAGCCTGATGCTTTCTTATATGACCTCTGTCAGCCCTATTTCTGGCCCCCTCAAGATATTTGGGCTCGGACACGTCCTTTCTTTTGCCTTCATCCTAAACCTCTTATTTCTTCCTGATTTCCTTTTGGTTTTGTGTCATCCATTCTCTAACAATACGTAAGTGGATAAATAAAACTCCCCTAAACTTAACACCCATATATCTTACTATATTTTTCTTAATTCTTTGCTTCTTGGTCTGATATGAGGTAAGAACACATACGTGGTAAGAACACACACACTGTCACGCGACCCCACCACTCATCTAGCATTTTCAACTCATAATCTGGCTTCTTTCCTCAAATCCTCCACTGAAATTGAAATCTTGAAGATAAATGATAACTGTGTTCACCAGCCTTCTCAGCATTTCTTTCTTATTCCCCAACCTCTTCCATCTCTTAATAGCCATAGTCACTCCCTTGTATTCTACAACTTGTTTTTCTTTCTTCTCTACACTAATTTGATCCTTCCTCTTTCTCTAAGGAGGACAAGTGAGAAGGTGCCGAGAATCTCATAGTTATCAATGGTAGGCTATGTACAAAGCACAAAGTTACATGATTTTGTACAACTTATCTCCCTTATTCTTCTGTATAATTCTGTTGGACAAGTATTTTTCCATTCAAGAAATTCTAGGAAATTTTTCAAAGTCGCACAGACCATGGTGGAATCCAAATCTGAACCTATTTCCTGTCCTTATTCCATTACATCATGTGTGCTCATATGCCTTTTCCTCTTTCCATTTGCAAAAATGGAGGCATCCCCTGAAGTTCTGTCTTCTGCCCTGTTTTTTTAGTTTATAATGTTTGTTCTCATGCCTTGAGCTTTTATGAAAATGACTCCAGCATATATATCTGAAGCCCAAGCCTCTCAGGAACCCTGGACTTGTGTTCCTTCCTTCCTTTCTCCCCTTCTCTTTTCTCCCCATTATTCTTTCTTCTCTCTCCTCTTTCTTTTTTGTTTTAAACATTTATTGAGCACTCTCTAGGTGTCAATCACCATGATAGTTACTTCACATGCATTGTCTTATTCTCATAAAGCCCTTCTCAGTAGCTCAGTTTTAAAAGGGATGAAAAGAAGGCTTAGAAAAGTTATACACCTTGCCGAAGTGCAGAACCAAGCTTTGAGTCAATTTTCCTCTGAAATCAGTACTCACTTTCTCATGCTG
The DNA here is from genome assembly GCF_000243295.1 of Trichechus manatus latirostris. Taxonomy (NCBI): domain Eukaryota; kingdom Metazoa; phylum Chordata; class Mammalia; order Sirenia; family Trichechidae; genus Trichechus; species Trichechus manatus. The sequence goes on from NW_004443986.1 coordinate 5,736,433, forward strand.
TTGAAGGATTACTTGCTACTTTCTGAACATGTACACTGCTTTGCCACTTCCTGCGCTTGCTTATGCCGTTCTCATTCCTCAAGATCTAGTTAATCTCCAGTAAATCTGACACTTCTTAATAGGATGTAATTTTTCCCCATTTTCCAACCTCATAGCCCTTTTAATCTCATGTATTTTGTTATCTCTGTGTGTGTCTGTGTGTATATTCGATACACTTTATAAGCACTTTGAGATAGTAACTGGCTTTCACACACAGTAGGTGCTCTCCATAAATCTTGTTAAATTGATGTAAATTCCAAACTTACAATAGATTGTTTTCTTAAAAATACAGAGATGGCAAACTTATATTTCAAATGTAGAATTACTAAAAAAACAATGAAAAATAACTTTTTGTCATAACCTAAACACTAATGAAATGTAGACCAAGTTAATATTTATTTCTTTCATGGCTTTGGAATTTGATAAAAAATTTTTTTCCCGTTACTCAAATGATTACTCTCTCATCCACAGGACTGAAACTGCTGGAAACCTCCCATTACTCCATTTGCAGTGCTTTGACTGGCAACAATTTCCAAATGGCAGCGAGCTCATTACCCGTGATGGTATTTTAATGTCTCTTTAATTTTTCTGGTAATTACCTCCAAATCCAATGAAAGAATTTCAAATCTGTTGTTAAACTCCACTGATATAATTAAGCAAGACAACTATAAGGGTCTGATCAAACCAGATTGTTTTGTATTTCCTGTTTGTTTTATTTCTGGATTCTCCAGTTTCCAGTTTTGTAGGTCAGACTGAAACATTTACATGGATGTAATTCCCATACAGAGCCAAGGGAGTTTGGTGTGAGAGGGGATTATAGGCTGAGTATAAAGGAATCATGTTTCTCCTTTCTTTTCTTTATTCTCCAGCTGTTGTTCCTTAAATAAAACTTTTTAAAAATAACTTTTATAGGGTGGTTAATACATTCCTACCCTGTGGGGACAGGCTACATTCTCAGCTGCCCAAGATTTTAGTCAAGCTCTAGTAATTTGGGCTAAGAAACAGGCTCTTGACTTGAGTCTTGAAGCATTGTCACAGGATCAGGGCAGGAGCAAGGGAAGGGTGGCCACTGGTGAACTTGATTTCTGCACACACTTTCCTAGAGGCAGTGAAGGTGAAGACTGGGACAGGGTTGTAAGGGTAGCTTGAAATTTATGGGAGAGGGAAAGTCACAGTTCTTAAATATAGAAGTTAGATGTGCCTGGGTTTGATTCCTGGTCAACACACCCAGTAGAGTCACTAAGGAGGTGGGGGCACAGACCACACCAGGTGACACTGTCAGAGTGGGTGACACCAAAATGACTATCTGTAAAATTTGGGGCAGTATTTCAGCAGATATTTATTATTATTTTTGATAAAAATATCCCTGTAGTTAGTTATAACAAAAAAAAATTTCTTGTAAGCCCAGCTTACATGTGTCAATATACCTACAAGGCAGGCTGAAACTCTATGTTAATTTACTTTTTGAACCTTCTAATGCAGTCTGTTCAGAAGTGTCATTATTACTCAATTACAATGATGCTTCGAATTATGTGGTTTCATTTGCATGCACTACAAGCATGCACTGTTGTTTATGTTGCTGCCAGTGTTTTTATAGTTTTTATAGTTGCTGATTTTGTCAAATTTTCTGGTGTTTTAGCTATAATATTGTGGCATTTAGCGTGGGAGGGTGACACCATGAGTTACTGCACTGGATAGCACCAACCCTAGTTATACCACTGAATGCACCTCGTATGCAGCCACCACCCGTCTAATAGTGGAGGCTTGTGTTTTGCTATAATGCTCAACAGGTTTTGGTGGAATTTCTAGACTAAAACAGAGTAGGAAGAAAGGCCTGGTGATCTACTTCTTAAAATCAGCCAGTGGAAACTCTATGCATCACAGTGATCAGTTCTGACACCAATCATGGGGATGGTGCAAGACCAGGCAGTGCTTTGTTCTGTGGTGCATGGGGTTGCCATGACTCAGAGGAGAACTCTACGGCAGCTAACAACAACAACAATTCTTTTTCAAGTAGTTTATTTTATCATCCTTGACCCAACATTTATTGGGATAAACTTGGAAACTGGACAACCTGTGTGAGTGCCACAGGTAGCGTGCACCATCTCTGTGGCTCCATAGGAAATTATGTGTGTTTAAGGTTCCCAATTTCCATAGGAAAGAAAGCTGAGTAGAGGTATACTGGGGGGCCCTGAAATCCCAGTGGCCCAGTGATCCTGTGTGTAAGAATATCCTCCCTCTGGGCACCCAGGTAGAGTAGCAATATGTTCTGTCACCCCTGCCAGGCAGAGATACTGTTGAATCTGTTAAGCCGTTGATTTGGACATTTGCACTATCCTGCTCTATGAAAGAAATTTGGCACTCATGGAAAAATCCAAACTGAAAGGTGGAAGGGATTCTTGGATATCATCTACCTACCTCTCCTCATCTCTGCATCTTTCTACCATGCCCATTTTACAGATGAGGGAATAGGTAGGTTGTAAGAAGAAAAATGGATAATTTACATTTGTTCTGTGCAGTGCCTTTTATGTGCCAGGCACTAACATTGAACGTAGCTGTTCGTTGAACATAGCTGTTCGTTGAACATAGCTGTTCAGTGTTACCTAACAGCAATGAGGTTGACGTCACATAATACCAAACAAGTAGGTATTAATATCCTCATTTATGGATTTAAAAAGTAAAGCCCAAAAGGAGACAAGAAATTGAGGAATTGGTGAGAAATTATTATGTTACTAATGTTTGAGTCTTTAATATACTAGTTAGGGAGAGTTCACAGAATTGCTTTGACACCTTTATTTTGAAATTTAATGCTATCATATTTTTTCAGACTTTATAATGTAAATAGTGCTTTTACATGTACTATTTGATTTTTATAATAATCATGTGAGTTGTGCAGAGCAGACATTATTCCCGTTTTACTGATATAGATACTACAGTTCAAAGAATTCAAGTGATGTTCTAGTTTATACAGTAAAGGAGGCAGCTAGCGCTCAGGTCTTTCATGACTTCAGGCTAAGTACAGTAGGTATTGAGCACTTTAATGATCACCTACCTCATTTCTGCCTTTTGTAACCTTTTAGCAGAGTTTTTACCTTGTAAAAACTAATATATATCCCTTATAGAAATTTCCAAAAATTCCTCCACCCAAGATTATCATTGTGGTCTATTTCTTTTCTTCGCCAATACAAATATGTACAAAACTGGGATTATACTCTGTAGGTTTTTATCCTATATCGTCACATAACCAAAACCAAGCCCAAACCCATTGCCACTGAGTTGATTCTGACTCGTAGTGACCACGTAGGACAGAGTAGAACTGCTCCATAGGGTTTCCAAGGCTGTAATGTTTATGGAAGCATATTGCCACATCTTTCTCCCATGAGCAGCTGATGGGTTTGAATCTCCAACTTTTCGGTTAGCAGCTGAGTACTTAACCACTACGCCACCAGGCTCCTTATTATTGTCATATACTATTTTGTTTTTCCCCATGATTACATTATAGATATATATGTATATACACATATATTTATATATAATAGTATATAGTTTTATGATAATATAATTGTATTATAATTTAACCATTCCTCTATTATTGTTTCCATTTTTTGGTCTTTAAAAAGTACATCTGCTATTAAAAAGCATATACCATAATCTTTGCTTCCTTTCTGATTGTTTTCTTGGATTAGATTCCTACAAGTTAAGTTACTGGTATGGTGGACATCTGTTATCTTTATGTGCATATCAACCATTTCCCTTCTCCTGGAAACAGCACCTGGATTTTCTTTTGTGAACTGCCTTTCCCCACTCTCTCTGCCTGTGATTCAGGCAATGATTTAGGCAGGATGGACCCCATACACTACTCCCATCCAGTGACCTCAACTTGATCCCTGACCATAGTGATTGTTTCAGGGGGGAAGCGTGTGACCTAAGGCATGCCAATGAGATATAATGAGGTGCAATCCTGGGATTTTACAGGAAATATTTGGGAAGAAGTCTTTTTTTTTTTTCCTGGTTTGTCAAGCTGGTAGAATGTAAGCATGGAGCTGCAGGTTGCCATTCTTCATCTTCAGGGAGAATATACTAGGGGGGGAAGAAAAGAAAAAATCCATCACAGCTGAAAGCATAACTGACATTGAGAAAGAGAGCTTCATAATCACGTTTCAGGGCTGGAACCTAGCATGAGTGCCTCTGGAATTTTCACTTATGTGAGCCAGTACTTCCTTTTCCTTTTCTCCTTATTGCATTTCGAGTTGGGTTTCTGCACTTATAAGCAGGAGTGCTTGTTAGTACATTGGCTTAAAGGGCATGGCCACTTTTGAAGCTCTTTATACATGTTGCAAAACTGATTTACAGACAGCACTTCCAGTAATATCGTGTTTTGTCTGTACATCAATATTGACACAGATAATAAACATTTTATATTTGAAAAGATTCATTTACATTTTTAGGGTTCTTTTTCTTTCCACATGATTATTGACTATATTTTTTCTGTGATTTGTTGGTTCATGACCTTTACCTACTTTTTGTTTTGGCTATGTTAGTACATTACTTCATTTTTTTTCTTTTTAGAGTTTTTTTTTTTTAATTAAAAATATAAGTGAATCTTTTGAATATTTGTTACTTTTAAAGAAATTTTACTAATGCTACTTTCATATAAAATAGTAACTAAGTACATAGTTTCCTTTTTTGTTGGTTTTTACATTTAGAATGCTCTTTATCTACCTAAGATGAATTAAATATTCACCATTATTTTTATAGTTGCATTATGTTTCATTTTAAAATTTAACCTAGATTCCCTTTGGTGTTTATTTTGGAATATAAAGCGATTTTATTTAGGAATATTCTGATTGTAAGTCACAGGAATTCTAGAGCTATCAAAAGGTGGTGGTTTCTTATGAAGAGGACAGGGGTGTTTCACAGAACCCACGTTTGAGAATGCAGCCACACTTAGGGAGAGACAGGGAACCCGGCTGCGGTGCCATTGGGACTCGGTGTCTGTTACTTCCTCTCCGGCCTGTGCTCTCAGTGTGTTTCCTCATCCTGACTTGTTTTCTGTACTTTCCTGTCCCAGTGGGAACCATCCAACCATCCAGAGAAAGACTAAATCTAAATCTGGCTCTCACTCCCAATCCAAATTCCCAGTAAAGCGACCCTGTTTTTTTAGTTTGGATACGGTGCTTAATGTTGCCATGAAATGAGGTCACATTGGATGAACTGTGGCTGCTTGGAGCGTATTCTCTGCGGATCAGATTTCATACCAAAGAATCAGGGGAAGGGTAGTTATCAGAGAGAGGAAAATATTTTGAGCTGCAGAGACAAACCAATAGACAGGTGTTTATTATAGAGATGAAGTCTTATTTGATTATTTTTCAAATAGCTTTCCCAACAAGTATTGGTGCTCTATATCTTGACTATTGATCTGTCATGTTTGCTTTGTCAAATGGTAAATTCATAAGTATGTACATGTGTGCATTTCTTGGCTAAGACTTTCTGATACATTGGTCTTCTTGTCAGTTTTTACAACAATTTTTATTTCCATTATTGTAGTAGGATATATTTACCTTTATTATTCTTTTTTTTTCAAATTTAATATACATTTACTCTTCCATTTATTCTTCCAGAAAACGTTGGTTGCATATGGGAATGGAATATTTTTATAATAACTATTCTAACCTTTTAAGGAAAGCTATTATTTTGATTCATTTATCTTGTCTTCATCTATGATTAATTCTAAGAAATTTGTAGTTCTCTTGGATTATTAGTATATATATCATATCTTTGTCAATAATAAGAGTAATTTAATCTTTTCTTTTCTAATTAGACCTTTCATTTCTATTTTATGTCTTACAGAATTGGTCAGAATATTCAATAAAGCAATGATTGTGTTAATTAGTGCCATTAAGAGCAAGACCTGATATCTACTGCCACTTACCAGGGGCCAAGTGCTCTGTTAGAAATACATATGAATTATCTTATCTAATCCACTATTATTATTGTTATCATTTTTCTGCTGAAGGAGCTGAGACTCAGAGAGGGGAAATTACTTGACCAAAGTCACATATCTCATATGTGGTAGAGCCAGGATGCAAACCTAAGTCTGTCTGATTCCAGAAACCATACTTGTAATGTTTATCTATACTCAAAACCAAACCAGTTGCCATTGAGTCCATTCCGACTCATGGCAACACCTTGTATTTCAGAGTAGAGAACTGTTCTCCATAGGTTTTTCATGGCTGTGACCTTTGAAGAAGCAGATCACCAAGCTTTCTTCTGAGACACCTCTGGGTGGGTTACAGCACCCAGCCTTTTCATTAGTAGCCAAGTGCTTAACCTTTTGCACCCCTAGGGACTCCTACCTCCTCCAAAAGGGAAAAATTAAAAAAAAAAATAAAACTCAAGAGAGTTTTATAACGAAAATTAAACCTTTTGTGCAGTTCTAAAGGGGTCACTGGTAAATTCTAAAGACTTCACTGATAAAACTTTTAGGCTTTGGGGTCTTTTGTGAAACAGTTGATACTTTTTTGCAACCTGTTCCATGGTTACTGGTCTATTCAATTTTCTGTTCTTTTTTGGGTTAATGTTAATAACTGTTTTCTTCCCTAGGAAAATATCAGTATAATTGAGAATTCAATGATTGCATTGAATAATCTTTCTGAAATTTAGTTTCAAGAAAGAGTTATAACACTGTGCATAGCTCTGCCCTTAGGGTGAAGTGAATAAGTGACAGATGGAATCTCAAAAATTCTCTTTTAAAATAAATAGAAAGAAACTAGCATGCAATTGTTAAAACATATGCCAGAAGATTTCCCTTTTCATTCTTCATGTTAGAAGGATAATGAATGCAAAAATTGTCCAAATGCATGCAAAGTTGCTACCTTCTTGGCATTTGAACACATTTTTACATTGTAAGATATTGTAAATTGATTTTAAAAAATATGTTCAATGCCTATACTTAATGGAGGTAAATCTGTCTTGACATAGTATCTTCCAAATAGATTGATATAATAACTGTGCAATCAGTAGGCTCTGTAAACATACGTGCATTTATTTTCAGAGGAACAAGGAGATTAAATGTGCAAGAAGAAACCACTGAAGTATGCCAAAAATACAATAAAGTGGACCATGTAAGTCTAGTTTGGCATATCCTGTGAGAACCAGAGACAGAATAAAATTCTAGAGGGGCCTTCTGGCCTCTTTCACACACACATCAGACAAACATAAATGAGCAGGATAGGCCTGGATCAACTGTATCTTCACTGTGGTGCTAATGCGGTAGTAATCAGAGACTTTCTTACTAAGTCAGACGAAAATTTGCATTCAGTTTTCTAGTCACTCTATTTCTACTCTAGATATGATAACACACTTACTTGTTGGTATGTAGTTGTATGGATTGAGTAGGTTGCACAGTTGAGAGTGGTGACTTTCGAGCTCAGCTCTGGTCTTCACTCTGACACTGGTTTTTGACTGTGGACAAATACTTTAGCTCCTAGAGTTTCATTGCCTCATCTATAAAGGAGATAATGATCCCTGTAGTCAAAAAAAGAGAAAACAACATCATAAAACTATATAATTAATAAAAGACAAAGGATCAGACCAAAAGATCCAGAAAGCTTAAATATCTTTCTCCAGGCCATATTGGAGACAGAGCTCACAACAGAACCCAGGCCATCATCCTATTCCAGGAAACACCCTCCCAGATTCTACACCTCTGGTGGCACTGACATGGTTGAACAAAAACTTCAGCGGCTGTACCCATCTTACCTAGTAGATAGGTTAACGATGCTGTTATTTTTGTAAAATATGTACAATTCTGTTTATTCCGTTGATTTTTAAATAGTCAATTAGTGACTAAAAGATGTCTACTTATAATAGTAATAATAGAATAATGTATTTAGATATGTTAATTTTGGGTACTGAACCACCCAGCAGTGCCATGGAAAAAAGGCCTGGCAATCTGCTTGCATTAATATTACAGCCAAGAAAACCCTATGGATCAGTTCTACTCTGTAACACAGGGGGTCGCCATGAGTCAGAATCGACTGGACAGCAACTAACAACAACAACAACAACAGCATGTTAAAAATAATTGGGGAAAACATAGGATAAATAATTAACCAGATGGCAATTTTCAAAGTTGGCCAGAATAATATCTCCCATCCCATATTCTTGGGCTACATTGTGACTTTGACATCTCTCCGGTTAAGAACCTGGGGTTGGGGGACTTGTGACAACAGCAGGAGTGATGCTCTGTGACTTCTGAGACTGGTCATAAAAGGAGGTGTACCTTCTGTCTGTCTAGAGCATGCACGAGGAACCCCTGAGTTTCTGTGCAAATAGTCCAGCTTCCTAGAGGCCTCCAATCTGTGAGGAAGCACAAACTGGCCTTCGTGGAGAAACTCCAGGACAACAAGAAGAAAAATGTGTGGCCGGTCCCCACATGTTCAGCTCTGGGTATTGTCTGACTGAAACCACAGCCCAAGCCAGAATCACCTAGCTGAACCTTTTCCAAATTTCTGTCTCACTGAAACCTTGAGAGATTACAAAGTGACCGTTATTGTTTTAAGACACCAAGTTTTGGAGCATTGTTTTACACAGCAATAGATAACTAGAACATCATTAGTTAGTGCTCCTTCTTACTAAACTAAAGGTTTTCTTAATATTGTTTATAGATTATTACAATGTCTGAAGAAATATTACATTAGTTGCTAAAATTTGATTTTCTTCTGGAGGGGTCTATCTTTTTTAGGAAAATGACTTGGTAAGCTGCTTGAAGGCTGACACCATGAAAATATGGATGAGCTGTAGTCAAGTAAAGAAGAGAGATAGTTAAACTTTCTGCACTAGAGATGAAAAGGGACCAGGCTTAGGGAAAAAGAGAAGCTTTAATGCATTTTTACTGAAAAATAGGTGGGTGGAGCTTTTTAAAGAATTTTAAAAAAACTGCTTTTGAGTCAATTCTATTCTGACTCAGGGCGACCCCCATGTTGTCAGAGTAATAGAATTATGTTCCATAAGGTTTTTTTTTTTTTTTGCCTGTCTTCATCTATAGTTTTTCTTTCCCCCATAAGGTTTTCAATGGTTGATTTTTCTGAAGTAGATCACCAGTCATTTCTTCTGAGATGCCTCTGAGTGGACCCCCAACCATTTGGTTAACAGCTGAGCGAGTTAAATAGTTGTGTCTAGTTTTCTATTTGAAGCTATTTATTGTTGTGATGTAAACTTTCCTGTCTACTGAGGCAAAATGCTTCATTGTTTTCAGGAAAGTCTGCTATACACACCTATATTTTGAATGAGTGGTTTTTATTTTAATTTGGTGGAAATGACAGAATGGTTCTGGACTCCCCATCTGGACTGATGCAGTGTAGACAGGAACAGCACACTCAGAACATTCAGATGATCCCAAACTGAGGTGATTCAGTGGAAGCAGCTGCTCAGATAGACGAGAGGAATTAGCAAAAAGTTTAGGAAGGGTATGACTCATCTATAGAGCAGGGAGTGAGTGAGTGTTCAAGTAATCCAGGTGAGATCTTAAGATGTAAGTGGATGCCAGTTGACATCTGGGCTACTTGTGTTACACAATGATGTTCATCCACTAGCTATTATTTAAGATTACTCTGAACGACTGTCTAGGTGTTAATACATCCTGGATATTGAGATTGAGGTAACGTTTTTTACCCCTGATTTTCTGTAAAAGTGCTCGTACTTAAATGGAAGGGGGTAAAGATTGTCTTTATTTTGATCATGTTATTATATTTCTGAAAAAACAGTTTAAGACTTTAATCACAGAAATGAAGTCTTGAAGTACATTATTTTTTCTTACTCTATATATAAAGACCTCCATTTGAAATATATAGTGTGCATTGTAGCTGAAAACGTTGACATCTTATTGCTCAGTTTTATTTAAAAATTATTTTTAAACTATAAGAAAAGTATGTCATAAAACAGTATTTCCACAAAACCTATCCCAACATTTTCAGTAAATACAAAACCTGAAAATATCACTGTCACTTATAATTCCCCTCATAAATAGCAGCAACATAAAATTGAAATATGTAAGGGACCTTCTCAGACTCTTACTGATTCTATAAATAATATACTAAAATCATTTATAAAAGCTATTAAAATAAATGTCAATGAAATCACCCCACATTAAATTACATCATTTTTGAGGAAACACTAACCATGTACTTACCTGAATATGCAAAATTAAAATAATAACTCTGGATGGTGTTGATGCTTCCTGAGTTAAATGCTGGAGGGTAAAGATATTTTATTTCTACATCAGCTAATCTTGACTTTACAGAATTGCCTCCAATTCTTCACATCTCTGAAACATACAAGTGCCTTTGCCACCTGCTACTTTATAGGGTGCTTATATGGGCTTCTGGCTTTTTCCTGAATTGCATTTCCATTTAGAATTATGTGTGGCCTTTGCATAACCTCACACCACAAGTTTTCGTTTAAAGTTTTATCTCATTTAATGATTACATTTTGTACTTAAAGAAGTAATTGCTAAAGTAGTTTCCTTAGTCAGATGTTTTTTTTTTTAACAGAGTGTATGGTGAACTCATTCATATAGCCATCACATTTGATTCTGTGTTCTCTAATTTATCACAATTTTTATTTTCTCGTTGAGGAATCATTTCTTTCTGAGACTCCTCCATTTTCTTTTCACATCTATCAACAAGACTAGCCCTTAGTATGCTTTGGGATTTTTCATAGAGGCAATGCTTTATTCACCTCACAAGACTTATTAAAAAGCCTTAGGGAAAGGAGACAAAACAAAACCTTGAAATAAGTGCATTGAAGTAAGCTATGGATACTGGGTGGACAGTGAGGCTCACTCTACCATATCAACCTCTAAGCACACATGATTCAAATTTGTAGCTCAGAAAAATATTCAATTTATAGGCTTTTAGAGAGTTTTTGGGTTTTCTTACTAATAGTTGAAATTGGAAATACCAATTACTCACATGCCATGGATCTACTGTAATTTTAGTCAAGACTCACAGATCAAGGGATTTGACAGCAACTGGGAGGAGCAAATAACAGTTTGGGAGCCATTGTCAATAGTCAATATCTAAGGTCTGTCCTACTGAAGAAGTTGTTTCCCTTTGCTGTCATTTAAAAGAGGAAGAAAAATGTTTGTATCCTATAATTTAATCTAAAATCTTGGAAGAAACACTCACCACTTTCAAAAATCTGGTTCTGGGAGTAAAAATGGAAGTATTTTAGATCTCACAGTGCACTAATTATAGGTGCAGTTTTGAAATTTCTCCCTCTCTTAGATTTGACAAATGTTACCTAGTGTTTTCATAATGGCATAACAGTTTGGTGAGGCACACAATCAAAATGTTATTATCGCATATTATCCAACCACTGAACACACCATTCTTTGCCAGGGAATCTTTTCTTAGTACATGTGTTTCAAAAGCACTTACTCTGTAAATGAAAGATTAAGGCTTAGCTGACCTAGATTGAGTTGTGAGGATTTAAAATCCAAGGATCAATCATGTGGGGTTTACCTCAGTTCAATTTTTGTCCCCATATTTTAGATTACTCAGTGGTTTCATTCCAGTTTTCTGGACAAAAAAAAGAAAGAAAGAAAGAACAACAACAAAACTTTCATACTTGCTTAAAAAAGATTTTAAAAAATAAATAAAAATAAAATTTAGGAAAAAACAAAACATGATGAAATTAAGCATGATTAAATGATGCTCTTTTTAATAGGATATCACAAGTAGCTTCCATTTTATATTCTGTTGAGAGAAACTGGAAATTCTGTTGTCATCTCTGGAACCTCACTGGTGATTGACAGCTATGAGATGCATTTGATAGGATTTAACCTCCCTTACCACTAAGCTCTAAGATGGGTGCAGCATTCTTTTATCCCTTATTCATGAAGAACCAACAACTGAGAGATTCAACATAGGTGATGACATTGCCCTTCCCCTTTAAGTCTTATTAATTAGTGAGATAACAAACATGAAGAGTACCCAGTATTTATGCAACTTTGAAAATATAGTCCTTCATGGATGAGTTCTTTTATGAAAAGTCTGCATGATGTCTGATTCTGCTTGCATTTTAGGAAAAGAAAATTATTGAAAATATCTTTGGAAATTTAAAGACTCAATTTCCATTGAAAATGGAAAATACACTTGAATTTAACTCCAAAAGAAAATTACTCTATGTAGCAATTTGGTTACATATTAAGACATATGATTAAAATATGCAGTTAAAACAAGCTTCCAAACATAATTATTTTTCTAGCAGATTTTATGTGAATATTCACTGTGTATTGATAAGACCTTCAAATATAAATAAAATAATTAAATTTTAGGATTATACTTTTTTTTCCCTATTGAGCAATTTGTACATAATAAGAAACAGTATAGACTTCCTTTTTTTCAGCATAATGGAATAACTGGACCAAATTTACACTCTCACCTTAAACAACTAAAAAACCAGACAACTTTCTGAGAAACATCGGCTTTCAGACACTGACCGTAACGCAGCACACAAGAGTGACCCCTGAGAGAAGAAAACAAAGGAAGTGAGTTCTATGACTGAGCAACTTATGACTTGAAGGGAGTTTCCAGGATGTGGTACATGAAAGGGAGAACTGAAGAATGTTCAAATGCCTTAAGAAGTTGAGGAGACAGAATTTGAGCAAGCCAAAGTCATCCAGAAATTGTAGGAAAAAAAAATACCAGAGAGAAGGGAGCAGCACAGAGAACTTCAGCTATCCTCAGGGATCCCTTTGAGTTTCTGAGTACCAATCTGAACATGAGGACAAGCAATGAACCCTCCAAAAAAGAAATATGACAAAAACTTTATCAAGTCACTATTAACCAAATGTCTAAAAAACAGCGATGAAGAGAAAACTTGAAAGTAAACAGAAAAAAAAAAGGCATCATACTCATGGAACAAACATAAAAATTACAGCAGACTTTTTGTCAGAAATTATTCAAGTGAGACTACAGTAGAGGAACATCTTTAAAGTACTGAAAGAAGACGAAGAAGAAAACAACAGTCATCTGGGAATTGTATAAGCAGCAAAAATATCTCAATAATAAAGACAAAATAAATACAATCCCTTGAACTCACACAGGGCTGGGAATAATCCACGCTGCCATCAGCTAAAGTGGAATCATCTCCTAATAGACAGGACACTGGTAGAATCCTCAGAAGGGTATTGCCTTAGGAATGGAACAAAATTAGTCCCATTTAAAGGCTTTTTGAACTTGTGCTAACAAAGCTTTAAAGCAAGTCTCAACAGAATAAACTGATTTTTAAGTTAACTGCATCAAAAAATAAAGTGTGATGATTAATGTTATGTGTAAACTTGGCTAGGCTTTGATTCTCAGTAGTTTGGCAGACAATATGTAATCACCTTCCATTTTGTGATCTGATGTGAACAACCAATCCATTGAAAGAGGAGTTTCCTTGGGGATGTGGCCTGCCTTCAGTATATAAATGGATGTTTTGGTAAAGCTTGCTCTCTTTTTCTTGACCCTTCACTCTTCTCATTGCCTAACCTCCAGTTCTTGAGACATAAACCTGCAAAAATTTCTGGTCTGCTGCTTAATCTGCAGACTGTGGATTCACCAACCCCGGGCAACCTTGGGAGCCAGCAGAGGCCCCTAGCCTGTCACCTGATAGGCAGGTTTTGGGTTTGTCAGCACCAGCAATGCTGTGAGCCAGCAGAGGTCTTCAGCCTGTTGCCTGACCCAAGGATTTGGGACTTGCCAGCCCCCACAATTGCAGGAACCATTTTCTCAAAATTGTGTGAACCATTTCTTTGAAGTAAATATATATATGTACATACATCACTGGCTTTGCTCCTCTAGAGAATACAGACTAAGACATAAAGCCAGATAGTATTCGAAGGAATTCAACAAAATTTAACAAATAAAATTCACAATGCCTGTAACCTCACAAAAAATTACTAGCCATGCAAGTAATCTGGGAAATATGGTGCATAGGACATAAAAATATGTCAGTAGAAATCAACTCAGAAATTACCTAGATGACAAAGTTAGCAGATAAGGATGTAAAGACAGATATTATAAGTATCCTTCGTATGTTCAAACAGGTTAAGGAAAGTATGAAAACACGATGAGGAGAGAAAAAGAAGATACCATTTACCCAAATAAATTTCCAGAGAACAAAAATATACTTGAAATGAAAAATACATTTTGTTTAATAGTAGATTATACATTAGATAAAAGTTTATTGAATTTGAAGACACAGCAGTGGAAACTATCTAAAATGAATTAGAAGAAGAAAAATCCTGGACAAATAATAGTGTAAAATTGATCTGTGGGACAATATCAAGTGTCCTAACATATGTGTAATTGAAGACCTACAAAGAACAGGCAGAAATTATAATGATAGGAATAACCAGCCAGCTGTCATTGAGTCGATTCCAATTCACGGTGACCCCATACGTGTCAGAGTAGAACTGTGTTCCATAAGGTTTTCAGTGGCTGATTTTTTGGAAGTAGCAGGTCTTTGGGGGACTTGACCCCCCAACTTTTCAGTTAGCAAGAACATTAGCCATTTGTACCACCTAGAGACTCAATGATAGAAATAATGGCCAAAATTTTTCCATATTTGTTGAAAATTGTAGAACCATAGATCCACAAAGCTCAACGAACCCCAAGAAGAAGAACTATGATAAAACCATACCAAGTCATATCAATCAAATATCTAAAAAAAGTGATAAAGAGAAAACTTGAAAGTAGGCAGAGGCAAAAAAGGCAGTGTACACATGCAACAAATATAAAAATTGCAGGAGACTTCTTGTCAGAAATTATTCAAGTGACAAGACAATACAGGAACTTCTTTAAAGCACTGAAAGGAAAAAAAAGTAACCATCATCTTGGAATTGTATATGCAGCAAAAATATCTTTTAATAATGAAGGCAAAATAAATACTTTTTCATACACACAAAATCAAAGAGGAATCATTGTCAGCAGACCTGCAATGTAAGAAAGGTAGTACTTCGGCCAAAATATAATACCAGATGGAAATTTGGATCTTCCCCATCCACTGAAGATCACTGGAAATGATAAAATGTGATTAAATATAAAAGGCTTCTCCTCCACAATTTAAAAACTCTTTAAAATACAACCAACCATTTAAAGCAAAACTAATAATTCATTTGAAGATTATAAAGTATGTAGCAGTGAAATGTATGACAATAATAGAACAAAGAATGGGAGGGAGGAAATGGAAGTATATTGTTTCAAGATTCTCTCAATATATGTGAAGTGGTATAAAATTATTTAAATGTAAACTATGATAAGCTAAAATATATGATGTAATTCCTGGAACAACCAGTAAAGAAACAAAAAAGAGAATTTACATAATAAGCAAATAGTGAAGATAAAATGAAATCACACAGAAAAATTTCAATTAATCCTAAAGAAGACAACAAATGAGGGGAAAAGGGTACAAAGAATGTATGTGACAAATATAGAAGAAAAATAGTAAAATCTCAATCATATCAACAAACACACTAAATTTAGATATTCTAAATACTTCATTTAAAAGACAGAGATTGCCAAATTGGATAAAGATGCATAACCCTATTTGAAAATAAAGTGAAATAATAGAAAAAAGATGCACTGTGTATTTACATATATAATATTTAATTTTTATTATCTTTTTTCCATTTCTCTGTTCACATATTTCCTTCCATATTTCCCATATTTAGATTTGACATGCTGTCCTTATAATGAGGTTGTGAAATGCTACATGATTTTTTAAAGTAACTCCTGTTTTTATTTTCTATTCATATCTGAAGCCACTATGCCTCTTAATGAATTTTCACTGATTGCTGAATGCAAAACATAAAGTATAGTACTATAAATAAGTTAGAAAGTAAAGGACTAGTTCAGTACTTTCACAAAGTGTGTGGAGCTTTTAAAAATTTTTTAAATAAATGTCCTTAATTTGTGCAGCTGTAATGATCTAGAATTCCACATACCACAACTTCATTTGAAAATTCAGTATTTTTAGCTTGTTTTGATTAAAATGATTTCCTATTATAGCAACTTTCTTTTCTAAACTGCCTGGATTTTGTTGTATGGCTATTCCACAGTTTATTTATCCGTTTTCCCAATAAGGGTGTTGTTAGTTGCCATCAGTCGATTCCAACTCTTGGTGACGCTATGTGTACAGAGTAAAACTGTTCCGTGGGTAACTGTCTGGATTTTAATTTTTAATTTTTCCCTTAGCCTAGTGTGTGCCTTGAGTTTATTTTCTGGCATTTATGCTTAAACATCTAGGCTTCTCTCAAATCATTCTGCAACTAGGAAAATGTACTTTTAAGACACTGGTCCAAGTTAGGGGCATCAGTTGAGACCTGTAATTTTGTCTTTTGCTATTCCCATGCTCTTACAAATTTAGCTAACTGGCCTAGACCTTAATTACTAACTGCTTTATTCTTATTTTTCTCTCAGCAGGCCATGACCCTAACGTCTAAATAATATTGGGACACACAATTTAAAAATAAATAACCTAATATGGTATTATTACATAAGTGATAATACAAAACACTCTTTGTGATTACAAAGTAGTCTCTTTCCAGAGTCCTAAGGGAATAGTCTTGTAATTGCAAATTCAGAGAATTTTGCTTCTTTTTATGTGCTTATTTTTATACATAGAAAATGTTTTTCTACATAGAAAACCTTAGGTTCCCAAATGGAAGCAAGTGTGCTTTAATAAATTAGAGGTTTCTTAAATGGAAAAATAATTTGTAAGATTTTCTGCAGAGTTTTTTTATTGCAAAATTTGTTCTGTCATCCTAACACAGAGAATGTATCATTTACTTTTTCTTTGGAGAATCTGGTTTGCTTTAGCAAACATCATTATTTCAGGATACTGATTATAGATTCAAATTAGTCATTCTTAAACTCTGGTTTTATAAGATTTACTCTCGAAGATCATATCAAAATGCAGATTCCTCCAAGCCTCACTCTTTAGAGATTTTTAAGTAGTATGTTTGGCTTTATGCCTAAGAATTGACATTTTTGAAAAGCTCTCCCAGTGCTTCTGATGCTAGTGGTCTGAGGACCACACTTTGTGGAACACTAAGCTAAACTTTCTGAGCTATGATACTTAAAATAGCCTGTGCCATAATGCTGTCGTGATTGTCTGCATAAAAAGAAATAGATCAACTCTGTTTCCAGTTAAAGGTAGATGCCTATGCTTTAAATGGAGACCATGCTGACATCCTCTTATAAAATAAAGCCTAAGAGGTGCATAATCTTCCATCCTCATCAAAGAGAACACCCTCAGAAAATAATTTGGAGTTAATAACAACCCATGGAATAATAGAGAATAAAGCACCCATTGTTCTATCTTATAATATTAATATATTAATTTTAATCTATATAACACAAACAAACAAACAAAAACCCAAGCCTATTCCAAATCATAGTGACCCATTAGGACAGAGTAGAACTGCCTCACAGGGTTTCCAAGGAGCGGCTGGTGGATTTGAACAGCCAGCCTTTTGGTTAGCAGCTGTCTTGGTCATCTAGTGCCACTATGAAAGAAATACCACAAGTGGATGGCTTTAACAAAAAGAAATTTATTCTCTCACAGCCTAGGAGGCTAGAAGTCTAAATTCAGGGCATCAGCCCCAGGGGAGGCTTTCTCTCTCTACTGGCTCTGGAGGAAGGTTCTTGTCATTAATCTTCCCTTGGTCAAGAAGCTTCTCAGCACAGGGATCCCAAGTCCAAAGGATGTGCTATGCTCCCAGTGCTCCTTTCTTGGTGGCGTGAGGTCTCCCTGTCTCTCTGCTTGCTTCTCTCTTTTATATCTCAAAAGAGATTGACTTTCTTTAAGACACTATCTAATATTGTAGATCTCATCAATATAACTGCCACTAATCCATCTCGTTAACATCATAATGATAGGATTTACAAAACACGGGGAAATCACATCAGGTGAAAAAATGGTAGACAGTCATACAATACTGGGAATCATGACCTAGCCAAGTTGACAGATATTTTTGAGGGACACAATTCAATCCAGGACAGCAGCTGAGTTCTCAACAACTGCACCACCAGGGCTATGTAATTCCATACAAGTCAGTGTGACCAAATTATCATTGTAGGTATTCTTTTAGATGAGAAGTCTGAAAAAAATTTGACCAAAAAAATGTAAAAGTGATAAAAATTAGAAAAAATAAATAAATCTGTGCAATAGGATGAAGATTTTATGCTAGAATATCTACTTCTAAACAATTTAAGGTCCTGATATGCCCTTTCATGTAAACTAATTGTAGCATGTACTCTTAGTTATAAAAATAAGTACACTTTTTCTAGTGAGCTCATTAGATATTAACCAGTTAAGTGTTTTTTTTTTTTTTTTTTTTTTAACCAGTTAAGTTTTGAAGAATATATACTAACTATGATGGTTTAGGTTTAGGAGAGTTGATTTTAAGATAGATCTTTAAGGTTATTAATCATTCCAGGTTCACACTAACAAATACTTGTTGTCCATATATATTGGAAAATTCTATCCTTGTTTGTAAATAGTGGGCAAGGAAGAAGGGAGAAGGGCTTACATTCAGTTGACCTGCAAACTGAAGCAAGTCACTCAGGTAACAGAAAAGTAAAACCAGAATGTCGTCATGCTTTACTCCATTGGAAGCATAGCTTTATTCATTATACATATGCACTATATGTATACACACATAGTGTACCTGTTTTCCCACAGTCCATTTCCATTTCAAAAAA
This sequence comes from Trichechus manatus latirostris, assembly GCF_000243295.1. NCBI lineage: Eukaryota > Metazoa > Chordata > Mammalia > Sirenia > Trichechidae > Trichechus > Trichechus manatus. The sequence goes on from NW_004443986.1 coordinate 5,755,227, forward strand.
AAAATGGAAATGCTACTTATGGAGATTTACCTGAAGAACATGCAATTCAACAATTCTTCTTTTTCTCTAATTTCCTAGGTGGTTTAAATGTCTGTTTATTTAACTTATAAAAATCATTTTTAAAATGATTTTTAAAAAACGATAAACTTCAGAGGAAGCTTACCTGGTTTTTCATCCTTGAACCTTCACAGCCTTCTTATTGGGGCTTAATATCTTCTTCTTTCCCTCTGCCCCTTTCCTTTTTAAAATTAAGTGAAATAATTTATGAAATACTTTAAACATATAGAAAATTTCAGAGAATGATATGAAATCATTATTCCACCACTCAGACTTTTCTTAAATGTTAACATTCTGGGTCATATTTGCGTCAGACCTTTTATGTTAAGGGATTAAGCGTAAGAAGTAAAATAGAAGCCTGCTGCTATAACAGAAATACCATAAGTGGGTGACTTTAATGAACAGAAATTTATTTTCTCACGTTTTAGGAGGCTAGAAGTCCGAATTCAGAGCACCAGCAAAAGGGAAAGGCTTTCTTTCTCTATTGGCTGTTGGGGGAGCCCTTGTTTCTTTCCAGTTTCCTTGGTGATCTTCACGTGGTGTGGCATCTATCTTCCCCCGTCTGTGCTTGCTTGCTGCTGTGCCTGTTCTGCTCCTTTTACACCATAATATAACAAAGAAAACCCTATTTCCAAAAGGGGTTGCATTCATAAGTATAGGTGTTCACTTAGAACACCTGTCTGGGTGGGACACAATTCAATCCATAATAAAGCTCTCTTTCTACTTCTCCTGGATTGCATCGCTTGCCCCCCTCCTCATGTGATGATTCTATTGTTGTTGCTACCCCCCTCCGAACCATGTTTTTAATATTTGAACACGAGAGTATGTGCTTTTATAAATGTAATTTTTGTGTTTAAAATTTTATAAAAATGAATACACACATAGTGTACTTGTTTTCCTGCAGTCTTTTCACTCAACATTGTATGTTTTAGATAAATTCATGTTGATAAATTATGCATTCATTTTAACTGTTGCATAACATTTCATTGTATGAATAAACCACATTTTTAATCTTTATGTGTATTAATTGATTTTAATTTTTGGTATCATTAGGGATATAATAATCCTTGTAAAGATTTCCTTGCGCAAAAAATATCCAGAGTTTGGACATGTAATGTTACTGGAGATTGCCAAATCACTCCTCAAAAGAATTGTTTCGATTTTATTCCCACCATTAGTCTATTAAGTGTCTGCTTCTCCACATCTTCACTGATGCTTAATATTGTCATACTTTAAAACTTTTGCCAATACAATGGATATACAAGAGCGTATCATCGTGGTTTTAATTTGCATATCTTTGATCACTGTTATATGTACACACCCTTATAGGAACATCTTTCTTACTGATTTGTGGAATTTGTTCATATGTTTTTAATAACAATCATTTGAAGTTTATGGGTTGAAAATATTTCAGCCTCTAGCTTGTATTTTAAGTTTGTGATATACTGGTAGGTCTGATAGCTGGTAGTCAAAAGACCTCTTTAAAGTGTTAAAAAGCAAAGATGTCACTTTTAGGACTAAGGTGTGCCTGACCCAGGCTATGGTGTTTTCAATCACCTCATATGCATGTGAGAGCTGGACAATGAGTAAAGAAGACCAAAGAAGAACTGATGCCTTTGAATTATGGTGTTGGTGAAGAATACTGAATATACCATGGACTGCCAGAAGAACAAACAAATCTGTCTTGGAAGAAGTACAGCCAGAATACTCCTTAGAAGCAAGGATGGCAAGACTTATCAGGAGGGACCAGCCCCTGGAGAAGGGCATCATGCTTGGTAAAGTAGAAAGACAGTGAAAAAGAGGAAGATCCTCAGGGTGATGGATTGACACAGTGGCTGCAACAATGGGCTCAAGCGTAATAAGAATTGTGAGGATAGTGCAGGGCCGGACAATGTTTTGTTCTGTTGTACATGGGGTCTCTGTGAGTCTGAACTGACTCGAGGGCACCTAACAACAACAACAGGACAAATCATCCTTTCTTTGACTTCTTCTTTAAAATTTTCTTGATTATTTTTGCCCTTCACTCTTTGATATGAATTTAAGAAGATAAGCTTGTTAATGTACACACGCACACAACTTTTTGTGATTATAATTGAAATTCATTGGATGTACAGATTAATTTGGGGAGAGTTGATATTTTTAATATACTGAGTCTTTCCATCAATGAACATGGTATAATTCTCTGGTTATTTAAATATGATTTTTATTTGTCCTTTTTTAATGTCCTCACAGAGAAATCACAGGTTAAATTTTTGGGGACCTTACATTTTCTTTAAATTATTTTTTTCAAATTATTTCTTGCTACTATATATAGGAGTGCAGTTAATTTTTTATATATTAACCTTTAATTCAGAAACATTGCTGAACTTTCTTATTGATTATAACAGTTTTTCTGTAGATGCATTTAAATCTTTTATGCAGAAATTCATATTGTATGCAAAAAGTAACAATTTAGTTTCTTTCTTTCCATTTCTTGGTTTCCATTTAATTTCCTTGTCCTACTTCATGTATGTGTGTTTGCCATTCCTTTTGAGAAAACTCTTCATAGCAGTATATACATGGATTTTTTTTTTCTTTAAATCCAGGCTGAGACTCTGTATCTTAATAGGCAAGACTGATTGGTTTCTGCTTATTCTGTTTAATTATATGTTTGGAATAATTTCAACCATTTTATTTTGTGATTTCTATTTGCATGCCCCTAGCCATGACTTAGGAGCCCTGGTAGCACAATAAGTTAAGCACTTAGCTGCTAACTGAAAAGTTCAAGGTTGGAACCCACCCAGCGACTCCATGGGAGAAAGATCTGGTGATCTGGGTTCTGGTAAAGATAACTGCCAAGAAAACCCTATGGAGCAGTTCTGCTCTGTCATATGGGGTTGCTGTGAATTGGAATTGACTTCACGGCACCCAACACACAGCCATGACTTGTCTGTCTTCTATCTCCCTCTACCGGTATGGGAATTAAATATTTTTATTTGAATGAACAAACCTAAACCTAATCACTTTTTTTGTCCTTTTATGGAACAATAAAATAAATTTAGAATGTTTTAACTTTGCTTTCCTTCGCCTCATTTCCCTCTATTATTTTTGTCAGGTATATTTGTTCTTCCCTATATTTATATCAGAGCCCTGGTGGCACAGTGGCTATGAGCTCAGGCTGCTAACCCAAAGATTAGCAGTTCAAATCCACCAGCTGCTCCTTGGAAACCCTATGGGACGGTTCTGCTCTATCTTATAGGGTTGCTGTGAGTTGAAATCCAATAGACAGAAACAGGGTTTATATTTAAATCCTCCAAATTAGTTACTATTATTATTTTTTATCATTAATAGTGAGTATGTGTTTAGATTTACTAACATTTTTACAATTTCTTTGTTGACCAACCATGGCATACCACTCCTTCTTCCTGGGCTTAATTTTGTTCTTACCAAATTGTTTTGCTGGGGAATATAATGATGAGGAGTAAAATTTAAAATAAAATATAATTATGTTAAAGTTTAATTGGTATTTTAGAAATAAGTAGATTTAACAAGGGCTAAAAGGGGATGTAACAACACCAACAAACAACTCTGCAAGAGCAATAAAAATAAAACATAAACAAAATGATGTATGTTCAGACTTTATACTCATACTTAACCCTTTCCTGGAATTTTGATTTCTTTCCTTTTTGTTTTATTTCATTTTATTTTGTGTTCCCTCCCTAGACCCGAGTCAACAATTGTGCTCCCTTTTCAAGTACAAAGTACACTTTCAGGCTGCATTAAGGATGCTTTTGTTGGAATGGTGTGGGCCATGTTTCTCATCTCCTGTAATCACATAAGCACGCCTTAGTCTCTAAACCTGTTGCCATCAAGTCAATTCTGACTCATAGCGACCCTATAGGACAGAGTAGAACTGCCCCATAGGGTTTCCCTGGAGCGGCTGGTGGATTTGAACTGCTGACCTTTTGGTTAGCAGCCATAGCTCTTAACCACTCCACCCCCTTAGCCTCTAAGATCTATAAAACAAACAAAAAAAACCTGTTACCGTCGAGTGCAATCCAACTCATAGTGACCCTACAGGACAGAGTAGAACTGCCCCATAGAGTTTCTAAGGAGCGACTGGTGGATTCAAGCTGCCAACCTTCTGGCTAGCAGCTGTAGCTCTTCACCACTGCGCCACCAGGTCTCCATCTAGGATCTATAGGTGCATTGAAACCTTCATGTTTTTAAGCTCTACCATGTGTAGGTCTTTTTGTTTGCTTGTTTCATTTTTGTTTTTAATAGAATAACATTTTATACAAAATTCTATGTATCATAGTATGTAGAGAAGCTCATCTGAGTCAGTTCAAACTTTCCCATTGCCAGAAAACTCAAGACTAGTTTGCTTTAAGGTTTTTTTTTTGTTGTTGTTTAAATACTTTTGCTTTCAGTGTGGTGACAGAAGCAATGTTTTCCTCTTGTGTGAAACCACCATGAACTTAAAAAGTACATAGTTTCAGTAGTCATTTTTTCACAAAGATAAAACTGATACATGCAACTTTCAGACTTACAAAAAGTTGTGAACTTGAGTCTTTGGTCATGATAAAATTGATATGTCTATCATACTGTCCTAAGGGCAACCTTAGAGAAGAATCTCTCAACATAAGAAGCAGTTTCTCAAGAAGAACAGCTGGAATTTCTCAGCCTTCAGTGGCAGAGCTGACTGAAATCAAGTTAAGAGCCACGTCAGTGGTAGAATCCACGGTCTAAGTTTACTAGCACAAATCACAGAGATATACATGTTAAAAGCACCCAACCTTCTGGAAAATTTTGAGCAGAGATTCTCAAATTGTTTTACAGAGTATCCGTATCATGCTTTGCTTTAAAAATCTGGGTGACCTCTGCTTTCTATTTCAAGCTCTGTTTTTTTAAATTGTTTATTTGGCTTTACTTTCCTTCCAAATATTAAAATATAATTAAACTTGTGCATTGAGGTGTTACGGTTATTCTGAGACTTCATATATTTCCTTGGAATTTCCTTGAAGGTACATCTATTTCTGTTTGAAAAATACAAGTTTAGATAAGAATGTTCTATGAGTGCTTAAGCAAGGCAATACTGAATAAGATACAAGATTTGGAGATGACTGCTTTTTTATTCATATATTTTTAGAAGTTTAAGGATTTTAGAAATCGTCAAATCTACTCAAGTGAATATGTAAGGGGAAGAGGAAACTTAGCCCTGAAGTTGTTAGAAAAATACTTGCCCTAAAATCTTTGCAGAACAAAGTACATTACAGAGCCAAATAATCAATACTCAACACCTGTTGCTGTCCAGTTGATTCCAACTCATAGCGACCCTATAGAACAATATGGAACTTCCCTATAGGGTTTCCAGCAGCTCCTTGGAACCCTATGGGACAGTTCTACTCTGTCCTGTAGGGTTGCTTTGAGTCAGAAGCAACTCAATGGCAAGAGGTTTTTTTTTTTTGTTGTTTTTTTTGTATAAGTTTTCCAAAGAGCGGCTGGTGGATTTGAACTGCTGAGCTTTTGGTTAGCAGTCAAGCTCTTAATCATTGCACCATGAGGACTTCTATAAAAGTACTTACTAAATATTAGGACTTACTAATGATTATTTGGAGCCCTGGTGGTGCAGTTGTTAAGCATTTGACTGCTAACCAAAAAGTCAGCAATTTGAATCCACCAGCCTCTCCTTGGAAACCCTATGATGCAGTTCCACTCTGTCTTATAGGGTTGCTATGAGTCTCGAATCGACTCGACAACAATGTTTTTTTTTTTTTAATGTGTCTTACATTGTTTTAAATACCTTTTCATTTATTTATTTGTTATTCAAAAGAAGCCTGTTAAAAATTATGCTCAAATTATAGGTAAACAATCTGAGGTAGAGGGAGGGTGAGAGAGAATTGTGTGCCCAAGTACACTCAGCTAATCAGTGGCTGAGCTAGGATTTGAATATAGCCAGAGCTTGAACTTTCACCCCTAGTTAATTTAAGAATAGAGGTGGGAATCCTCTGATATAGCTCCTAACTCTGGACTTAGTGCTGTTTCCCTGGCATTCATGTCCTACGAATACCAAATGGAGTTTGTTCGTATTTATTAGTTTCATTTTGCTAAATTGAACTGTTAAATAATTGAAGCTTACAAATCTGGAATTTGGGAGGTACACCTTAATGACTTAACCTTCAACACATTTGACATGGGTGTTACACTGGGGATGGTGGGAATTGATTTATCATTTATTTCTTTAGACTCTTACACTGTGTATTAATTGCTGGGAAGACAAAGAAACTTAGATTTAGTGATTGTATTTATCCATCCTTCAATGTCCATAATCATTTCTTCCTGGGTTTTGGTATAATTGCTGAATCTTTGTGGCTGTGGTTTCATCGATGGTAAATGTATATCAGTACCCTGTCAAATTCTGACAGCACTTCTTTATAAATTTCCAGCAGAAGCTAATAAGAACCATTCAGTGATGAGTTGGCCATGAGTTAAAGAGAGAAATTGATGGTTGTTTGCATTTCATTCAGTTGCAACATTGCAACTGAGTGTGTTACGAGCTTTCCCTGTGATTTATTAGTGTTCTCAGAAAATACAATTTTTTGATAGATCAGTACAATATTTCAATCAATTTAATACTTTGTTCTTTTGTAAACCTGTCCAATAAATACATTTATATATTATTTCTTACTATTCATGTTAATTTGCCACATCTAATGTAAGAATGGAGTCCTGGTGGCGTAGTGGTTAAGAGCTTGGCTGCTAACCAAAAAGGTCAGCAGTTAGAATCCACCAGCTGCTCCTTGGAAACCCTATGGGTAAGTTCTACCCAGTCCTACAGGGTCAGACGGCAATGGGTTTAGTTTTTTTTTTTTTTGGAATGATTAAAGCTCACTGGAATTAAAAGGGCCTTGTCTAAGATAGAGAGTAAGTCCACAGTGATCTGCTTCCACAATTGTAGGGTGATCATACATTGGCCTGCACACCAGTAAGAAATGTCTTAGTTAATTGGGATCCTTGTAGAATAGGTCAGGTTTTGGATGTTTCTTCCTTTGAATAAGAGGTTATTTAGCTTTATTTATCATCCCGAAAATGTATCTTTGTATTCTCAGTTGTAAACTGGTTACCACAAATGCTATGTTCATAAAATCCTTAACCATTATTGTAACAATGATGTACCAGGAAAACTCATCTTTGCCAAATCTATACCACAGATGTAACATCTATTTTGATGAGAGCTCCAAACCTTTTTATTTACTTTCCGAAAACAGTAACATAGGACTGAATGATTGCTTTGAATTGCATTGTTACAAATTCATTTTGGTTTAGATGATATGGTTGAATTTTTGGCACTTAAACCCATTGCCATCGAGTCGATTCTGACTCATAGTTATCCTGTAAGACAGAGTAGAACTGCTCCATAGGGTTTCCAAGCAGCAGCTTGTGGATTCAAACTGCCAACCTTTTGGTTAGCAGCCTATCTCTTAACTACTGTGCCACCAGGGCTCCTTTTGGCACTTCGAAAGCATTAAACTTCCTTAAATTTAACTGCTAATTGGGTAAGAATATGTCTTAGTTATCTAGTGCAGTTATAACAGAAATACCACAAGTGGATGGTTTTAACAAACATAAGTTTATTCTCTTACAGTCTAGGAGGCCAGAAGTCCAAATTCAGGGTCCCAGCTCCAGCGGAAGGTTTTCTCTCTGTGTCAGTTCTGGGGGAATGTACTTGTCATCAATCTTCCCCTGGTCTAGGAGCTTCTCAGCACAGCTACATGCTGTGGTCCTGGAGCTCCTTTCTTGGTGGTATGAGGTTCCCTTGTCTCTCTACTGGCCTCTCTTATATCTCAAAAGAGATTGATTCAAGAAACAATCTAATCTTGTAGATTGAGTCCTGTCTCATGAACATAACTGCCTCTAATCCTGCCTCATTAACATAATAGAGGTAGGATTTACAACATGTAGGAAAATCACATCAGATGACAAAATGGTGGACAATCACACAGTACTGGGAATCATGGCCTAGCCAAGATGACACACATTTTGGGGGGATGTAATTCAATCCATAACAGAACATATGATAGAGATTCCAGAAATTTATTAAGATTAATATTTGCTGAAGTGTGAATGATTCTGGTGGCTGATTGGACTCTGCATAGATATGGCTGGATAAAGATTAAGATAGTTTTTGGATTAAAACATTTTTAAATTTAGTCTTGATTTATTTCCATATCAACAAAACTTTTGTTTTAGAACTGAGACATCTTCCACCCTTATTTTAAAATTACAAATCATTTTGTAAAGGAACTAAGACTTGGAGAGTTATGGGCTTGAAAGTATAGTTGATTTCTCTTCTGTTTCCCAACTTACCAATACCTCTTTCCCCGTATATGATAATTCTTTTAGCTTTAAGAAAGGACAACATATTGGAATGGCAGAATAAGCTAGTAACTCTGAGACATCATAGATGCTGAGATTCCCAAAAGGAAAAAATTTCCTCTCATTCCCGCAAAGACTATCAATGTTGGAGTTTATTATTAACAAAAAAGCACAAAAGTAAAAATTCATATGACCTGTTCTTAGGTTGACCATATAATTTGTCTCCTAAACCACACTGGAGAGTAAAAAGCGTTATTATTAGTAATTACACTAGGACAATAGGCATAAAGTAAGACCGTGCTGAATATATCAGTTATTTTCCCTGTTATGCACTCTGATCAGCATTTTAAATAAAAGGTTTCTTAAGGCAAATTCAAAATCCCAGAGTAGCATTATGTCGTTATTTTGGCCAACAGAATCCAAAGCTATTATTGGACAGATCCATTAGGAGTTAGCTTAAGGCATCTTTCCAAAGGGTATAAGTCACAGGTCTTGCCAGACTCACAGCACCCTATAAGACAAAGTAGAACTGCCCCATATGGTTTCCAAGTCTCTAAATCTTTATGGAAGCAGACTGCCACATCTTTCTCCCACTGAACAGCTGGTAGGTTTGAACTTCTGACCTTTTGGTTAGCAACTGAGAGTTTAACTACTGAGCCACCAGGGATCCTTAGATTTTTTTTTTGTTGTTTAATTTGCTCATACAAGGATGAGAAATGCCTCTAACTAGTGTATGCAAATCACCAGAGGATCTTGTTAAAATGCAGATTCTGACACAGTAAGTCTGGAGTGGAGCCTGAGATTCTGCATTTCTAACCAGCTGCCTGTGATGTAGGTGCTGCTAGAGGTGAGTCCCTACTTTTTTTTTATTTTATTTTATTGTACTTCAGGTGAAGGCTTACAGAACAAATAGTTTCTCATGAAACAGTAGTACGCATATTGTTTTATGACATTGGTTAACAATCCCACAGCATGTCAACCTTCTAACTTCTCAACCTTTTTTTTTGGTGAAAATACACATAGCCAAAGATACACCATTTCAAAAATTTCTACATGCACAGTTCAGTGACATTGACTACGCTCTTCCAATTG
>NW_004443986.1:5765623-5773775 GCF_000243295.1 Trichechus manatus latirostris
GTTGCATAGTACTCCACTGTGTGTATGTACCATAGTTTGTTTATCCATTCATCTGTTGATGGGCATCTAGGTTGTTTCCATCGTTTTGCTATTGTAAACAATGCTGCCATGAACATAGGTGTGCATATGTCTATTCGAGTGATGGTGAGTCCCTACTTTGAGTAGCAAAGTTCCAAATTGTTTTATACAATCCACACATCTAGAGTACCTATAATTTCACCAGTGAGAATCCATCTCATTACTTGTCTTAGTCACCTAGAGCTGCTATAACAGAAATACCACAAATGGATGGCTTTAACAAAGAGAAGTTTATTCTCTCACAGTCCAGTAGGCTACAAGTCCAAATTCAGGGTGTCACCTCCAGGGAAGTGCTTTCTCTGTTGGCTCTGGAGGAAGGTCCATGTCATCAATCTTCCCTTGGTCTGGGGGTTCTCAGCACAGGAACCTCAGGTCCAAAGGATGTGCTCTGCTCCCGGCACTGCTTTCGTGGTGGTTTTAGGTTCCCCTGTGTCTCTGCTCACTTTTCTTTTATATCTCAAAAGAGATTGGCTTAATACACTGTCCAATCTTGTAGACCTCATCAGTATAACCTCATCATAATGGTAGAGTTTACAACACATAAGGAAATCACATCAGATTACACAATCTTACAATACTGGGTATCATGACATAGCCAAGTTTGATACACACACTTTTTGGGGGACACAATTCAATCTATGACATTACTCAAATGAACAAGTTAAGTCACTGGTTTCACCAATAAAAACTAGCACAACATTACCTACTGATCAAAGATAGAAATTTCAGGAGGGCTGTGCTAGCCACCTCTCAAATATAGCCCTTTCTGATGGCTTGTACATCTTGACTACATCAAGACTGTGCTTCTTGATTAGCATGTCAGTTGACCATTCCTTGAATGTGCTTTCTTGATAGGCACTTGGGTGTTGGCTTAATCTAAAGCACACTCTATATACTGCTTATGCTGTAGTGTTTTAAAATAAATTTTAAGAATCCATAACTCTTGATCTATTTTGTCTTTTGTGTTTCCATAGTAAATATATACTCTCTATGGAGCCCTGGTGGGACAAAGGTAAAGAGCTTGGATGCTAACTGAAATGTCTGGGTTCAAACTTACCAGCCACTCCATGGGAGAAAAGACCTGGTTACCTGCTCCCCTAAATATTTCAGCCTAGGTAATCCTATAGGGCAGTTCTACTCTGTCCTATAGAGTTGTTATGAGTCAGAATCAACTGGAGAGCATACAATATCGACATTGTAATTTTCATAGTTGTGTGATTATTTGATGCTAGCATGAGGGAGAATGCAAATACTAAGAGACTGACTGAATGTTGCATGATACTGAAACTCACAAGATGAATATAGAGGTGACCTCCAAAGACAAGTCTCCCACATTAATAATGAGAGTCTTAATGGTCAGCTGAATTCTCCCTAATAGCGATGGGAGAAGCTTTTTTGCCTTTTCAAAGTTTATTCTTTGAACTTAAATGGGGATGCCCATAACGTAGCTCCCATGGTGACAAATAGACTAATCACATCAAGAGCTTAAGATAATATAAATCAGCATGGTTAATTTCTAGAAAAAGAGTTAGAATGAGAGCCAGAAGACCTGAATTGAAGAGGCACTGGTTCTGACGCATTTGGGACCTCAGATCAATCACTTAATGTTTCTGTCTTTTCACTTTTACCTGTGATGTAGCAAAGCACAATTGTCCTATCTATCTCACAGCATTACCAAGATTATCAAATGAGTTAATATGCTTGAAATACTTTAGAAAAATAATATGCCATAAAAAATGCATAAAATTATCATTTTACATTTAAAACAATATTTAATTTTTATTAATCATCACAGGTCACGTCACTTTTTGTGGCCCTAAACCTGTCAAGAAATTGAGAGAAAACAAAATGATCCTTTTTTACTCCCAAAGCTTTAAGAATTAATGATGCATTACGGTTGGGAAAAGAAACAAGTATATAAATGTTAATCATAAGGATTTGGCTTGTTCAGCGTTCAAAACTGAGAATGCAAAGAATTTAGAATAATGAAACTCAGATATTCTATTCCTAATATTAGAACATATAACCATGAAATCTAGTTTTCTTTGTGTGCTAAAGAAGGAATTGTCACTGTTATCTTCTTTCTTTTCTAAGATTTAATCTTCCCACTTGGATAAAGTATACTTGTGCCATATACACAACCATTTGTTTCAGATTTAAGTAGATGGATATATTCTTTTTTTCCCTCTCTTTATAACCAGGATCACAGACATTATGGAAAGTCTCTTTGAAGTTTTATGCTAAGCACTTTCTGCTAGAATTCTCATTTTCCTCTTCCTCACTATCTTTCCATTGTGATAAATCAATGACATCTCATAGGCTTATCCTTTCAACAAAATTATCATTGCTTTTTTTCATTTTCTTACATTTTTATCCTTGTAATTTTTTTGACTTAGATGACTTAGATTCCACATACCATATTTAAGAATAATGTTATCCATACAGTTTTTCATCTATTAAGCATGTAGTCCCCTACAAAGCATATCACCTTTAAATCATATGGTAATTGTGAAATATATGTTAAATACCAGTAAAATAAAAATAAAACCCTAAGACATTTGTCAGTTTGCCTTAATCTCATCTTTCTACTTTGTCACTGCGTTCTTTAATTTCTTCACTTGTCATAAAAATGCTAGCCCGGATTTTTAAACTCATGTAAGCTACTTACTTTACTAGACACATCTTTTAACATTTTAGACGTGCATATGATCCAGTGGTAATATTGCTGTGTATAAAATCTTTGATGAGTATTATTTATAATTTTCTACATTTATGGTCTTCAAAAGTATATATGTTGGGGAGTGGAGAAAGATGAGGAAGTGAGTGGACTCTCCCATTTACTCCCCCAGCAACTAACTCACTAAACAACCAATAAAAACAAGTACAGACTGAGATTTCAGAACTCTGGATGGAAGCTGAAGTGTTGGACAGTCTGAGTCCAGAAGCAGGAGAAAGGAGGAGTACGAATGCACAGAAGATGGGAGAACCTACCCTCTGACTTTGGGAACACTTGCTCATTGCAGCCATTTTAGGATGGGGCTGGGCAACACCCCAAATGGGAACATAGAAAGAATGCTAATCTGAGGAAACTGTAGCCCATGTTTTTTAAGACAGCACAAGTTGGCTGTGGGAGTTTGTGGGCTATGCAATTGAGAAGGGGTGAAGGGAGACCGTGATGCTGCAAGAGAGTGTTGTTGAATCTTGCTGAGGCCCAAGTTGGATGGGCACTAGGGCCGGGAGGAACTACAAGGGCAACAGGGTGAGGGGAATACTTCAGAATGATAGGAAACACAGAGGAAAATGTCTGGCTCCCTCCCTACAGTGGGACACCATGGGAGAGCCTGTGCAGGGGCCCCCATGAAGGAAAGACAGAGATGGCCCTCCACCCTTACCACAGGAAAGTCAAGCCTCACCACTTACATAAGGGCCTGAGACAAGCTAACCTCCTCTCCCACACATGCATATTGAATTCCAGAGATCAAACATCCAGAACTCCTGAATCATCATTGAAAAACCTAAGTATAAGAGTGTCCTCTAGTGGTTTTCAGGAGAAGATAACAAGCCTACTGCCACTTGCTTGATTCTGACTTATAGCAACCCTGTGGGGTGAAGTGGACCTTCCCTGTGGGGTTCCTGAAGCTGTATTTGCAGAGGCAGGCTGCCACATCTTTCTCCAGTGGAGCAGCTGGTGGGTGTGGGCCCCAGTCTTTCAGTTGGCAGTTGGGTACTGGCCACTGCACCACCAGGTCACCCAATCAGAAAAATTTTCCACAAAAACCAGAATACAAAATTTAAAGTAAAAATAAAAAAGATAATAGAATGGCCCAAATTCAACAAAAAAATAATAAAACACACAAAATCATAAAAAAAAGGACCAATCAAAAGCAAAACATGAAGAAGAGGAAATTTCTCCTGTGGAGGCTAGATTAACACAAAGTATTGATTATTTTCAAACTATGGTACTAAATATGTTTGAAGAAAGCAAAAAGCACACAGAAAACAAACTAGTGGAGATCCAAAAACAAATGGAGGAATAAAATGAGAGACTCAGCAAGGAAATTGAAAATACGTATATAAAACAAAAAAACAAACCCAAAGAGAACTGAAGAATAAGGCAATTGAATTAGAAAAAGCAAGAGAAACACTCAACAATAGAGCAGATAGAAGATAGAATAAATGAACTAGAAGACAAAAACTGAATGTCTCAAGAGAAACAAAAGAAAAGTGAACAAGCCTAAAAGGAAACAAGGTGTTCAATTAAGAAATATAACATTAGAATTATTGGAATCCCAGAGCACCATGGCAACAATAAAGGCGTAGAAACAATTTTCCAAGGATACTCAGAGAAGATTTCCCAGATCTGAACAGAGAACCAAATTTGCTACATGAACCTCAATCAGAAGAGACACAAAAAGATCAACTCTGTGCTGTTTCTTAATAAAATTCTTGAAAACCAAAGACATGGAGAGAACTCTGAAAGCAGCAAGAGAAAACTACAATGCAACATAATGAAAATCTTTCATAATAATCAGTGTGAATTTCTCCCCGGAAACTCTAGAGGCCAAAAGACAATGGAGCTACGTATGTAAAATACTGAATGAAAACAATTGCCAACCAAGGCAAAGTTATCAAAAAATGAGGAAGAAATCAAGACATTCTCAAACAGAAGCTCTGGGAATTTGCCACTACCAGACCAGATTTGCAAGTATTACTTAAGGGAGTACTCCAAAGGGAAAGGCAAGAACATTAACTAAATACTCATATCTATACAAGGGAAAAAAATAAAAAATAAGAGAGAGAAAAGTCTCTAAAAAATGCAACAGCACAGGCAATTATAAGGATCAAATACATGATATTCTCAGAGAATTGACTCAAGAATTTAAATCTTGCAAACAATATAATATCAAGTTTTAAGACATAAGCGCAAAGTAAACTTATTGAATATAGGTTGTATATTGATGTTAATGGAGACACACTAACAGAAATGGGGGAGGGAGGAGCATATCAGGAATAGATTTATTATGTTAAGGTTGTATGTTAACTGTTGTTCATATGTTAAACATTGTTGCAACTGTAAATTGTGCAATGTAATATATGTGGTAACCACAAAGAAATCACCAAGAAAAAAACATTCAGAAGAAAAAAGGAAGAAATCAAAAAGGCTCATCACAAGAAAGCAGCCAAAATACAAACAAAAACAGAAAAATCAGAATTAAAAAAAAAAAAAATGAAACATGCAAAAAAAACAAATAGCAAAATGAGTGAGGTAGAAAATTTGTTTTCAGTAATCACCTTAAATATAAGTAGTCTGAATGCCCCATGTGAAAGGCAAAGAGTGGCAGAATGGATTAAAAAACATGATCCATCCTTTTGCTCTCTACAAGAAACACACCTTAGACATAAAGATACAAATAGATTGAAAATAAAAGGATGGAGAAAAATATTCCATGCAATCAGTAAACAAAAAAGAACAGGGGTGACCATACTGATATCAGACAAGATAGACTTTGAATCAAAATCTCTTACAAGAGATAAAGAAGGACATTACATAATAATAAAAGGGTCAACTTAGCAAGAAGACATAACAATTATAAATATATATGCATCTAACAGCAATGTATCAAAATACATGAAAGAAACGCTGACTAATATGAAAGAAACCTACACTCCACAATAATAGTAGAATTCAACACACCACTTTCAGTTATAGATAATCTAAAAAAGAAGACCACTAAGGACATTGAGAGCTTAAAAAAAGCTATAAGCCAATTCGACCTAGCAGACATATACAGAACACTCCATTCAACAGAAGAACGATACACATTCTTCTCCAGTGCACATGGATAATTTATTTAAACTGACAACTTGAACAAATAGAAAAGGAAGAGCAAAAGAATCCAAAGCTACCATAAAAAGAAAATAATAAAGATCAGGGCAGAAATAAAATAGAAAAATAATAGAAAGAATCAACAAAACCAGAAGTTGGTTCTTTGTAAGGATTAATAAAATAGACAAACCACTGACTAGACTGACAAAACAAAAAATCCAGAAGAGGCAAATAACCAAATTACAAAATGAAATTGGTTACATTACAACCGATCCAACAGAGATGAAGATCATAACAGATTACTATGAAAATTGTACTTCAACAAATTTGAAAACCTAGTTGAAATGGATAAATTCCTAAAAAAACACTACCTATCCAAACTAACATAGAGTTAGAAAATTTGAACAGACCCATTACAAAAGAAGAGATTGAAGATGTCCTCAAAAAACTACCAACAACAACCACAACAGCAAAAAAAGCCCAGGACCAGTTGGCTACACTGGAGAACTCTACCAAACATTCAGAGAAGACTTGACACCAATCCTACTCAACCTCTTCAAAAACAGAAACACTACTGAACTCTTCCTATGAAGCCAGCACAACCCTGATACCTAAACCAGGCAAAGACATCACAAAAAAAGAAAATCATAGACCAATATCCAGAAAGAACATAGATGGAGAAATTTCAAAACAACTCTAGCCAACAGACTTCAGCAACATATCAAAAGGATAATACATCATGATCAAGTGGCATTCATACCAGGATAACAAGGGTGGTTCAACATTTGAAAATCAATCAATGTAATGTACCACATAAATAAAACAAAGGAAAATAACTTTCTGGTTATATCAATTGATGTAGAAAAGGCATTTGATAAAATTCAACACCTTTCCTGATAAAAATTCTCAGGAATGCAACATTGCATTGATTAAGGATAGGGTTGCACAACCGATTTTTGTAATTGCTGTCAATAAGTTGTACACCTGTAAAAGCTGAATTGGCAAAAGTTGTGTGATAGACATATTTACAAGAGCAATAAAAAAAAAAGAGTAGCTGCTGAGACTGCTTATGTATAACCAAAATCATCATGGTATTTGGTTTCTTGGTTTGGAGGTTTAGAGTGAAGGGTTCATGGAACATTGCAGTTAATTGACCTAATAACTTGTTTAATGCTTCTGTTCTACTCCTAGTTCATTGCCTAGTGCCTGGGGTCTTAAAAGCTTGTAAGTGACCATCCAAGGCATGACAATCAGTCTCTATTCACCTGGAGCAACAGAGGAAGAAGGAGTATCAGGAATATAAGGAGGATATGGAATGTGTGGCTAATTGCCTCCATGAACAACTGCCTCCTTTGCCATAAGACCAGATGAACTGAATGGTGCCCAGCTACCATCACTGAACATTTTGATCAAAGATTCTATAGAAGAATCCTGATCAAAAGGGGGAATATGCAGAATAGAATTTAAAAATATCAAAGACTCCAGACTTCCTGGAGTCATGAAGGTTGGATGAGCCCCTGAAACTATTGTCCTGAGACAATCTTTAAATCTTAAACCAAAAATATTCCTAAAAGTCTTCTTAAAACCAACAATGGTTTAGCTTAACTAGTAAAAAATGTCTGCCTTGAGCATTATGCTCTTTTATGAAGTATCTATATAGAATCAAATTGACAATAGCAACTTGAAGGATTAGATAGTAACCTTAAGGAGCAGTAAGTTTATGTTAATGAGGGAGGAACAACTCAGAAAAGGAGAGTGAGAATGGTTTCATAACTTGAAGAATGCAATCAATGTCACTAAATGGCACATGTAGAAACTGTTGAATTGGTGTATGTTTTGCTGTGTATATTCTCAGCAACAACAACAAATTAACAATTAAAAAACTCTCAGTAAAATAGGAATAAAATCAAAAACAACTGCCGGCTGTTGAATCAATTCCGACTCATAGCAACTCCATAGGGTTTCCAAGGCTGTAAATGTCTACAGAAGCAGATTACCACATCTTTCTCCAGCAGAGGCACTGGTGGTTTTGAACTGCCAACCTTTTGGTTAGCAGTTGATCAGTTTAACCACTGCACCAGCAGGGCTCCTCAAAATAGGAATAGAAGGGACTTCCGGCAAGATGGTGCTCTAGGCAGAAACACCATGCCGTCCCTCCACAACAAAGATCCGAAAAACTAAGCCAAACAGAGAATCAACAATCCTGAAACCCTAGAACATCAAATGAAGAGATAAAGAACTCAGCCG
>NW_004443986.1:5781975-5806909 GCF_000243295.1 Trichechus manatus latirostris
AGAGGGTTAAAATGTTGTGGGGTTGTTAACCAATGTCATAAAACAGCATGTGTGTTACTGTTACATGAGAAACTATCTGTTATGTAAGCCTTCACCTGAAGTACAATAAAATATTAAAAAAAAAAAAATAGGAATAGAAGGAAAATTTCTCAACATTATTAAGGGCATATATGCAAAACCAACAGCCAACATTATACTCAGTGGAGAAATCCTGAGAGCCTTCCATCTGAGAATGGCAAGGAGACAAGGAGACAATGGCACGGAGACTTATCACCATTCTTATTCAATATTGTACTGGAAGTCCTAGCCAGAGCAGTAAGACAAGAAAGAGGAATAAAAGCCATCCAAATTGGAAAGGAAGAAGTAAAACTGTCTCTATTTGAAGATGACATGATCCTATACATAGAAAACCATAAAGATTTCACAAGAAAACTGCTGAAACTAATAGAAGAATTTAGCAATGTTTCAGGGTACAAGATCAACACACAAAAATTAATTGAGTTCCTCTGCACTAACAAAGAGTACTCCGAAAAAGAAACAAGAAAACAATACCATTTACAATAGCCCCTAAATTGATAAAATACCTAAGAATTAACCTAACCAGGGACATAAAAGACTTATACAGTGAAGATTATAAAACGCAAGAGACTAAAAGAGACCTACAAAAATGGAAAGACATCCCATGCTCATGGATTGAAAGACTTAATATAGTGAAAATATCAATTCTACCTAAAGTGATCTATAAATAAAATGCAATCCTGATACAAATCCCAACAACATTCTATACTGAAATGGAAAAACTAATGACCAACTTCATATGGAAAGGAAAGAAACCCCGAATAGACAAAGCAATATTGAAGAAAAAGAACAAAACAGGAAGCGTCACACTCCCCAATATCAAAACATATAGCCACTGTAATCAAAACAACCTGTTATTGGTTCAATGATAGACATATAGACAAGTGGAATAGAATTGAGAACTCAGAATTAAACCCAGCTATCTATGGACAACTGATTTTCGTCAAGGCATCAAAGTCCATTCAGTGGTGTAGAAACAGTTTCTTTAATAAATGGTGCTGGCAAAACTAGATACCCACCAGCAAAAAAATGAAACAGAACCCATACCTCACATCATACACAAAAACTAACTCAAAATGGATCAAAGACCTAAATGTTAAATCTAAAACCATAAAATTTCTGGAAGACAACATACGAAGAAAATTATGGGACCTAATCTTTTGTAGAAATAGGATAACAATTATTAAAACAAGTAAAGGGGTAGAAGAAGACAGAATAGATAAACGGGGCCTCATAAAAATTAAAAACGAATGCTTATCAAAATACTTTATTAAAAGAGTAAATAGACAACCTACAAACTGGGAAAAACTCTCCAGAAACAACTTATCTGATAAGGGTCTAATCTCTAAAATTTATAGAAAACTGCAACAATTCAATAAAAAAAGACAAAAAACTCAGTCACAAAATGGGCAAAGACATGAACAGAACCTTCACCAGAGAGGACATCCAAGCAGACAACAACATAAAAAGATATTCACTATCATTAGCTATTAGAGAGATGCAAATCAAAAGTACAATGAGATATTATCTTTCCCTGGCTAAAATGGCAGTGGTGAAAAACAAAACAAAACAAAACCAGATAACAGCAACAGTTGCTGAGGATTTGGGGAAATTGGATGATTGGAAACCTTATTAATTGATGGTAGGACTGTAAAGAGGAACAACCCCTATGGAAAATGGTATGACACATTCTCTAAAAACTAGAAATAGAACTACCCTATAATCTAGCAATCCTACTCCTAGGTATATACTCTAAAGACCTAAAAATAATGACACGAACAGACATATGCACACTCATGTTCACTGCTGCTTTATTCACAATAGCAAATAAATTGAAACAACTGACATGTCCCTCAATGGATGAATGGATAAGCAAATTGTCATACATACATACAATGGAATACTATGCAACCATAAAGAACAATGATGAGTCCGCAAAACGTATTATAACATGGATGGACCTGGAGGGCATGATGCTAAGTGAAATAAGTGAAGCATATAAGGACAAATATTGTATGATCCCTCTTTTGTAAGAAAACAAGAATAGATACATATAGAGAGACCAATGTTTGTTGGTGGTTACCAGGTAGAGGAGGGCGGAGGGGAAAACACACTTTAGCTCATAGAGACTTGTTATTTTATTTATTTATTTATTTTTGGTGATGGGAAAAGTGGCACTGAATGTACATGTAGCGAGTACAATACAAACAAAGTAAAAATAAGTGTTTGAGCACATATGGATGCGTAAAGGCTTATAGGTATATGCGTACATACAGGTGTATACATAGGTAAGAACAGATTGAAGTATCTATAGGTGTACATAAATACAAATATGTGGGTCAGGGACATATATTCATTGAATACATAAATATGGATACTACACAGACATACTCAAACACCCTCCAAGATTGGCTTTCTGGATTTAAAAGCTTAGGACAATAGTCTCATGGGACAACGCAGTCAATTGGCATAACATAGTTCACGAAAATCATGATCTGCACTCTAGTGAACTGAGTAGTGTTTCGGGTCTTAAAAGCTTTTGAGCAGCCATGTAAGACACAACTACAGGTCTCTACCCACCAGGAGCAAAACAGTAAGAAGGTAACCAAAAGTTCAGAGATGAAACAAGTCTTCACGAGCCACAATTTCATCTACTGTGGGACCAGAAGAACTAGATGGTGCTTGGCTACAATCACTGTCATTTCTGACCAGGGTCACAAAAGATGGTCCTGGATAGAATGGGAGAAAAATGTGGAGTAGTACTCAAATACTTATTTAAAAAAAAAAAAAAAAAGCTAGACAAACTGGAACAGTAGAGATCAGAGGACTCCCTAAGACTATCGCCCTGAGACTCTCTTTAAACCTAGAACAGAGCCTATCTCCTGAGATCACCTTTTGGCAAAATAGCAGAGTGGCACACAAAATAAACAATATTATCCATAAGATCAGTACTCTACTTAAAAACCATCAATATAAGACCAAAATGTCAGCAATTACTCAAAAGCAAAGATGAGAAGATTAAGGTGGCAGGGGAACTAGAGTACTGGAAATGGAACAAACAGAATACAATTACAGAAAATGTAGATGCATTGTGATAACTGTAACTAATGTCACTGAATAATTTGTGCAGAAATTGTCAAATGGGAACCTAACTTGCTGTGTGAACTTTCACCAAAAATGCAATAAAAGATTATTTTTTTTTAAAAAGTGTGTATGTTTTACTCTACTGTTATTGATTGAATTTTCATCATTTTTGTTTCTTATGAATAAAGAGTAGATGTGTGGTATGCATGTCTCAAGAAGTCTATAAATCGTTTACTATGAAATTCTGAAAACATCTAAGAGGGCAAAACTTATCATTTGATCCACATTATCTTAAACAATATTTCAAAATGATTATAAAATGAATGAAAATTAATATTCCATTTCAAATGAAATTATATAATTCCCCCTTTTGACCTGCTGATTACTAAGGTTTTAAAAATATAACCTAATTGCTATTACTGTAATTAGTATGAATTTTCCAAGAAATCAGCCCATAATCATAGTTTATAAGATATCAACTCTGTGTTAGGAAATAAAATGAATTCATTCCTCTGGAAATTAACATGTCATGAACAATACTTCTATTATATCAATGTAAAAAAAAGTCACAAATTTCCAGAATCCCTCTTTAAGTGGATTAAAGGAAAAATAATTACTGTGAATTGTCATATATCAAGTTTCTATGTCAATTTTCCAATGTGTGGATGTGAGAGGAGTAGTAAGTTCTAGACTCTGTGCACTCTTTGTTGCTAATTATTTATCTTTGTTTCCCTAGCATCCAGTGTAGCGTGGAACATAGCATTTGCACAATAAATGCTTGATGACTGAACAAGTGAATCTGTTCAGTGTGCTCATGAGAATATGCAATTTAGGGTGTTCTTTCAAATGCAGTTCCTTTTTCCTCAGGGAAGAGATTCACTTTGTGATTAAAGCCCCACATACAAATTTGAGTATTAAGGCAGATATATTTGTCTACATGTTCACACTTGTGGTAGTTTATCTGTTCTATCGTCCTTTTATATTTTTCCCCAGGCCAGTATAAATCAAAAATAATATAGTAAAAAAATATATCTACTCATAAAACTTTACTTAAAAAATACAATTACTGTTTATCTAAATAATAAAATAACTATTGCAGTTGTTTTGTTAATTATAAGCAAAGAAATCTGATGCCCAACGTGGTTTCTCAATTTCCCTTTGGTACATAAAATTAGATTAATCACAATCATTGGTCCATGACACACTATTGTTGGTCCATGGATGGCCAAATTTTTAAAAACATATTTTTTGTATTTTTATGTTCAATCATGGAATGAACACCAGTGAACTTACTGCCTAGCCAAAGAACTGGGTTAGCAGTGACTTACCTCAATGTTGTTCCTCTGCCCCACCTCTCCTGCCCCTCATGCCACAATTAGCAATTATATTGGAATTTGTGTTTATTATTTCCTTGTATCTTTTTTCTCTTTAACTTATGTGTACCTAAAGAATATATTATTTAATATATTTTTGTTTTTGAGTTTATAAAAAGGATATTACAAGTAAGTGTGGTTTGCTATAAATTGGAGCTCATTTATTGTATGCTTGTAATTAATTACTTAGCACATTCATTTATTCTACAAATACTGCATTCTGTTCCAGACATTTTTCTAGGCTCTATGAACCTATGAACTTAAGAGTGACAATGTTTCAGTCAAGAAGGGATTCTCAGCCCTTTGGTGGAAATAGACTTATAATTATTATGTAAGTTATGCTTTATGAAGTGTACCAGCACAAGAATTGAGCTGAGCCTTGAAGAATGAGCAGAATTTGGCTGTTAAGCAAAAGGGAAGGATACCGAAGCTTTATTTACATTGCATGATGTATGAAACAGGCTGGTGGTATGAAATGGAGCTAGAAAAGAAGGCAGAAGCCAGATTATTAAGGACTTTGTAAGTCATACAAAGAGATTGTACTATATAGAGTAGGTTAGAGGGAGTCTGGGAAGATGTAAAGAAGAAAGATAAAATGATCAGTTTCGTTATTTAGCGAAATCACTCTAGTAGTAGCACGGAGGAGAGGTTGCAAAGGAGGAGAAGTTAGAGGTGGTTGCCAGTCTATGGCAATGATCCAGGTAAGAGATGTTGAAGTATTGATTTAAGAGAGAGGCAGTGTTAAAGGAAAGAAGTGAGAGATTTATAAGAAATTTAGAAGAGAACTTCAGCAGTGTCCATTTACCAATGTGCATGATTGGGGTAAACTATACTGAATGATGAGAAATTTAGGAAGACTCTCAGGTTTCTGGACTGGGTTACTGAGTGAATGGTGAAGCCATTAGCCAGTCTAGAGAATTCTGTGAAAAGAGTAGGTTTAGCAAGGGATATATATGGTAGGGGTGGGGTTAGGATTGAATTTAGTCTAGCACCTGATGAGTTTTCTAGAACCTATAGGACAGCACCTAAAGTTGAACACCTCAACACAAGGCACTATGCTAAGAGCTCTGAAAGACTAAAAACCAAATGCATAGTTCCCGGTCTCAATAATTTTACTGTTGAGGAAGGAATAAGACAAGCACTCAAGTATCTTTAAGACAAAGCAGAATACCATAGGTGACAACAAATAGGAGAAAGAAGTACTATGATTTTGCAAAGAGAGAAAACTCTCTCTTCGTCTGACTAATCAGGACAGGCTACCTGGGTGAGATGTTGCTTAAGGTTT
Organism: Trichechus manatus latirostris; assembly: GCF_000243295.1. NCBI lineage: Eukaryota > Metazoa > Chordata > Mammalia > Sirenia > Trichechidae > Trichechus > Trichechus manatus. The sequence goes on from NW_004443986.1 coordinate 5,787,796, forward strand.
AACTTGCTGGGACATGAGTATTTGGGTTAGCAAAGATGGTGGCAGAGGAGGGAAGGGGGCTAGGAGTAAGTATAATAGGGAGGGGCAATAACATACAGGCAGGAGGCCTGAAATGTATTTGTATATAGAATTCCCCAACAGTTTAAGATTCAAAAAGAATGTGAGTGAGTGATGAACCTGAAATGAAAATAGGGACCAGATTCTGAAAGACTTTGAATGCTAGGTTAACGTATCGTAGTTGATTTTGTTGGCAACTGCAGCAACGGTTAGAGCTATAACCTTAAAAATGGTTTTAAGGGTAGAATGGCTATATCAGAGGTTTACTTTAAGAAGATTAATGAGGTACAGATATATGGGATGAATTGGGGAAGATAGACTGTGCCTATGAGCATCCTGTTAAGAGCAAATTATAACAACCTGTGATGAGAAAATGAGAGCTATGAAGGGAAATTGAAAAGAAAGGAGAAGGTGGATATAATTTCATAATATATTCAGATAAGGAATGAAGGGAAGGAAGGAATCAAAGATGGTTCTAAGAATTTGGGTCAAGAATTTGCTGGGAAAGCTTTCTGTAGCCAGGGTGACAACTACCGTGTGAACCTGTGATCCTCTCAGATGACTGTGTGTTGGAATATGCTTTTGGGCCTGAGTGGTTGGGAAAAAACTATTTTTCTGGGAAAAAAGACAAAAAACAGTTACCAAAAATACCAAAGCTAGTAACCTGAACTTAATTAGAAGAAAATGTGATGAAATTCATTTTTAACATATCCAATCTGAGAAAGTGGAGAGGTTTCCCGATTGTGATCTCAAGGAAAAAGTTGGAAACTATGGATGGGGAGATATAGATTTTTGAGTACTATGGATAGAGGAATTGGTGAGGCCATGTACATAGACAAGATCACCAAAGAAAGGTGTATAAAGAGACAAGGAAAGAGAGCCAAGGATAGTTTGAGACTGGCTGCCTCGAGTGAAAGCCAGGAGAGGAGTCTTGAAAGGATGTGGAGGGAAAAAAAGTGGTGCAAGGCTAAGAAGCCAAAGAAAGATCTTTATAAAATGAAGGTATGCTGTAGTTGGGAGTCCCTGAGTGGTGCCAAAGGAGTCCTGGTGGCGCAGTGGTTAAGACCTCATCTGCTAATTAAAAGGTCTTCAGTTCAAATCCACCAGATGCTCCTTGGAAACCCTATTGGGAAGTTCTACTCTGTCCTATAGGGTCACTGTGAGTCTTAATGGACTCGACAGCAACAGGTTTTGGTTTGGAGTGGTGCCAAAGCTCAAGTGTTCAGCTACTAACTGTAAAATTGGCACCTTAGAACAAAATCCTGGCATTCTACTTCCGAAAGGTCACAACCTTGAAAACCCTATGGAGTGCGGTTCTTCTCTGCATACATAGAGTGGCCATGAGTTGGAATTGACTTGACAGCAACTGTTTTTTTTTTTTTTTTAAATTTATTTGTTGTGCTTTAGGTGAAAGTTTACAGCTCAAGTTAGTTTCTCATACAAAAATTTATACACATGTTTTTATATGACACTAGTTGCAATTCCTATCATATGACAGCACACTTCCCCGTTCTACCCTGGGTTTCCCATGTCCATTCAACCAGCTCCTATCCCTTTCTGCCTTCTCATCCCGCCTCTGGACAGGAACTGCCAATTTAGTCTCGTGTATCCACTTGAACTAAGAAGAACACTCTTCACGAGTATTATTTTATGTTTTATAGCCCAGTCTAATCTTTGTCTGAAGAGTTGGCTTCCAGAATGGTTTTAGTTCTGGATTAACAGTCCTGAACCATGTCTTCTGGGGTTCCTCTAGTCTCTATCAGACCATTAAGTCTGGCCTTTTTACTAGAATTTGAGTTATGCATCCCTCTTTTCTCCTGCTCCGTCGGGACTCTCTGTTGTGTTCCCTGTCAGGGTGGTCATTGGTGGTAGCCAGGCACCATCTAGTTCTTCTAGTCTCAGGATGATGGAGTCTCTGGTTTATGTGGCACTTTCTGTCTCTTGGACTAATATTTTCCTTGTGCCTTTGGTGTTCTTCATTCTCCCTTGCTCCAGTTGGGTTAGGACCAAATGATGCATCTTAGATGGCTTCTGGCAAATTTTTAAGACCCCAGACACCACTCACAAAAGTGGATGCAGAACATTTTCTTAATAAACTTTGTTATGCCAATTGACCTAGATGTTCACCAAAATCATGGTCAATTTTTCATAGTATTCTGTTATAATTCTTTTAATTTCAGTTGGGTTTGTTGTGATATGGCCAGTCTCATTTCTTATTCAGGTTATTTGCTTCCTCTCCTGTTTTTCTTCTGTCAGTTTGGCCTGTGGTTTATCGATTTTGTTGATCTTTTCAAAGAAACAGTTTTGGTCTTGTTAACTCTTTCAACTGTTTTTCTATTCCCTATTTCATTTATTTCTGCTCTAATTTTTATTATTTCCTTTCTTTGGTGCCTGGGGGCTTCTTTTATTGCTCTCTTTCTATTTGTTTGAGTGGCAAGGTTAATGTTTTGATTTTGACCCTTTCTTCTTTTTGGATGTGTGCATTTATTGCTATAAATTGACCTCTGAGCACTGCTTTTTCTGTGTTCCAAAGGTTCTGGTAGGATGTGTTTTCATTCTCATTTGATTCTGAGAATTTCTTTATTCCTTTCTTGATTTCTTCTATAACCCTATAGTTTTTGAGCAAGGTGTTATTCAGTTTCCATGCATTTGATTTTTTTCCCTTGCTTTTTCTGTTACTGATTTCTACTTTTCTGGCTTTATGGTCAGAAAAGATGCTTTGTAATATTTTGATGCTTTGGATTCTGTTAAGGCTTGCTTTATGGCCTAGTATCTGGTCTATTCATGTTCCATGTGCATTGGAAAAGAAAATATACTTGTCTGATGTTGAGTGGAGTGTTCTGTATATGTCTGTGAGATCAAGTTGGTTGAGTGTGGCATTTAGATCTTCCATGTTTTTATTGAGCTTCCTTCTGGATGTTCTGTCCTTTACTGAAAGTGGTGTGTTGAAGTCTCCTACTATTACTGTGGAGCTGTCTATTTCTCTTTTCAATGCAGTTAGAGTTTGTTTTATGTATTTTGGAGCCCTGTCATAGGGTGTGTAAATATTTATAATAGTTATGTTCTCCTGGTGTATTGACCCTTTAACGATTATATAGTGTCCTTCCTTATCCTTTGTGGTGGATTTTGCTTTAAAGTCTATTTTGTCAGAGTTTAATATTGCCACTCCTACTCTCTTTTGATTGTTGTTTGCTTTGTATATTTTTTTCCATCCATTGAGTTTTAGTTTGTTTGTGTCTTTGAGTCTAAGCTGTCTGTTTTAGCCAGCATGTAGATGGATCGTGTTTTTTTTATCCATTCTGCCACTTTCTGTCTCTTTATTGGTGCATTTAGTCCATTTACATTCAGCATAGTTGATAGCATGAGTTTAGTGCTGTCATTTTGATGTCTTTTTTTGTGTATTGTTGACAGTTTCTTTGTTCCACTTAATTTTCTGTGCTGAGTTGTTTTTCTTTATGTATTTTCTTTTCATCTTTTTCATTGTTGTTGATTTTGTGTTTGCTGAGTCTTTATGTTTTACTTCTTTTTTATTTTGATGTGTAAGATTGTTAGTTTCCTTTGTGATTACCTTAATATTTACCTCTATTTTTCTAAATTTAAACCAATCTTTTATTTCTTGATATTGCTTTGACTTCCTCTCCATATGAAAGTTCTATGACTACATTTTTTAGTCCCTCTTTTTTGTTTTAATGTTGTCATCTTTTACGTATTGTCATCTCTGTTTCCCTATTTTCAGTGTTTTACTTTTGTTTATTTTTATGACTTCCCTATCTGGGTTAATATTTGGTTGTTCTGTCCTGTGTTCTAGTCTTACATTGTTATTTGATGTTATTGATTTTCTAACCAGAGGACTCCCTTTAGTATTTCTTGTAATTTTGGTTTGGTTTTTGCAAATTCCCTAAACTCTGTTTATCTGGAAATGTCCCAATTTCACCATCATATTTGAGAGACAGTTTTGTTGGATATATTATTCTTAGCTGGCAATTTTTTTTACTTCAAAGTTTTATGTATGTCATCCCATTGCCTTCCTGCCTGCATGGTTTCTGCTGAGTAGTCCGAGCTTAGTCTTATTGACTTTCCTTTGTAGATGACTTTTCGTTTATCCGTAGCCACTCTTAAAATTCTCTCTTTATCTTTGGTTTTGGCAAGTTTGATTATAATATGTCTTGGTGACTTTCTTTTGGGATCTAGCCTGTATGTGGTTTGATGAGCTTCTTGGATAGATATCTTCTCATCTTTCATGATATCAGGAAATTTTTCTGCCAACAAATCTTCAACAATTCTCTCTGTATTTTCTGTTATCCCCCCCTCCTCCATTCTGGTACTCTAGTCACTCATAGGTTATTCCTCTTGATAGAGTCCTACATAATTCTTAGGGTTTCTTCATTCTTTAAAATTCTTTTATCTGATTTTCCCCTCAGATAAATTGGTGTCAAGTGCTTTATCTTCAATCTCACTAAGTCTGACTTCCATTGCCTCAGTTCTGCTCCTGTGACTTTCTGTTGAGTTGTCTAAGTCTGAAATTTTATTGTTAATTTTTTGGATTTCTTTTTCTCTTTTAATTGTTGTAATTAAATGAAGTTTACATTTCAAGTTAGTCTCCCATACAAAATTTTTATACATACATGGTTATGAGACCTAATTGCTCACCCCATTCTGTGACAGCACACTCCTCCTTTCCACCCCTGATTCCCCATGACCATTCAACCCACTCCTAACTCTCTCTGCCTTCCCATCTCACCTCTGGACAGAAGCTGCCGCTTTGGTCTCTTGTATCTACTTGACTAAGAGGCATACTCTTCACAAGTATCACTTGATGTCCCACAGTCCAGTCCAATCCCTGTCTGAAGGGTTGGCCTTGGAAATTGTTTTAGTTCTGTGCTGATAGAAAGTTCAGAGGCCATGCTTTCTGGGGTAATTTTTTGGATTTCTATTTGCGGTCTCTCTACGGATTCTTGTAGCCTGTTAAATTTGTCCTTATGCTCTTGTGTAACCTTTTACATTCCTCTATTGCTTTGTCTGTGTGTTCCTTGGCTTGATCTCCTTTTTGACTGATCTCCCGAAGAGCTCTGTATATTAATCTTTTGAATCCTACCTCTGGTAACTCCAAGACCTTCTCTTCCTGGGGAAGTTTCTTTGTTTTGGTCACTAGCTGAAGCCATCATGGTCTGCCTCTTTATGTGATTAAATATTGACCGTTGTCTCTGAGCCACCAATAAGTTATTATATTTGTTTATTTTATGTTTGCTTACTATGTCCTAGCCTCTTATTTTGTTTTGTTTTGATTAGCCCAAACAGGCTGGTGACATTAGCTACTTTGATTATTGGTGTCTTTGAAGCTCTCACATCCTATCACCAGGTGATTAGAGCTGCTACTAGGTAAGTGAGCCCAGAAGTCTGTTTACTTTTCTTGTGTGGATTCAGCTCTTGTGTCCAGGTCATCAGTCATCGAGTATGTGGTGCAGGCTCTCACCTACAGTCCTAGATGGACAGGGCTATGTAGGGGTGATTATAGCAGGCACAGGTATCTGGCTGCAGTAGGCGGTTATGTGGTGAGAAAGGTAGGGGGCTGACTGCTACCCCTGAATGCCTGGGTGGAAGGCGTGTCCTTGTTCCCTAGAGCACATAGGTGGGTGGGTTTTGAGTCAGACTTTGGGCACCCAGTGCTGTTGGCTGTAAGGACTGAGTGGCACCACTATTCTTGGACCCCTGTCTTGGATGGCTAGGTGGAGTGGGTGGAGCCACCAGTCCTCAGGTGCCTGATACGGGTAGGTGAGGATCCTACTTAATGGGTAGGGCAGTGTCAAATGTCACAAATCTGCACTCCTCTTTAGCTGTTGCAGTTGAAAATAGATTTCAGGTATGTACCCTATTGTACGATGCTAATGAGCGCCTACACTGTTGAAATGCGCTCACATAGATCTGGGCAGGGTGAAAGGCATTCAAAGTCCATGGACCCCTTATGGCTGTGCCTAGGCAAAGGGGCTGTGCCTGCCCTAAGGTCCTGGCTTAGGGGAGCTGGCAGATTATTTTTTCCTGTTTGTTAATTCGTTCCTTCCCAAAGCAGGGAGAATGGCTCCGGGTGTGAGACAGGTCCCATTGCTGGACCAGGGGGTGTGGCAATTGCTGAAGCTGGACTGGACTGGGACCAGAGCAGAGTGGAGGGGGCAGGTGAATGGGAGAGAGGTACTTCCCAGAGGGGGAAGAGTTTCTTTGATTCCACGAGATATGTTAGATACTTGCACTTAACTTGCGAAGATTCAGCGCCACTTCTCCCTGGTTTCGGAGGCTTGCGCAGTCTTTGCAGCTCGTTTTCTCTCAGTGTGGAGAATACATCCTGGGCGCTACTGCTTGCCTCAGCCCACACGCGCCTGCTGATCCAGCCTGCGGGGTGCAGACCAGGTCAGGGCTGGCAAATTCTTGCTGCTTTTGAACTGTCTCTCTCTCCTCATGCTGCTCAGTCTGACTCCTCAATTTTGTCTTTGATGTTCAGGGCTCCTAGATCATCGTATATAATTGATTCACTTGTTTTTTTCAGGTCTTTGTTGTAAGAGGGACCACAGGAAGGGTTTGACTACTCCTCCATCTTGGCACTGCCTTTTTTTTTTTTTAAATGCTGTATTTACATTTTAAAGGATGTGAAAAACAAACAAACTGGATTTAGCAACTATGAGTTATTCATCACCTTTGAATAAATGAATTTGCTAGAATTGCACCACAACTTAGCTCAAATTATTGTAATCAATAGTATCTTAGTTTTTTATATAGGATAAAGAAGGATGCTGGGTGACCTGAGCAAAACGTCCTATCTGATTTTATCCAGGCTTAGAGAATCCAGTGTACGTGGAATGCAATGTCTTAAACTATTGGCTACACATAAAGATCATTTTTTTCAAAGAAGGAGATTACATAGATAACTTCAATTTTTTAAATTAGAACTTCACACAGATAGAACATAACAATGGTGACACATATAACTCTTTACCTTTTTCAACATAAGTAAACAGAGTCTACAAGTGATTGCTTAAGAAAATCTTCTCCACTAGTAGTCATCTACAAACCTTGACTTGGAGTCAGAGCTGGGAAACTGCAGCAGGGTCAAGGACATATACTCTTTCAAGTGCCAGCAGACCCATAGTAATTGGACTTCAAAACCATGCTGAGTTTGTGTTTCTTGAAATCCAAACTGAGACTTGTGTAGCGTTTAACAATAAAATGATATTCCCTGGCCAAAATTGAAATCTTAAAATGTCGACCATGTACAATCTGGACGCATTCTACTTGCTTTCGAAAGCTGCCAAATGTTTACTTTCTTCTCATTTTGTCCCGTGTTGTGTTTTCACTCATAACACATACTTTGCACCAAAAATAATTTAGTGGCTTAGTGGGAATAGAGTCATAAATGAGGAGAAAATGGAGAAACTGCTGGCTGGTGGAGCAGCCTATGATTAATAAATTGTGCAGCATGTGACTTGGCAGCTCTTTGATTCACCAGCAGAGTCCCCTCCCTTGTAAATTCTAGTTGGCTTTCCCATACGTTATTATGTGGATTCCTTGTAACCACTTCCCTTTCTGATTTTCCAGAGACCGGGTATAAAGTTTCCCTAAACGCCAATAAAATGTGAAATCTTATCCCCCTCTTTCGGCTGGCTTTGTGTAGTCATCTTCTAAAATAAGAACAGCAAATGTCCTAAATGTTGCTATTTTCTATTTTTATGTTCATTCAATAGTTACAGTTCTTCAGAGTATCATAGTTTTCATTTCAACAACTGTTGTTTGTTAAAATTTGAGGAATGAATACCGAGAAAGTATAAATATTTTCATGGCCTTTCAAAATAAAATTAATTTTGCATACCACCTTGAAGAAAAATCCAAATCCTTAAATTAGTACAAAATATACACTAATTTCTCTGCCTTATCAAACTGTATAGGTGACTGGACTTGAAGGAAGTACATTAAGTCTAAATGCTTCTAACATGCAATCTCAGTTTACTGGTATGTTTCTGAAGTAACATAAAAACACGGGTTCAAATGTTGATTTTGTTTACATAATCAGGGAATTTTGTTTCTTTAAAACGGAGGCAATAAATTCTAACATTCTTATTAATTGTGACGGACTGAATAAAGGATGCCTCACTATACTATACTGAAGCATTTGTTGACAAGCTCTTAAGAGGAGTTTTCATTTTGAGTAATGGACGAGCGGAGGAATATAAACAGCTTTCATCGTGTGCCATGTCTTCTGAGAATAACTTCTTTTCCTTTCTTCTTCTTTTTTTTAAAATGAAACGTTAGCAAGGAAAAGCCTAAAATATATACATAGCATTACATCATTTATATTAAATCATTTGTGCTTTTTTAAAGACCTTCTAGATTCAGAGAGTAGAAATTACAATGAAAAGATAAATTGTTCAGTATGTCTAATAACCTCAGAATCCATGTTCCCCAGTATCAGAAAAAGTTCATGGCATGTATACAGACTTCAATGTATAATCCTTGAGTGTTTGAAAGTTATCTTGGAATAAAACTGGAGAAACAGGATTTGCAAAAGGAGTTTAGTAGGTTTGAGATGAAGGGACTGTAGTTTCACTTTATTTAGATTTTTATGGGTGTCAACAAAACTTAGGTAGCATAGGCCATATTTTGACATTTCTGATTTGTTTTCTCTTTTGCATTTCTGAATACATGACTTTCATGCTTACTGGACTTGGGTATTTCCCTGCCTCTGGAGGTTAGTCTTGGTGTAGAGGGTGAGTGTAGATTAGATAAGTTTCTAAAGAGAGGCGGAGAGAAAGACCTAGACAGTGTTCAACTGTTTTTGCAGCAAGATTACAGACTTGAAAGTCAGGTTTGGGAAAGAGAAGTTTCTTGAGCTCATATTAGGATATCAAAGGCCCAGCCTGGAGGACCCATACATACAGCAGGTCCTTGGTGTAGATATGATGCCCTTTCTGCCTGCCCCAGCAAGGCTCTTCCACAGCAGAAGACAGATAAGACATATGGAAAATTAAAGAAAACACTTCTCTCTCTGATGGCAGAGGAATATAGTAAGGATAGGAGGTAGAAGGAGGTGAGAAGAGAAAACTGATCAGACATGCATCCCTAATTCAGCTATCTGCCCAGGTATGTTAGATAATTGGGGTGGGACCCTGAGAACTGTGGGACAGTGCCCAATTCCCCATTTACAAGAGACCACAGGGCAAAAGGGACATTCTAATATGAGGCACACTGGTCAGATTAAGAGAGCAGAGCAGCCTAGTTAGGCAGAGAGGATCTGGCTGGCATAACTGAGCCTCCCTCAGCTCCCATGGGTGTGGTTACTGAAGTGAGATCCAGGCGGCTGGCTGGCTGAGATGAGACATGGCAGAGGCTGAGGTGGATGGACAGGCCAGGGGTCAGGTGGAGACCAGATAGAGACTTGTGTATGAAACCAGTGATAACTAAGGAGAAATAAAGTCAGCAAAAGTCAGTCAGGTAGTTCATGTTCCTGGGGAAATATTCGCAGCCCAAAAAATGGACACTGAGATAGTCAGCTGCAGAGTTTAGAAACAGAAGGTAGCAGAGTACCCAGAAACGAAGTGAACTGAGAGCCTTGTATTAGAAACAGGACAGAGTACATATGGAAGTCAGTTTAAGGATAGGGTTTGATGGGACAGACATATAAGACAGCAACTACTCTTTATATATATGCATCACCCAATAAGGCTAGAGGATGTTTCTTTTTTCCCCACTAACCAGTAGGTAGGGATACAAGAAGACAATCAGCTTAATCGTAGGCTGAATAAAGAACCTACATTTTCACAGCATATTTGAGGTCAACTAACCTACCTATACTTTGAGCAATGCTCTGGACATATTGCTGACATTGCTGAGTGTCTGTTGAGCAGCATCACTATAGCTGAATTCTCACACCTTGACTGGATGGCACACAACAACAACCACATACTTGGAAGTGGCCGCGAAAACTTCGTTCCTTCTGTTTTTAAAAAAAAACCCTCAAAATCCTTCAACGGCTCCTCTTTGCAAACAACGGAAGTCACAAATTGAGTCTACAGGCCAGATGGAGCTTGTTAATCTGTTGCTGTCATGACAGTTCTGACTCATGGCAACTCCACATATGTCAGAGTAGAACTGTGCTCCACAGGGTGTTCAATGATTGACTTTTGAGAAGTAGATAACCAGGTCTTTCTTCTGAGGTGTGACTGGGTGGACTCAAATCTCCAACCTTTTGGTTAGCAGCCAAGCATGTTAACTGTTTGCACCACCCAGGGACTCTTATTGAGCTTGTAGATGCGTTTTATTTGACTCACACAGTGTTTTATATATAGATCATTAAAATATTTAAAAATATATTTCACAAAATAATAGATTTCTGGTTACTATTGCAAAGATTAGGAGGCTGGGCAGCACTGAGCTGGATTCCCAAAAGGAACTTATTGCCAGAGCTGCGTATTGGGTACTCATTTTATGTGAGTGATTGTGCTCCACTTTGTCACTGCTCCTGGCAGTGAACCAGAGATTTTTAAACTAAGGTCTGATAAACTTTCAGTAGTGTCCTGGGAAAAAGACACAATTGTCTCCACCAGGCATGCTTCACTTATGACGCTTAGCTCCCTGGCACCCCTTGGCATTGAATTTGTGACCTCAAGCCCCCTACAATGCCCATCAAGCCTATTTTTCAGCCTTACCTTTCATTACCTCTCTATAAATTGCATCCTTTTCAACACAGTGGCATATTCTTTAGTTCTTGTATTTGCATGACTCCATTCCTTTATTCGTGATACTTGAGTTCCCCAGCCTTACCACCTCCCCCCTGCTTAGCCTAACCAAACCTTCAGGATAAAAAGAGTAAAGTCAAACCAAGACCGCAGACATTTCCTTAAGATGCCTCTATACACAAGGCATTGTGTTGGATGCTGCTGGGATCCATTTCCATAAAAGATTACAATATCTTTAGGACTATAACACATAAACACATAAAAATTAGATTAAATGTACAGTGCATTAAATATCAGATCTTGAGAATGATAAAAAGATATAATGAAGTGGTGTAACCAGTGGCGCCACAGAAATCTGTATCAGTTGCCCACATCATCTGCATCTCCTTAGGACAGAGAATCATAATCCTCGTTTTGTGTCATGGGAGAGTAGCTCCATTTATTTCAAGGGTGTCACAAAAATCTCAATTAAAATTTTATTTATTTAAATTGAAAACAAAATCTAAGAACTGATGCGATTTACATCAATTCATAGCTTGATTGTATGCATACACACACACATACACACTAAGAAAGAAGAACACTTACTAGAAGTTAATAAAGATTAGTATGTATACATATATATTTATATATATATAGATAGATGTATATGCATGTTTCATGTTTCTTCTAGCGTGTCCATCAGTGGTGTCTTAGTCATTTAGCGCTGCTATAACAGAAATACCACAAGTGGGTGGCTTTAACAAACAGAAATTTATTTTCTCACAGTTTAGGAGGCTGGAAGTCCAAATTCAGGGTACAGGCTCTAAGGGAAGGCTTTCTGTCTCTGTCAGCTCTGAGGGAAAGTCCTTGTTCCTTGGCTCCTTGGGATCTTCATGAGGCTTGGCATCTGTCTTCTCTCATCTGTTATTTCCTTAATCTGTTCCTTTTATAACTTTTAAGAGATTGATTTAAGACACACCCTATATTAATCCTGCCTCAGTAACATAACAAAGACAACCCATTCCCAAATGGGATTATAACAACAGGCGTAGAGGTTAGGATTTATAACACATATTTTTGGGGTACACAATTCAATCCATAACAAGTGGTTATTTAAAAATTTTGTATCTGAAAACTTGATAATGTTGACTTTATAGTTCTTTTCTTCTCAGACAATGTAAGAAAAAAATGATACTTTTTCTTAGCATATCAGAATTTTCTGTAGAAAAATATATTGCCATGAGAAATATGTTCTTCAAGGAAATATGAGAAATTGCCTTTTTCTCCTTTCTGTCATGCTGTCAGGACTTCCCTCTGTATGTTTAGACCTAGTTACAAAATCACAAAGACACCCTGCTGGTAAGTTAACTGTTAAATAAGGCTGTAGGGTTAAAGGTTAACAGGCATGGCTTCAACAACAACTCGTTATAATAGACATGCATCACACCTATTAACCTAAACACCCTATTATATCTAACATATTTGGTTGTATTTTATTTCACTTTCCACTCCTCCCACTTAACAAAATTGTGGCTTCCCTAATATTCCTGGAACAAAGTCACTATTGTCATCTTGAAATTAGTTCTCTTTGTTGGTCTTATTTACATCAGGCACTTAAATTATTATTTCATTAAAAGGGAGTTTCATTTAAATAACCTGAATTAATGTCGCTGCCTTTTTCTTATGATTACTTTTCATGAATTAATTGGTAATTAATTAATTACTTGGTGACAATGAGACTGCATATACCAAAAAATTATTGTACTGAAGTGTATACGGTGATCCATTTACTTCAGTCAACTTAGTGCTCAGTTAATGTAAGATTGCTTTAACCTTCCTGGGTGGTGTTCTTTGGGGCTTAATAATGACCATCCATCTACACTTCTGCCATCCGAGTAAAGGCATCACCAGGAACCAGGTTCATAGTCTTCCACAGCTGCCTTTACATACTGCATAGTAAAATTAATGTTCCTGTTTGAGTAGACCATAATCCCCTAGTTCAAAAGAAGTGAAATAGCGGCAAAAGGAGGCAGATAATTCTTCCTCTCTCTCTTATCACTTTCCCAGGACACCACTGAAAGATAATCAGGCCTCAGTTTAAAAATCTCTGGTCCTTGCCAATCTGTTGCTTAGCAACTGAATGATTCATTTTCCCTTCCCCCTTTTGTTCCACTCACCTTGCAACCTAAAATGAAAAAAAAAATATCCCATATGTGCAAAATAAACACAAGGACATTCAAATTCAGAAGAGTTTCGTGGGTTTAGGGACAAGTCAGGAATGTAGCTAAATGCTAATGCTATCCAGGGTATCTGTGATGAAACAGGATGTGAGTAGATTTGAGAAGCAAAATTTTATCAGTCAGAATGGTTATTTTTATCGAAATCTTTTATTTGATGGTCCTTGATTTAAAAAATCACAAGCAAGTATATTTTTCCTGGAATTAGAAAAAGAAGGGGGGGGTGGCTTATGGTTCCTTTGAAATAAAAAACCAAAAAGATAATCCTGTAATTCTTAAAATTTGATGCCTAGAATAAGACAATAGTAGGGTTTTCTTTACAATAACTGCATTTCCTTCATATTAGGAATATTTATATGATCTCCATTTTATTTATGGAAACTTTCATTGTTTTAAAAACCCAAAGAAATGAAGATTCTAAGAAAAAACAATTTACATTCATGTGTATACTATTACAGAATTCATCTTTCTTTCAATTTAATTCTCCCTAAAATTCCAAGTTTTTCTAAAAGATTTATTTGGCAGAGTAGACTCTCTACTTTAGATATAATTGTGAAGAAATGCATACCATATTTTTACATGTTATTTTTTTACAAGCTTTAAAAATAAATTAGCATAGCGCTGTTACAAATTCCTCACGTTTATTTGCATAAAACTACGATAATTTGAAAGAAACACTCAAGTGCACTAACACATCACTATAGTGAAAAATATGCTGATGATTAAGTTTTCTTGTCGAATATTTGTAAATGGTTTTGCCGGAACAACAACCAGCACCGCAACGAAAACCAATGGAGTAAGCTTTAATTTGCGGCCGTAAGACTGTGTAAAGCAGGCCCACTACTAATTACAAATTAGGCGAAATTGTGGTTAGCTTAACGAAAAGTCTCCAAAGTGTGCCAGGCCAGTGGCAAAGGACCTGAATCTAAAGACAGACAAGCTTTTCTTGATTACAGTTATTACATCATGGTCATTAGAATTTAAAGTAACTAACCCAAACACAGACATCATATCTTCATTTGATAGCTATAGTCTAGTAAATAGTGGGAAAGGATGTTATGTGTGGATTAAGCCTGATGAAATGAAAACAGACATTCTTTTTGAACCTGTCTGGCAAAGAAAACAAGAACTTCAGAATCAGGCAGTAAAGTTAACTTTTAAAGCTTGGGTTCTTTGACTGGAAGGGGTCTGTGCAGTGTTTTTGGCTATTCTCTGTTTTATAGGAAGGCACTACAACAGCTAGCTAGGCATGAATCTTTCTTAAAAGAAATTTGTGGTAGACTAGAATGTTTGAGATCTACCTTTTTGAACTTTTGACAATTACTGTTTTCAAATTTTCAAAGCAGAAGGAGTTGCTAGCAATGGTTCAATTATTTATTTTCTTATCAACTGTAATACAGTTAAACCTCAAGTGTGAGTTCTAACTCTCCAAATGCCGTCAATCCATAGTCTGCAGGATGCTACCCTGCTCTGTATGTAGACAGTTCAAGCTGAGAGGACAAATGCTTTGTTCAGGGGAAAGGGATGCATTTATTGGGTTACAGTTAGAGCTACATACATGAAAGCAGATCCTGATGACCTCTGACCTGAATGCCTGCTTCATAGCACTACCTGTGGGAACACCGCCTCTAACCAGAAGAGCAGTTATTTAAGATCAGGAGGGTGAGGCAAAGAAAAACAAGGCATAGAGTGTAAAACGAATGGTGAAATTTCTCTCTATTACTTTCCTTACTGGAGAAGATCCCAGTTTGGTTTAAGAAAATGTAGCCATTCTATTGGAGTTTGCATTCAGAAAAAGAAGACAAAGAAGAAATGCAATGACATGCATCTGCATTATATAATTTTATGACCCAAAAAAAAGCTGATAAGAGAACTTGTAGTCTGAATTCCAGGAAGACATTTAGCATAAGTAAAGAGAAAGAAGACCCATGTTAACATCAACTTCATCATTATTATCATTGAAAAGCATTTATTGAGTGTCTGGATGCATTGAGCATCATGGAACCTACTACGTTTAAAGAACTTAAGCAGGAAAACTAAGTCTTAATGTAAACACAGCTCAAGTAACATGAATTGGTATCAGATCCTTTTATTGCACCCTAAAGAAACCATTAGGTTGTTTAAAGAAAAACTATACAGAGACTACATGTAGAACTTGCATGTTTCATCACTTTGGTAAATACGTGTTTCATTTTCTACTTTACAGAAGTTTCAAAATGGTCAGTGGGACTCACAAAGTGTTCATAGCAATTCCCAGGTAAGGTTGTGTTATCACCAAGAACAAAACATGGATTAAATTAATCTTTCAAAATGTATTATCTTGAGTCACTTTCTCTTGAAATAAGTCAATCAACCTTGCAAAGTTTTACATTCCCTGTTGTCCTAGCATCTGCTATAGCCATTGCCAAGGAATTTCCCTCATAGCCCAGAAAACACTCAGATAAAATGGCAGTGCCCACAGACTTTTAAGTCTGTTTGGATTCTAAGAACCTGAAACTCTAGACTAGTCTGATAGCAACCAGGCAGGTGGCCACATCAGTAAGAATGTACAAAAGCCTCAGTACATAAATGCATGTGTTCACCTTCTTTCAGGACATGGGTCCCAGGTAATTTTGATTTGATTTGTTTTGGGCTGGGGACGAGGCAGAAGCATGGTATAAAATATCCCTAGATAGCTCTAATGTTCACCATGATATGGTTTGGATTCTATTATCTATTTCTAATTATTAAAGCAATGCTTCTTATACTCAAGTAATTACAGATTTTTCAAGTAGAACAGAGATCAGAATGACTGTACCACTAACAGGTAAATGAGAACATATTCAAGCTCCAGGGTACCTACAAATTCTGGTCAACTAAACAAAATAGACTATTAAGACCTACACACATGTAGTGGGATATAAGAGAAAAAAGGAGCACTAAATTATATTGAACAGGTCACATAGAACTTGTTAGACATTGTCATTTCTCCATCAACTGAAAATAGGCCCAGTTGTCCTGGGGATGAGCAGATCCTAGATTTGGGGAATTTATTAATAAAAATTAGTAAATTTCAGTGCAGATTCTAAATACTGGCAGTATTGTTTGTATAAATGTCAAGTTGGAGTCTAGTTCCAAGAGATCCAAGTGGGGCTACAACAGATGCAATATCACACTGGAGCCAAAATCAATCAATCAATCAGAGTTTGAGGAAACAGGAGAGTTAAACACTGAAGAATGAGAAACTCAGCGCTGGTAAGGAAGAAGTGGGTGAAGAACTCAGACTAGTAAGTAAGGAAGTCCAAATAGGCAGCTGAAGGATAACTTGGAAACAGAGGCCATGTTCTTACTCACTTGGTTGTTGCTGTTAAGTGCCATCCATTTGGCTCTGACTCATAGCAGCTCCATTATAACAGAACAAAGTGTTGCCCGGTCCCGCACCATCCTCACAGTCATTGCAATGTTTGAGCCCATTGTTGCAGCCACTATGTCAATCCATCTCATTGAGGCTCTCCCTCTTTTTTGCTGACCCTCTTCTTTATCAAGCATGATGTCTTTCCCCAGTGATTGGTCCCTCCTGATGACCTGTGCAAAGTAAGTGAGACAAAGTCTCACTAGCCTTGCCTCTAAGAAGCATTCTGGCTGTACTTTGTCCAAGACAGATTTATTCATTTTTCTCTCAATCTATAGTATCAATGTATCAATTCTTCTTTGATCTTCCTTTTTCATTGTTCAGCTTTCTCGTGCATAAAAGACAATTAAAAATACCATGGCTTGGGTCAGGAGCACCTTAGTCCTCAAGGTGACATCTTTGCTTTTTAAGATTCCAAAGAGGGATTTTGCAGCAGATTTGTCCAAAGCAATATGTCTTTTGATTTCTTGAGTGCTGCTTCCATGGGCGTTGATTGTTGATCCGAGTAAAATGAAATCCTTGACAACTTCAATATTTTCTCCATTTATCATGATGTTGATAATTGGTCCAGTTGTGAGGGTTTTTCTTTTCTTTATGTTGAGGTGTAATACATATTGAAGGCTGCAGTCTTGATTTTCTTCAGTAAGTGCTTTAAGTTCTTTTCATTTTTGGCAAGCAAGGTGTCATCTGCATATCACAGGTTGTTAATGAATTTTCCTGCAATCCTGATGCCACATTCTTCTTCATATAGTCCAGCTTCTAGGACCATTTTCCTCAGCATACAGAGTGAAAGGATACTACCCTTACACATGCCTTTTCCTATTTTAAACCGTGCAGTATCCCGTTGTTCTGCTCAAATGACTGCTTCTTGATCTATGTACATGAGCACAATTTTTTCAGAATTCCTATTCTTTGCAATGCTATCGATAATTTGCTTCTATTTACACAGTTGAATGCCTTTGTGTAGTCAATAAAACATAGGTGAATCTCTTTCAGGTATTCTCTGCTTTTAGCCAAGAACCATTTAACATCAGAAATGATGTCCTTTGTTCTACAGCCTCTTCTGAGTCTGGCTTGAATTTCTGGCAATTCCTTATTGATGTATGGCTGCAGCCATTTTTGAATTATCTTCAGCAAAATTTTCCTTGCATGTGATATTAATGATGTTGTTTGATAATTTCCACATTCTTTGGAATGGGCACAAATGTGGATCTCTTTCAGTTGGTTTTTCCAGGTGGTTGTCTTCTGAATTTTTTGGCATAGATGAGTGAGCACCTCGAGAGCTGCAACTGTTTGTTAAAATATTTCGATTGATATTCAATCAATTCCTGGAGACTTGTTTTTTCCAATGCTTTCAGTCCAGCTTGGATTTCTTCCTTCAGTACCATTGGTTCTTGATCATATGCTACCTCCTGAAATTGTTGTTGTTGTTGTTAGGTGCTGTCGAGTGTGTTCCAACTCATAGCAACTCTAGGCACAACAGAAATACTGCCCAATCCTGCGCCATCCTCATAATCGTTGCTCTGTTTGAGCCCATCATTGCAGCCACATTGTCAATCCATCTCTCTGAGGGTCTTCATCTCTTTTGCTGACCTCTACTTTACCAAACATGATGAAATGGTTGAGCATTGACCAACTGTTTTTGGTACAGTGACTATGTGTTTTCTTTCCATCTTCTTTTCCTGCATCATTCAATTTTTTGCCCACAGAATCCTTCAATATTGCAACTTGAGGCTTGAATTTTCTCTTCAGTTCTTTTAGCTTGAGAAATGTTGAGCGTGTTCTTTCTTTTTGGTTTTCTGACTTCAGGTCTTTGCACATTTCATTATAATACTACTTTACCTTGTCTTCTTTAGCTGCCCTTTGAAATCTTCTGTTCAGCTCTTTTACTTCATCATTTCTTCTGTTTGATTTAACTACTCTGTGCTTAAAAGCAAATTCCAGAGTCTCTTCTGAAACTCATTTTGTCCTTTTTTTTTCCCCCTAGCTTTTAAATGACTTTTTGCTTTCTTCATGTATGATGTCCTTGACGTCATCTCACAACTCTTCTGGTCTTCTGTCACCAGTATTCAGTGAATCAAATCTATCATTGAGATGATGTGTAAATTCAGGGGGGATATAGTCAAGGTAGTACTTTGGATCTTGTTTAATTTTCTTCAGCTTTAACTTGAACTTGCATATGAACGATTAGTGGTCTGTTCCACAGTTGGCCGCTGACCTTTTCCTGACTGATGATGTTGAGTATCTCCATCATCTCTTTCCACAGATTTAGTCAGTTTGATTCCTGTGTATTCCATCTGGTGAGATTCATGTGTAAGTCCTTGTTTGTGTCGTTGAAAATCTGTCAGTCTGTCTTACTGCGGTGGTTTGTGTGTTGCTGTGATGCAGTAAGCTGTGCCACTGGTATTTCAAATGCCAGCAGGGTCACCTGTGGTGGACAGGATTCAGTGGAGCTTCAAGACTAAGACCGACTTGGAAGAAGGACCTGGGTATCCACTTCCCAAAAAAAAAATTAGCCAGTGAAACCTTAAGAGTAACAGCAGAGCACCAAGGCCTCCACCGGACTGAGTCCAGTACAGCTAGATGGTGCCCGGCTACCACCACTGACTGCTTCGACCAGGAGCACAACAGAGGGTTCTGGACAGAGCTGGAGAAGGACGTAGAACATAATTCTAACTCACAAAAAAAAAAAGACCAGATTTACTGGCCTAAAGGAGACTGGAGAAACC
>NW_004443986.1:5807330-5854938 GCF_000243295.1 Trichechus manatus latirostris
TAAAAAATAAAAAATAAATTAAGAAAAAATAAAAGAATAACAACAGAACATTAATATACTGCTGAAAGATGAGCCCCTCGGGTTGGAAGGCACTCAAAATAAGACTGGGAATAAGAGGCCTTCTCAAAGTAGAGTCGACCTTAATTATGTGGATGGACCTTTATGTGGATGGACCTTTATGTGCTGATGTGGCACAACTCTAAATGCGAAATGACAGCTGCAAACATCCATTAATAATCAGAACGTGGAATGTACGAAGTAAGAATCAAGTAAATTTGGAAGTCATCAGAAATGAAATGGAACACCTGAAGATTGATGTATGAAGCATTACTGAGACAAAATGGATTGATATTGGCCAATTTGAATTGGACAATCATATGGTCTACTATGCTGGAATTGACAAATTGATGAGAAATGGTATTGCATTCATTGTCCAAAAGAACATTTCAAGATCTATTCTAAACTACAATGCTGTCAGCAATAGGATAATATCCAATGAAGAAACTGAAAATTTTAAGGAATTACTGTAGTTTGAAATTGATCAAACATGTAGTCAAGACGCATTGATAATTACTGGTGACTGGAATTCGAAAGTTGGAAAAAAGAAGGATCAGTGGTTGGAAAATATGTCCTTGGAGACAGAAATGATGCGGGAGATCACAGGATAGAATTCTACAAGACCAACGATTTATTCATTGCAAATACCTTTTTTCAACAACATGTGCATGTTCAAGTTGAAGCTTATCCACTTAGAAATATTATTCATGTTTTTTTTTTTCTGCAGGGCATGTTGTGGATACCAGAGCTAAAAGACGTTGGCAGCCAAGTGTATAAAAATATTGAAAGAGAAAATGGAGTCGGTAAAGGTCAACCAGTTCTCAGTCTCAAGAAAGCATTTACAAAAAGTACAGAGACTGATATAAGACAGAATTAAGTAAACAAGAATTTAAATATGTGGATGAAACTTTACGTCCTAGACATAAGGAAGGCAGAAAGTAGGGTTTGGAGACGGGCTTATAAAGACACTGTAATGTTAACTGAGTGTTCAACAAAAGGTATTATTTAAAGATGGGGACAACTTTTCAGGCATAAACCAAGGATGCAAGTAACGATGTGTAATGGCTAGCAGGAATGAAGCTTTCTCATCTTAGAGAGTTAATACAGGAAACAGAAAGTAAGCCCAGGATATGGAGAGTATTGATATTTCCAGGAAGAGTTTAGACTTAATGAGAAATGTATGAATAATTGTTGCATCTTCTTAGAACAATTTGTTGAAGTTTTTTAGATTGGAGGTCTTCTTAAAAAAAAAAAAAAAAACTCTTTTTAAAAGAAGATTGGCAGGCTCATGTTTTGAAGAACAGCCTGGGGCAGAAACAAGGTATGTGGCAAGCTTGAATGCAAGGGCCTGAGGAGGCAGTGACTACAGAAGGAGAAAGTACTAACACTTTTGGTGACAGTTTATTGTTTTCCATATGTTTTACAACGATAAGATAATATTACAGATTATTTTGAAAAAAAGGAGAAATATCACCTCTAGTCCCTCTACTCAAAGTAATTTTCAATCTTGATTGCTGTATATATTTTCACATAATGCTACTCATAGTTTTTCATATTCTTATGACAGTATATTAAAAATAATTTCATTATTGCTAAAAGCCAAAAGGATTTTTGAAGGAAAAAATAGAAGGTTGAATACTTGAATGTTGAGGGTGTAAATGATAGAATGCAGAAATTATTGAACAATATTATTAATATCATACACAAGTAAAATTTTGCTGACAATGATTAAAAAACGGTTGCAGCAGTACATCAACAGGAAACCGCCAGAAATTCAAGCTGGATTCAGAAGAGGACGTGGAATGAGGGATATCATTGCTGATGTCAGATGGATCTTGGCTGAAAGCAGAGAATATCAGAAAGATGTTTATTTGTGCTTTGTTGACTATGCAAAGGCATTTGACTGTATGGATAACATTGCAAAGAATGGGAATTCCAGAACACTTAATTGTGCTCATGTGGAATCTTTACACAGACTAAGAGACAGTCGTTTGAACAGAACCAGGGGATACTGAGTAGTTTAAAATCAGAAAAGATGTGCGTCAGGGTTGTATCCTTTCACCATACTTATTCAATCTGTATGCTGCACAGATCATCTGAGAAGCCAGACTATGAGAAGAAGAACACAACATCAGGACTGAAGGAAGACTCATTAACAACCTGTAATATGCAGATGACACAATCTTGCTTGCTGAATGTGAAGCACTTCCTGGTGAAAATCAAAGACTACAGCCTTCCTTATGGATTACACCTCAACATAAAGAAAATGAAATCAGAACTGAAACCACACCCAAAGCCCACTTTACAGACAAACTTTAGACAGTCCTATAAAACAAACAATAACACATTTGAGGAATGTGCTTCTTAGTTCAATCAAATATATAAGATCAAACAGGCAACTCCTTCCCAGAAGCAAGACAAGAAGGGCAGGAAGGGCCTGGATGAATGGATGCAGGGAACATGGAGTGGAAAGGGGGACAGTGCTGTCACATGGTGGGGATTGCAACCAATGTCACAAAACAATACGTGTATAAATTTTTGAATGAGAAACTAACATGAGCTGTAAGCTTTCACCTAAGGCACAATAAAATTAAAAAAAAAGAAAAGAAAAGAAAAATCTTCACAACTGGACCATTAAGCAACATCATGATAAACAGGGAAAATATCGACATTGTCAAGGATTTCATTTTCTTTGGATCCGCAATCAACGTCCATGGGAGCAGAGGTCAGGAAATTAAGCAGTGTGTTGCACTGGGTAAATCTGCTGCAAAAGACCTCTTTAAAGTACTGAAAAGCAAATATGTAACTTTGACGACTAAGGTGCACCTGACCCAATTCATGGTATCTTCCATTGCCTCATACGCATGTGAATGCTGGTCAATGAATTAGGAAGACTGAAGAAGAATTGATGCCTTTGAATTATGGTGTTAGTGAAGAATGTTGAATATACCATGGACTGCCAGAAGAATGAACAAATCTGTCTTGGAAGAAGTACAGCCGGAATACTCCTTAGGAGTGAGCATAGTGAGAAGTCATCTCAAGTACTTTGGAAATGCTATCAGGAGGGACCAGTCCCTGAAGAATGAAATCATACTTTGTAAAGTAGAAGGTCAATGAAAAAGAGGAAGCTCCTCAACGAGATGGATTGACACAGTGGCTGCAACAATGAGCTCAAACATAGCAAGGATTGTGAAGATGGCCCACAACCAGGCAGTGTTTCATTCTGTTGTACATAGGGTCACTAGGAGTCGGAACTAATTTTACGACACCTAAGAACAACAAGGAAGCCTTGGTGGAGTAGTGGTTAAGTGCTGCAGTTGCTAACCAAAGGGTTGGCAGTTCGAATCCACCAGGTGCTCCTTGGAAACTCTATGGGGCAGTTCTACTCTG
Organism: Trichechus manatus latirostris; assembly: GCF_000243295.1. NCBI lineage: Eukaryota > Metazoa > Chordata > Mammalia > Sirenia > Trichechidae > Trichechus > Trichechus manatus. The sequence continues at coordinate 5,810,778 of NW_004443986.1, forward strand.
TCCTATAGGGTCACTATGAGTTGGAATCGACTTGACAGCAATGAGTTTGGTATTTGGTTTAATGTCAACAACAACAAGTGATAGAAAACTTAAATGTGACTTCATGAAGCTTTTGTAACAGTGGTAGAAATAATGAAACAGAAATTGGTTTGTGTGCTAATTCAATTTTGGACATACTGACAATATATTGAAAATATTTGAGAGACAGTTGGACATGTGGGATAAGAGGTCTGGTCTGGATGTGTAGATCTGAAGTAGGAGAAAAAAAGTCAGATTTATTATGATCCTTTATGTTTGTTGTCAGAGTGGTCTCAGACTAGTTATCTAACTCTTCAGAATTTTAGTTTTTTAGTTTTTAGAATTTGAGGTTAGAATTTTGTAGGCACAATTGAAATGTTAATTATTCTAAAGAAATAACAATTACTAAGGAATTCATTGGAGCATCTCCATTCCTATTTAATGCCCATTGAACTTTCCCCTTGATTTAATAATTGAGAACGCCATCCTGAGCCAATGTGACTTTTCAATCTTTTTTTTTTTTTTTTTTTTTAAGTCAGGAACCCTCTAAATTGGGCAGTTTGGCTCACTACACACAAAATTATTTATCGGTTTGGCATAAATCTGTTTTAAATCAGATGATTAAAAGAACAAAAACGATCATATTTATCACTTTGCTTTCCCTGAATTAACTTTCCTTCAACACTATATAACTTTTATGGACAAAAGACACTGCTAATGTGAAACCTGCATTTTTGCAAAAGCTGTCTGAGAAATGGTGATTTCTGTGTAGCTGGAGTATGCCTATCAGAAATGATACTTGATGAAATGTGAAAATGCTGATTAATGAAGAAGAGATTAATACAGGCCTGCAAATAGAAGATAACTCTGTACTCCGAGTTACATCTGAAAGCCAAGCACAGGGAAAAGGGCTCTGCTTTACTCTGTGCATAAAAGAACTTCTGTCCCTGTGACTACCCATCTGGCATTTTTCACCAGCACCAAATTCATTAACAATGATAAGTCCTTTTCTCCAAATCCCTCACTCAAATAAGTAAATAAAAGGAGAGTTTAGGCAGTAAAAGATCAAGGGACAGTATCTGTATTTTGAGATGTCTTTAAGTTATCCCGATTGGTCAAAACCTAAACAAGTATTAAAGAAGGAGCTACGTGATGAAAAGATGAATTCTTAATAAACAACTCCAATGTGATATTGCATTTAAGTGAACATGGAAAATTTCGTTGAAATAATTCACATATATTGACAATTGGTCATGTGAATGTAGATTTCAAATGACATGAAAAAATTATTTTGCTTCTTTATTTACCTCATCAAAGCGAAAAATATCTACAATCTGTTTTATTGATGTATATATATGTATGTAATGGAAACCTTCAGAATATACACAATTTGCTTTTTTTAGCTTAGCTATTTTTATATGTAATATTGTATTAAAAGATATGTTTAACGCTGAGTCATCATGTTGTTGATTTGACCATCCAACATGATAGTATTTGATATTGTAAAGCCAACAGTTTTCCTAAAGGCTTTAGTAATCATCATCAACATTGAAGTATCAGCAGAATCAACTAGATTTTAAGACCCAGTGACTTGAAGCTTTCATTTGAAAGAGAGAGAATTTAAGAATAGATTTCCCTGAAGGAAATCCTAAATTGTTCACTTCTCAGAAGTTGCTATTTTAGAAAGTGATTTCTGAAGGTCATGACGTAATATTGCATTCATAGACTAAAACAAGGATTTACAAAAGAGTTGGAAAACTTACTTCAATTTACTGATTAAATTCTTCAAATATAAGAATTAAATATTAGACACCAATTATAATAAATGAAGAAAGCTGATCACTACACGGTGATCAAAATACTAAAGTATAAATCATTTTAATATAAGATATAATATATATACTAGTTAACAGGACTGAGAAATAATACAAGTTCCTTCGTCAAATTCTGTATGAGAAGGTATTTTCTTTTCTTAAATATATTTTTGTTCATTTTTGTATAAATCCCTGTCATATTATTTGCTGTTGTCCTTTAATATTAATACAGTACATCATTAGAATACAGTGTTATACTAATCACTAGTGTTTGGTTAAAAAAAAGAAAAAGAAATCACATTTCCTATTCTCAGCAGCTAGTTTATTTCTATCATGTTAGCATTGTGCTTCATGGAATAATAGCATTGCCTTCTTTGCATTGGCTGCTAGATATCTCAAACCCGAACTCATGACCCATTTCTAAAAAGTTCAGAGGACACATAGCATTCTTTTGTATAATAACTTTTTAAAATACCTTTATGTTCCCTTCTTCTCTCACTTTTGGTTACATTATATGTTTCTGAAAACTCATTCTGTAACAGTATTTGTATGGTAACTACATATTCAGTATCATACACATATACTCCAAGACTGCTAATGCTTCAAAAAATAAAGAACATGCATTCTAAAAAGCAAGATGCAGACAGCAACAGCTTTTCTTTTAGTGTGGTCTGATTTGTAAATGTGTTCACAAATACAATATTATCAATATAGGAACATTACTTGAATTTTTTAAAAATAGGGGCTCTAATGAGAACAGCTAACATTTATTGACAACTGTGTTAGGATACACACACACACATGCACACGCACACACATACAACAAAAAACCAATCCCATTGTTGTTGAGTCGATACCAACTCATGGCAACCCCATGTGTTAGTCAGTAGAACTGCTCCATAGGGTTTTCTTGGCTATAATCTTTACAGGATCAGTTTGCCAGGCCTTTCTTCTGCAGGGTCACTGGGTGGGCTGGGACCGCCAACCTTTATGTTCAACAGTTGAATGCAAACCCATTGTGCCACTCAGGCTCTCCTTCTAGGACGCAGCATGTGATCAAGAACCAGTGGTACTGACGGAAGAAGTCCAAGCTGCACTGAAGGGAATGACAAAAAACAAAGCTCCAGGAATTGACCGAATACCAATTGAGATGTTTCAACAAACAAATGCAGCACTGGAGGTGCTCACTTGTCTATGCCAGGAAATTTGGAAGACAACTTCCTGGCCAACCTACTGGAAGAGATCCATATTTGTGCCCATTCCAAAGAAAGGTGATCCAACAAAATGCAGAAATTATCGAACAATATCATTAATATCACACAAAAGTAAAATTTTGCTGAAGACCATTCAAAAGCAGTTGCAGTAGTACATCGACAGGGAGATGCCAGAAGTTCAGTCTGGATTCAGAAGAGGACATGGAACCAGGAATATCATTGCTGATGTCATATGGATCTTGGCTGAAAGTAGAGAATACCAGGAAGATATTTACCTGTGTTTTATTGACTATGCAAAGACATCTGACCATATAAATCATAACAAATTATAGATAACATTTGAAGAAAGAGAATTCCAGAACACTTAATTGTGCTCCCGTGGGACCTGTGCATAGACCAAGAAACAGTTGTTCGAACAGAGCAAACGGATACAGCAAGATTTAAATTCAGGAAAGATATGCATCAGGGTTGTATCCTTTCACCATACTTATTCAATTGTTATGCTGAGTAAATAATCCAAGAAGCTGGGCTATATGCACAATACTGAGGCATAAGGATTGGAGGAAGATTCATTAACAACCTGCGTTATGCAGATGACACAACTTTGCTTGCTGAAAGCGAAGAAGACTTGAATCGCTTACTGATGAAAATCACAGACTACAGCATTCAGTATGGATTGCACCTCAACATAAAGAAAACAAAAATCTTCACAACTGGACCAGTAAGTAACATCATGATAAACAGAGAAAAGACTGAAGTTGTCAAGGATTTCATTTTATTTGGATCTACAATCAACACCCATGGAAGCAGCAGTCAAGAAATCAAATGATACATTGCATTGGGCAAATCTGCTGCAAAAGACCTCTCTGAAGTGTAAAAAAGCAAAGATGTCACTTTGAGGACTAAGGTGAGCCTGACTCAAGCCATAGTATTTTCAATCTCCTCATATGCATGTGAAAGCTGGAGAATGACTAAGGAAGACAAGAAAAATTGCTGCCTTTGAATTATGGTGCTGGTGAAGAATATTGACTATACTATGGACTGCCAGAAGAAGGAACAAATCTGTCTTGGAAGAAGTACAGCTAGAATGCTTCTTAGAAGCAAGGATGGTGAGACTTCGTCTCAAGTACTTTGGACATGTTATCAGGAGGGACCAGTCTCTGGAGAAAGACATCATGCTTGGTAAAGCAGAGGGTCAGCGAAGAAAAGGAAGACCCTCAAAGTGGTGGATTGACACAGTGGCTGTAACGATGGGCTCAATCACAGCAATTACTGTGAAGATGGTGCTGGACTGGGCAGTGTTTCTTTCTGTTGTACATAGGATTTCTATGAGTTGGAATGGACTCGATGGCACCTAAAAGATAAAAAACCAAACCCATTGCCGTCGAGTTGATTCCAATTCATAGCGAGCCTATAGGACAGAGTAGAACTGCCCCATAGAGTTTCCAAGGAGTACCAGGTGGATTTGAACTGCTGACCTTTTGGTTAGCTGTAGCACTTAACCACTGTGCCACTAGGGTTTCCAATGGCATCTACCAACAACAAAAACTAAAGAGTGTGTGTGTGTGTGCGTGCGTGCGTGTGTGCGTGTGTATGTGTGAAGGGTAGGAAAGGGAGAAGGAATTTCATAGAAAGTGAGTTCTTTACAAGACTAGGGAATGTAGAATAATACTGAAAATGATCTCCTTGCCCTGGAAACTATTCTTTTAAAGCACCATGGAACAAGTGTATGGTTCCAGAAAAAAGCCTTTGTGCTTAGATGATCATTCACTTTGATTATTTAATAACAGCTGGGATTTCTGATTGGAATAAACTGGTTGGGGCTCATTGAAGTCTTAACTTTTGGATATCTCAATCTTTCTCTGATGGCATTAGCAGATTGAGAATTTATGTTTTTGCCTTCAAAAAAGAATTACTAAAACCTAGAATGAGTACTAGCATAGTAAGTATTAGCGGTGAATACATGCCAATATTTTCCTGGTATATCAATTATTTAATAATTATGGTGGCAAAATTAACCCATCAGATATTATGACAAAGCCCATGACAATTCTTTTTCCACCTTGACCTTTATCAGAACCTCCTATGCTCTTAAGCTTCTGTCTACACTGAAGGAAATATCTAATAACCCAAACAGGTCCATATGAAGTTTGTGGAAACTGAGTCTTTTTCACAGTTATTTTTATTTGTTTAAAGATTACAAACAGGTAATTCATCTTTGAAATAGGAGGAGATCTTATAACTTTTTCCATTAATAAAAACGAGAAGTCTCTGAACTACCTTACCAGTTGACCATCTGAGTGGCTTGTGATAAGCTATAAATCCTCCTTTCATCAAATGTTCTAGAGACACATTTTCCTGATGTCTGTAGTCATTCGATAGCTTATCTTTGTAAGGGCCATGATTTACTTTTGCAGATGTAGTGGAAGGAAGAATTACCAATACTTAAAAAACTTGATTTGTATCTGGGCAATATGGATTCTCTATTCAAACAGCTGTCAAGTATCTATGAATAAAAATGTTTAGTATGAAATGTTTACTGAGGAGCAGTATAGGATGAAGGCAATAGGGCTAGAAGTCAACAGTCTTACATTCTTGGTCTAGTGTAGTTACAAACTAGCCTACCATCTTTATTAAGTCATTTCACTTCTCTGAGGACAGACTCTTCATTTGTTAAACAAAAATCTTAATTTCTCGGTACCCCTCTTAGCCCAACCCAGTGAGAAGTTCTTTTCCCAGCTTTGTTTGAGACCAGAAGTAAGTCCATTACCATCTCTGTTGGCGTGAGTGCTTGCCAATTGAGAAATCCTGAGAAACAAGTATTTGGCTTGGTTAGCAATGCTAGAGGAAGGCTGAAGTTTATGAAACTGCTGTGGGTTTAGTTGTTCTGGCAGCACTTTTTATTATCACATCTATGTTTTATAAGTATTGATCAGTTCAGAGGGGGCAACAGATTTTTCCTGTAAATGTTTTACATACTATAATCCTACTTTTAAAATGAATAAGTTATTTGGCTGGGACTGGAGGAAAGTGGTTTATTTGAGAGGCTCCATTTTTAAAAAATTAAAAGTAATAGAAAGTTCAAAATAGGTGGAAGAGAACAACAAATAGGAGGGTTTAAAAAGCTGATTTTTTTTTTTTTTTGCCTGTCTTGAACTTTTAGTCATTAAGGACGTTGGTACCATGGATACTTAGCTGAAAGTAATTATCCAGGGAAGTTGAAAATTTTCTTTTCATAAATGTATTAATTAGTTAATTCATATTTAAGCTGAGATAGGCTATTTTTACTTAATTAAATTAGTCAAAAGCAATGAAAGGAGAAATTGAGCTCAGTTTAATTATTTTCATTTTTAATATCATATTAAAAAGTTAAAAGGTGATAGGCCTAAAACCACACATAAATGCCTTGCCTTTAGGATTCCTCTTCCAACTCTGAAAAGTAAGTGGTTTCTAGACTGTGACATTTGCTGAGACTTTAATTTCTAAATAAAGTTATATCAGTTTGCTAGTGTTCTCCTTCACTTGCTAAAAACTCTAAGTTGATATTCAAGAGCGATTCACCCAAACTTTGAAAATAAAAGTATGTTTCCCAGTTGTTCTTAAATCTTATAGCTATTTTGAGCACTATTCAGGAAAGAAAACAGATAACAATTTTTGATAATATAGGAAGAAAATATTGTTATCACAGCTTGAAATCTGTTAACAGGAACTTCCTTTAGGGCACATAGTCCCACAGAAATTTAATTACAAGAAGATTTTTCCATTTGTAATTAATTTTTTTTTAAAAATTTAAATGTTTGCGTTAATATCAGTAATAACTCAATAAAGAGATTATTGAATGGTGCTGCCGTACAAGGAAAGATGAAAGGGATGGGAATCCTTATCACATGTGCACTATTTGCTCACTGAATATTGAGATTTTCTTTTGGATGACCTCAAATAAAATATTGAATAAAAATATTAAATCAGTGCTCATTCATTAGTATCACATTGGTTGTAATGTTTAACCAGAGAGCTGTTAGGGCTATTTATCCTGGTGTGGTATGGAATTAGGTCGCTGAGGTATATAATCATAGCTGTGAAGAAATGTGAGAGGAGCAGTGGAAAATTGGTAGCATCTTTTATTGCTTCTTCCTTGATCATTGTCCCCTGTGTTCAGAGTACTACTAATAGGACAAGCTGCATGAACTCTATACAGAAATCCAGATTTTAGATCTTATTTTAGGACCTGCATTTAATAACAGTGAAAGAGTCAAGGTCAATAAACAATCCCCTGGCAGATCAGAGAATAGTTTCAAGAGTTGTGGCATAAGTCCTCTTGCTATGGGGAATAAGAAAAAAAAAAAAAAGTGCTAATGAAATATATTTATTGTAAGAAAACAAGAGTTCCTTGAAATAATTTATCTCATGAAATAATTTTTGTTATCCATCTAACAACTCTTGGAAAGAATGAAGTACTTTACGGAGCTCTTACTATGTGTGAAAATCTTTACATAAATTATTATTCCACTTCTCACAATAAATTGATGATGTGGGTATGTTGTTGTTGGTTGCCTTCAAGTTGATTTTAACTCATGGTGTCCTCATGTAATTATGCTGTTTTCCTAAGACTTCAGTGAAGTAAAGTGCATTTTGTTAGGTCATTCAGTTAGAACATGATTGTTATGGATTGAATTGTGTCTCCTAAAAAATAAGTGTTGTAAATCCTAACCTCTCTACCTGTGGATGTAATCGCATTTGGAAATAGGGTCTTCTTCATTGTTTTAATGAGGACATATCAAAGTAGGGTGTGTTTTAAGCCAATCACTTTCAAGATATAAAAGTAGCAGTTTAGGCACAGAAGCAATAAAGCACAAGTGGGGAAAGACTGATGGCATATAGGGATTACTAAGGAACCTTGGAAGAGATAAAGATTTTCCCCCAGAGCAGAAGAGAGAGCCTTCCCCCAGAGCTGGTGTCTTAGTTATCTACTGCTGCTATGATAGAAATACCACAAGTGGATGGCTTCAACAAAGAGAAATTTGTTTTCTCACAGTCTAGTAGCCAGAAGTCCAAATTCAGGGTGTTAGCTCCAGAGGAAGGCTTTCTCTGTCAGCTCTGGTGGAAAGTCCTTGTCATCGATCTTCTCCTGGACTAGGAGCTTCTCCGCACAGGAACCCTGGGTCCAAAGGATGAGCTCTGCTCTCGGCACTGCTTTCTTGGAGGTATGAGGACCCCAGCTCTCTGCCTGCTTCCTTTTCCTTTTATCTCTTATAAGATAAAAGGTGGTGCAGGCCACACCCCAGGGAAACTCCCTTTACATTGGATCAGGGATGTGACCTGGATAAGGATTTTACGTCCAGCCCTAATCTTCTTCAAAAGAATCCAATCTTGCCTCATTAACCACAGGCAGAGACTAGGATTTACAACATGTGGGAAAATTATATCAATCACAGAATGGAGGACAACAACACAATACAGGGAATCATGGCCTAACCAAGTTGACACATAGTTTTGGGGGACACAATTCAATCCATGACAGCTGGTGTCCTTAATTTGGATTTCTAACCTCCTAAACTGTTAGAGAATATTTCTGTTACAGCAGCACTAGCAAACTAAGACAATGATGTAGGTCTGCTGACTCCATGTGCCACGAACTTAACCATATCATTTTTCTGTGGCTTTAGTTGGCAATTTGAAATATCCTCTGAGAAAATTTCCAAGGCCAAAATAATAAGAGCAAATCTTTTAGTCAGTGCTTCCCAAACTATGGATCATGGATCTCTGGGGAACTTCCAAGTTAATGTAAGGCATCCTTTAGTCCAAGTGTATAGAATATGAAGCATCATCTATAGACAATAAATATGTCACGTACTATGACTTGTTAAATGTAAATATATGCTTTGTGAATAAGGAAATGGAAACATAAATTCAATTGTAAATCACTACTGATTCTTAGGAGCTTTATCCATTATCATTTTCACAGTCAATTATTACCAACAAGAATAAATCTATGTGGGAGTCCTCTTGGGGGGAAAGACCTGTCAATCTGCTTCCATAAAAATTACAGCCAAGAAAACCCTATTAGGCAGTTCTACTCTGCCATATGGGGTTGCTATGAGTTAGAATCCACTTAATGGCACCCAACAACAACATGTGGGAGTCAGCAGAATTTTTTACTTTTTTGGTAATTATCCTTGAAAATACTTGGAAATTGTATTACATTTTATGGGGTAAAGGTTTGGGACCTCTTTTACTTAGATCATTTATTTGTGTATTCATTCATCCATTCAGTTTTTAACAAATACTTATTGAATTTCAACTTTATTCCAAACACTATTATATTAGCTGGGGTCAGGCAGTAAAGAAAATATACAAAGATAACTGCTTTTGAGGAGATTACATTCCAGTGTCATGTGTATTGTTTTATACTGTATGTGTAGTAGCACAACCAGAACTGTTTTCTAAAATAATCTTGGCCCTGCCCTAAAGATATTTCCTTGATACAGTTTTTGGTGGAGTATGGAGGGTGCATTGAGTCAGGCTAGTATCTTGTAGATTCCCTTAGGGACAATTTTGGAAATGGACTGGGTAAATGGTCAGTCAGGATCAGCTGTATAGAATTGCTGCACTCCAGGGTATTACTGGAGAATACAACCTTGATCACCTAAGTCTTATCAAAACTTGGTTTTTGAGAAATAATATGAAAAAGATTGCCTGAAGTATATGCATCTCAGTCCATCTAGTCTGCTAAATTGCATAAACATTTATCCCTGGTTAAAGTTCGGCAATCAGAGAACTGTGTGCTTAGATTGTGTGGTTTTGGCAGTCCTGTAGAAATGCATTTATTGAATTGTGCCTTGGCATGCAGTCCTTGTCCAGTCCCTGTGAACACAGAGGGGCAGACACAGCAAGAAAGAGCTATATGGAGCTCTCTATGTGATGTAGGGGTATTATTGAAAATGACAGCCCCAGAGTTCCTCAGTGTCCCCTGTATGTGAAACTGTGGAAGAATTTTATGCACACTTCAATATAGGGAAATGTGTTCTGTAGAATAGCTGTTTTGTTTTTTAATCTTACATATGATGATAATTTTATAATTGATCGTATTTCTCACTTCGCTTTGTCTGATAGAGGACTAAGAACTAAATATATGGTCTACCTTTAATTCTTTTGCAGAAATATACACATTTATTTCTGAGTTCCTACTTTCTGGATTCTTCATAATGTTGTTACTGTTATTAGCTGCGGTCGAGTTGGCCCCCAACTCATGGCGGACCACTACACAGCAGAATGAAACCCTGCCCAGTCCTGAGCCATCCCCGTGATCAATTGTGGATTAGATCTTTATGATCCATAGTATTTTCATTGGTTGATATTTTGAGGGTAGATCACCGGGCCTTTCTTCTTAATCAGTCTTAGTCTGGAAGTTCCACTGACACTTGTTCATCATCATAGCAACGTGTAAGCCTCCACTGACGGATGGGTGGTGGCCACGAGGTGCATTGGCTGGGAATCAAACATCGGTGTCCCACATGGAAGGTGGGAATTCCACTACTGAGCCACCACTACTACTTCATGGTAGACGAGCCTCATTTTCTCTGTCCCCTGACTTCCCTAAATTAACTTGTTTATGCTAAGATATTGATTTTTATAAGCACCTGCAAATATTTTGAGGATCAAGGTAGACGATACATTTATTAATAAAATCAATATAACAATAAGAACTAAGAGAAATTTGAAAATATAAAATTCTCTAAACCCCTTGTCTTTAAGTCACACAAGTTTAAACTAGTCCTCCAAGGTGACTGCTTACCATTTTCTTTAGAGCTCTTCAAAACAGATTCTAGAAAAGTCTCTTTTCAACTGTCTTCAGATTCTTGCCCCCTATGGTTTGTTGGTCACAAGGCTTCCACTTCTCTATAGAGTGGTTCAAACAAAGAAGTTTACCAGAAACATGAATTTAAGCAACTAAACATAGAGTTGTGCAGTATAGTTATGCTATTCTGTTTAAATTACACCCAGTTTAAGATAAAATCGTTATTCCAGATACTCTAGGTTGACTATTTTGATACCTACGCTGCTTGTTGCATTCTTTTTTTTTTTTTTTTTGATTAGAAAACTTTGAAAAATCATTTAACTTCAGCTCCTATAAATAGAATTCATACTAATAGGAATGTTTGCTTACTTAACAAAACAGGCATTTAAAAAAAATACACTGTCTAAGTTTCAGAGACCCAGTTATATTAGGAATGTAGAGCTACCATCATTCTCTCCTCTTGCTAATCTATCTTCATTCTAAAAATAACAATGTCAGTCATACTCTACTGTCAACTTTATTGGTTTATTAACTGTAGGACTTTTTTAAGTAACTGATGCTCACAGGAGGTTCCTGTTTGAGTTCGTTGGACTGAGGAGGGTAGATCTCTTAAGAGTTAGATTAGGAGATATACAGCTCTCACAGGTCATATTAAGCTTACTTTCCCCACATATGACTGTAGTTCTTTTCATAGAACACAATTCATAATCCTCCATGGTCCCAAGGAGATTGTCCATGTAAACAGGTATTTTCTCTAGTGGGGTGAGAGAGGAGTCAAGCAGGATGTGAACCAGGCTAATAAAAAGTGGATTTATGGGTGTTCTGCTTCGAAGCCCACTCTCTGTGTCTGTTAGACCAGCCCTTCCTAATCCTTCCCCACTGCAGAGAGGAGCTGTTTCTCTCTCTCTCTCTCTCTCTTTTTTTGTAGTTAATGAGCATGAGGGTTCGCTCTGAGAGAATATAAGGATTATGGAGATGGAAGCAAACTGATCCAACCACAACAGTGCTCAGGTAAAGCAGGAAGCACCAAAGCCCAGGCTCAATCATCTATCAGAGCGTGCTAACATAACATCTATTTGGCTCTGTACTTGACAAAAAGAGGATGCACTACTTCCTTAAAAGTTTTTTCTTAATGATTTAATTAATCCTGAAACAATCATTTGTCTTGATAATTGTCTGCATATTTACTTTTAAAGATTAATAACAGATCTATAATCTTCAGAAACAGTTAAGCAGCAGGTATTATCCGAGGCTCATATGGTAATCTTTTTGTTTTGCAGTTAAACAAACAAACATTCATACTGAAAAATAATACTGAACACAGCATTTCTGTTGCAGTCACAAATAATAAACTTTGTGGTTTTAAAGACATCTAACACTTTTCTCAAAGTGAAAAGCTTTTCAAAGTTGATGTAAATATTCCTGTTGAGTGATTCTTAAAATCCATAAGGATGTAAATGGCCAAAAATTGAAGTTAACCTTTTTTGACAATTCTATAATATCTACCATTACACATCCAAAACAGGATAATAATCCCATATGAAAACTTGGCTAGTTTGGTCTTAAAAAAATTTAGGATAAAAAGTCATGTGGGATGCTCCCACATACTATTTCATAAAAAGATGATTTGATCTGATCATCATAGTCTGGAACATATTTTTCTTGGTATTTGGCTTTTTCCCCCTCATGCCTGAAATAAATTTTCTGAAGTCTGTGTCTTTGCAGCATACTACATATATAGAACAAAAATATCTTTCTTCTCTAGGGAGGGACTGAGGCAAATGCTTTTTTACATAGGGTATTTCATTGCCTGCATTTTTTCAGGTGCTTTTGCTTAGAAATGTCACTCAGGCAATTTTTACTCCTTACTAGTTTTTTTGTTTAACGCACTAAAAACTTTCCTTCCTATCTTGTCTATTATAAACTTTTCTAAGTCAAGTTCAACCTGCCACTTGCACAAGTTTTAGATCTATCTGGAAAGCTACCATCTATCCCCTACAGTTTCGTTACTTTGCTTTGTGTTTCCTCCCACTTTTTGTGGCTTTTCTTAGTGCAGGCTCTTCAGAGATGCTCAACAAATGTTTGTTCAATGAATGAACAAATAAACATATTTCTGCATCTACTGTATACTGACTTGCATTGCAGTTAAATTGTGCATATATAAACCGTAAGTTCCTTTAGGGCTGGAATGTTAGAATACATGCCTCTCCCCCGCATGTGTGAGTGCGCACACACACGCTCTCTCTGACACACACACAGGGTAACTTACTCAGACCATTGCCACGGTAGGTGGTAGATATCAAAACATTTATATTTGATATAGACATCAAGGTAGGGTAGTACCAAGTCAAAACACAGAATATACTGATATTGTATCTTAAATGTGGTACCACTGTTCTCCATTGATATATTCATTCAACAAATATACATTGAGTTTTATTAAATGTTACCCACTGTTCTAGGCACTAACACTGTGGTGGTAAACAAGACAGATAGAGTTCCTGAAGCCATAGGTCTTACATTCTAGTGGGGGAGAGAGACAATAAACAAATTAATGAATAACTAAATGATATGTCAGTATTGATAAAATGCTATGAAGAAAATGAAGAAAGGTCAGGGCCTAGCATGTGCCCATGAAGCGAAGGGCTATATCAAATAGGAGCTCAGAACAGATCACTCCGCAGATAACATGCGGTGACAGAATGAGTCATGTGGCTATCTGGAAGAAGGAACAGTGTTCTAGGCAGACAGGACAGCAAATGTTTTGAGGCTAGAATGAACTTGGCTAGAAGTTTTGGTTCTAGAAGAAGCAAAACGGTCAATGTGACAATGAGATGGAGATGGTGCGTTTACCGACTGCACGTTTCCATTCGTTTCCGTTTAGATGTTACACACATGTCTCCGACAAGGAGGAGCCAGCAAATGAGACTGAGAAGGAGTAGCCATTGAAGTAGGAGGAAAACCAGGAGACTGTGATCTGTTGGAAAAAGTGTTTCAAGGAGCAAGTGATCATTTGTATCAAATGCTGCTGAGAAATGAAGTAAAATGAACATTGAAAATTTATCAGTTGATTTGACAAGAAGAATGTTAATGGACATCTTGAAAAGAATGGTTTCAAGGACGATGTGGGATGAACACATAACTGGAGTTGGCTAAAGAAAGAATGAGAGGTGAGGAATTGCAGACGGTGAATATAGGCATGTCTTTTGAGGAGATTTGCTAGAAGGAAAACAGAAAATGGGGAAGTTGCTGAAGGGGGTAATTGAGGCCTAGAGAAAATTGTTGTTTGTTTGCTTATTTATTATATATGATGGTCAATATTACAGCCTATGAAGAGAACAACATATCTAACAATGTACAGTAAACCTGTGAAAGCCGGAATCTGTGTAAAGTGGAAACCTGTTAGACAAGGAAAACTGAAATATTTTCCACTGAATAGACAGCGATAGAAAAATGGCGACAGCACCCTGTCAAAGGCGGAAAATTTGCAATACCCTATAAAATAAAGCAGTCCGTCGAGTTCCGGCTCTCACAGTTTTCATTGCATAATATCTGTTCTCTGCCCATAAGATAAGGGTGTGAAGTTGTGAAATGAATCACAATTAGCCTGACCTGACAGCATTAATTCACAAACACAGACAGACACTTTACACATACAAATATATATTAGTGTCAGGTTCCAGAGACTGGCTTTAGTTACAAGTAGAATAAATTAATATTGGGGAGGTCTTAAAATGTTTAACTCCTTTTATCTCATCCCTGCTTTCGAGTGAAAGGCCTATTAATGTGTTTGTAAAGTATTCATCCATTTGTTTCATGAGTGTTTATAAAATGCCTATTCTGTTCATTAGACACTGTTGCAAACATTGCTAGTAGACTGGAGAACTGAACAGATGTATACTCTGCCCTCTAGGTGCTTGCACTCATTACTGATTTAAGAGAAGTAAGCCTGCTTTTCTCATTCTGATCTCATATTGTGTGTTTCTTGTATACTGACCTGAATAGTATAGATTGAAATATCTAATTAAAAATTTATTCACATTTCTATGGGGTCAACTAAATTTATATTTTTATAAAAACATTCTAATAAACAAAGCTTATTTGCTACATTTCAGGGCTGCCAAGTGCTTTTGGAGCATAGTTTAATTTTTATATTTTAATTACAACTTCTGTGAATATCAGCTACACTAATAATGGTAAAAGCTTTAAGATATTATTTTGTTTTAATTTCATATAGGATTGTAAAATGTTCTTTCTAAAAAAGAGTCTGGGAAAAAAATACTTCCAGTCTAATAAACATCCACGTCCAAGATATACATTCAAATCTCTTAATATCTGGGATAAATCTCTTATTATCTGGGATAAATATTACAGTCACAGCTAACTACTATATTTGCTATGCAACTCCTCAGGCAAAAATTATTGGCTGTATATAATGCGTTTGATTGGCATTTTTGTCATTTCCACCTTAGCTTCTACCAAAAGTTTTTTGAAACTTGAAAACTGATGCATTTGCAGCACTCTGGGGGAAATGTGAAAGAGGGAAAACTTTACGTGAATCTGTTCCACAATGATATATGCCCAGCATGGGGTGGAATGTGAAGAAAAAAGGATGAAGAAAGCGAACAACTTTATTGCACCTCCTTGTGGTGATTTACAGTTGGACGTTATATTCCCTGGAGTGAATCCCCAGAACAGCAGATTCCATCTCAGTCACATGTCAGTATAAGAATACAAACACTTGATTCAAATCACACGCTTTCCTAGGAGGACTTGACAGCTTACATTGTCCAACCTTCTGTTTTGTTCCATGAAAATAAGTGACAAGCAATTATTTGTAACTCTATAAAACTTATTATGATGTTTCTTCTTAATTAATTCTATGGTTTTATTTGCATGATTTTGTCTTCTAAAATCAACCACAAAATCCCAGTGTAATATTTCCCATGTGTTTTAAGTTTATATTTTCAGATGAGTACATGATGGGTATTATTTATTAAAATTGCAATTGACTTATGATATGCAATTGATAAGCATTTCCTGAAATGGTAAGAATTTCAGGAAAGTAAGACATCTTCTTGGATTGGGGGGATCAAGACTATTTGTTGAAGACATAGCATGTGTTAAGTGTTCCACGTGTCATTAGGAAATGACACATCACCCATGGGCCTTGATATTATGGAATTATCGTTAAATCAGGGAAAGGAAATATATATATATATATAAATTACTGACTGCAAATAAGAATGTTTCTTTGAAATCAAGTTTTCTAGGTTAACATTTTGTGAGTTACCTCTTTTTCCTCAAATTCTCTTTTAAAATGCCTAATTGCATTTTTTAAGTTAAGATAGTTTAACAGCAAGGCAACATTGGGCTAACTTTCAAAGAACCTACGTTATAACAGGAAATAGTTTAGGCTGGAAGATGTGCGATACATTGATAAGATGAAGTTTAACTTCAAAATAAAAATGCTATCTTCTCTAATTATTTTTAGAAGTTTTCATATAATCTTAATTCCAAAGGAGCTGTTGTTGTAGTTAGGTGCCATCAAGTTGCTTCTGACTCACAGCGACCCCATGAACAATAGAACGAAACACTGCCTGCACATCCTCACAGTTGTTGCTGCCCATTGGTGCAGGCACTGTGTCAATCCATCTCCTTGAAGGTCTTCCTCTTTTATGTCCTTCTCCAAGGACTGATCCCTCCTGATAACATGTCTAAAGTATGTGAGATGAAGTCTCACTATGCTCACTTCTAAGAAGCATTGTGGCTGTACTTTTTTTAAGACAGATTTGTTCATTCTCCTGGCAATCCATGGTATAGTCAATATTCTTCACCAACACCATAATTCAAATCTATCTTCTTTGGTGTTCCTTATACATTGTCCAGCTTTCCCATAACATGGCTTGGGTCAGGCACAACTTAATTTTCAAGGTGATATCTTTGCTTTTTAACACTTTAAAGAGGTCTTTTACAGCAGATTTGCCCAGTGCAATACATACTTTGATTTCTTGACTGATGCTTCCATGTACATTGATTGTGGATCCAAGTAAAATGAAATCCTCGACAGCTTCCATATTTCTCCATTTGCCGTGATGTTGCTTATTGGTCCAGTTGTGAGGTTTTTGTTTTCTTTATGTTGAGGTGTAATTCATACTAAAGGCTGCAGTCTTTGATCTTCATCAGTAAGTGCTTCAAGTCTTCTTCACTTTCAGCAAGCAAGTTTGTGTCGTCTGCATATAGAGGGTAGTTAATGAGTTTTCCTCAAATCCTGATGCCATATTCTTACTCATATAGTCCAACTTCTTGTATTATTTGCTCAGCATACCGGTTGACTGAGAATGGTGAAAGGATACAACCTTGATGCACACTTCTACATTTCAAATCATGCAATATCCCCTTGTTCTGTTTGAACAACTGCCTCTTGGTCTACGTATAGGTTACTCATGAGCATGATTAAGTGTTCTGGAATTCCATTCTTTGCAATGTTATCCATAATTTGTTATGAACCACACAGTCAAATGCCTTTGCATAGTCAATAAAACACAGGTAAACATCTTTCTGGTAGTCTCTGCTTTCAGCCAAGCTCCATCTGACGTCAGCAACGATATCCATTGTTCCACATCCTCTTCTGAATCAGGAATGAATATCCACAGTTCCCTGTTGATGTACTGCTGCAACCATTTTTTAATTATCTTCAGCCAAATTTTATGGTGTGTGATATTATGACATTGTTCAAGAATTTCCTCATTCTGTTGGATCGCCTTTCTTTGGAATGGGCACAAATATGGATCTCTTCCAGTCAGTTGGCCAGGTAGCTGTCTTCCAAATTTCTTGGCATAGGTGAGTGAATGCTTCTAGTATTGCATTTGTTTTTGAAACATCTCAATTGGTATTCCATCAATTCTTGGAGCCTTGTTTTTTTTTTTTTTTTTACCAGTGCCTTCAGTGCAACTTAGACTTCTTCCTTTAGTACCATTGGTTTGTGATCATATGCTACCTCCTGAATTGGTTGAATGTCGACCAATGTTTTTGGTACAGTAACTGTTATTCCATCCATTTTGTTTTGATGCTTCCTGCATCATTCAATTTTTTTGCCCATAGAATCCTTCAATATTGCAACTGAAGGCCTGAACTTTTTCTTCAGGTTTTTCAGCCTGAGAAATGCTGAGCGTGCTCTTTCCTTTTGGTTTTCTAGCTCCAGGTCTTTGCACATTTCACTATGATACTTTACTTTGTCATCTCGAGCTGCTCTTTGAACTCTTCTGTTCAGCTCTTTTACTTCATTATTTCTTCCTTTTGCTTTAGCTACTCGATGTTCAAAAGTCTCTTCTGATATCCATTTTGGTCTTCTCTTTGTTTTCTGTCTTCTTAATAACCTATTGCTTTCTTCATATATGATGCCCTTGATGTCATCTCACAACTCTTCTGGTCTTTGGTCATTAGTGTTCAATGTGTCAAATCTATTCTTGAGATGGTCTTTAAATTCAGGCAGAATATATTAAAGGTTGTACTTTGGCTTTGTGGACTTGTTTTAATTTTCTTCAGCTTCAACTGTAACTTGCATATGAGCAATTAATGGTCTGCTCTGCAGTCGGCCCCTGGCCTTGTTCTGACTGATGATATCTTGCTTCTCCATCATCTGTTTCCACAGATCTAGCTGATTGGATTCCTGTGTATTCCATCTGCTGAGGTTCGCATGTACAGTCAGTTTGTCCTACAGTGATGGCTTGTGTGGTGGTGTTGCTGTGATGCCGGAAGCTATGCCACCAGTATTTCAAATACAACAAGGGTCACCCATGGTAGAAAGGTTTCAGTGGAGCTTCCAGACAAGATAGACTGGGAAGAAGGATCTGAAGATTTACTTGTGAAAAAATTGGCCAATAAAACCTTATGCATAGCAGCAGAACATTGTCTGATATAGTGCCAGAAGATGAGCCCCTCAGCTTGGAAGGCACTCAAAATATGACTGGGGAAGAGCTGCCTCCTCAAAGTAGAGTCGACCTTAATGACTGGATGGAATAAAGATTTTGGGACTTTCATTTGTTGATATGGCATGACTCAAAGGGAGAAGAACCAGCTGCAGACATTCATTAGTAATTGGAAGGGGGAATGTACGAAGTATGAATCGAGGAAAATTGGAAGTCATCAAAAATGAAATGGAATGCATAAAGATTGATATCCTAGGCATCAGTGAGCTGAAATGTACCAGAATCAGTCATTTTGAATAGGACAAATATAAGTTCTACTATACCAGGAATAGAATGGGAATTCCAGAACACTTAATTGTGCTCATGAGGAAACTGTACATAGATCAAGAGGCAGTTGTTCAAACAGAACAAGGGGATACTGTATGGTTTAAAGTCAGGAAAGGTGTGCATCAGGGTTGTATCCTTTCACTATACTTATTCAATCTGTATGCTGAGCAAACAACCCAAGAATCTGGACTATATGAAGAGGAACATGGCATCAGGATTGGAGGAAGATGCATTACCAATCTGCATTATGTAGATGACGCAAACTTGCTTGCTGAAAGTGAAGAGGGCTTGAAGCACTTACTGATGAAGATCAAAGACTACAGCCTTCAGTATGGATTGCATCTCAACATAAAGAAAACAAAAATCTTCACAACTGAATCAATAAGCAACATCCTGGTAAATGGGGAAAAGATGAAATTGTCAAGGATTTCATTTTACTTGGATCCACAATCAACATCCATAGAAGCAACAGTCAGGAAATCAAACGATGCATTGCATTGGGCAAATCTGCTGCAAAAGACCTCTTTAAAGTGTTGAAAAGCAAAGATATCACCTTGAAGACTAAGGTGCGCCTGACCCAAGCCATGGTATTTTCAATCGCATCATATGCATGTGAAAGCTGGACAATGAATAAGGAAGACTGAAGAAGAATTGACGCCTTTGAATTGTGGTGTTGACGAAGAATATTGACTATACCACGGACTGCCAAAAGAATGAAAAAATCTGTCTTGGAAGAAGTACAACCAGAATGCTCCTTAGAAGAAAGGATGGGAGACTATGTCTCACATACTTTGGACATGTTGTCAGGAGGGATCAGTCCCTGGAGAAGGACGTCGTGCTTGATAAAGTACAAGATCAGTGCAAAAGAGGAAGACCCTCAATGTGATAGATTGACACAGCGGCTGCAACAGTGGGCTCAAGCATAACAACAATTGTGAGGATGGTGCAGGACCAGGCAGTGTTTCATTCTGTAGTACGTAGAGTTGCTATGAGTTGGAACTGACTTGATGGCAGCTAACAACGACAACAATGGTAGGAATGACAAATTGAAGAGGAATGCCATTGCGTTCATCCTAAAAAAGAACATTTCAAAATCTATTCTGAAGTACAACTTTGTCAGTGATAGGATAATATCCATATGCCTGCAAGGAAGACTAGTTAATAGACTATTATTCAAATTTACACACCAGCCACTAAGGCCAAAGATGAAGAAATTGAAGATTTTTACCAACTTCTGCAGTCAGAAATTGATAAAACATGCAATCAAAATGTATTCATAATTACTGGTGACTGAAATACAGAAGATGGAAGCAAAGAAGAAGCGTCTGTACTTGGAAAATGTGTCCTTAGTGATAGAAATCACATCGGAGATTGCTTGACAGAATTTTGCAAGACCAATGACTTTTTCACTGCAAAAGGAGATGACCCACTATTAATTCAGGTATTTATAAAGAAATACGCAATGCCAGACCCCCCCCAAAAAAAATTTAGACACACCAGAGCATTTTTTTCAACAAAGTTATATGCCAATAAAAAAGAATTATGATTTTAAAAAAATTGTGACTTTAATTATAGCATTTTTCTGCCATACACAACTTGCTTAATTATTGCTGGAGGGACAGTTCAACCCCAGGTCTCTAGTACCTAGACTCTTTGGAACCAGAGTCCTAAATCTTGGCTGAGTGAACTCTGCTCTTAATCCCTTGAGGCAGATAAATTGAGTTCCACACAGTTTGGTATTTAAGAGCTCATTGGTGCTACAGTGTATTAGAGATTTCATCGATGTTCTGAAGACCACAGACCTACCTTTGCGTCCTTAGCCTGAACTTCTGTGAAGCAGCTAAAAGACAAGGGAATACTAAGAACTCTGAATAGTTTCAGGGTGATAAAGCTGGTGTTCTCTCTACCTCATTTTGGTTGGTTGAAGACATGCTAAAATTCAACCAAAGGGTAAGGCCATAATGACATTTGTATTAGTCAGTTTTTCTCATTGATCACGGGGGAAGTGTTGGTCCATTCAGTTAAAGTAGAATGAAGGGTCAGGGGAGCATCTGGGGGTCTTCAATGTCTGCAGCTTCAAGATCCTTCTTGACAATTTCTTGGAAGTTCAAGGTAGGTCACCTTTTAGAATTGAAGGAAAAAAGAAGGGATGGAAGAAGGAAGGAAGGGAGGGAGAGGAAACATAAGCAGAAATCTATTTATTTTCTCAGTTTTGCTCCACTGGAAAGTTCTTTTCCTACCTGACAGGAAACCTCCAGGCATCCTATTCAGTAAAGCCCAGGTATCCTGCGTCCGACACACCATGCCACCTCCCTCCCTCAATTCTCAAGCGTGTCTTGCAAGTACCACTCACTTGGAATTTACATTTTATTACTTTTATGCATAGATAAGTTTGGAAAACCAGAGTCCAAGGAACCCAACTCTTTTTCTGTCTCCAGAGGCATAAATAAGCGAAAATTGATGTTATGCAGGGCCCCGCCTCAACACAGGATTTTGTTTCCTTTATTCTAGCATAATCTGGCAGCCTGTAGCAGTATCTCATTTAAAAATATCCATTCCAGATATATATGAAAGAGGGCACGTAATTACTCCCTGTCCTTAGTCACTGGCTGTAAACTACTGTTTATATATTAAAGGAATCCTTTTTGGGTTATTGCTTCTGGTCTACATGTTACTCAGTGCCTTTGCAAAAATCCCATGATACTAACAACTTTAGTTAACCTTTGTATTTTCTTTCCCAGAATGGAAATGAACCAAACATGACTCTCAGTTTCTTCTTTGATTCCCAGACTCAACACTAGCATAGGACCATTCATTTTAAAATCAGGTAACAGTATAAGCAACAATCATGCACCACTTCCTCATCTCTACCTGGTTGCAGTATACACATCATACACTAGTGTACAGTGACTTTTTAAATTCCTTACAACTTCTCCACGTTATAACATAGTCACCAAAATTAATGTGAGCCGTTTCTTGCCAATCGCCCCCAAGGTCTTAGCAAAGCACATCTGTAATTAGAAACCTACTGCTTCACACTCGGGTTTCATTTCAACCCCTCTTTATTGGTGATTGGACCCAGTTTTCACCGTAATAACTACTCTAACTGGCTTCTCTTCCTTTCACCCATGAGGTACACTTTCAACCCTCTTGCTTTTTTTGTTGTTGTTGTTTGTTTTTAAATCACATTACACTCCAGGAAACAGCTCCACCTTTGATAGTCCAACTCTTTGTTTTCTTACATCAAATTCAATCCATAACAAACCTTACCAATTTTCCATTATGCAATGTCACAGCGTTCCTTAATAAATACTTATTTTATTTCTGTAATTATGTTGTAAACTCTTTGATCTAATGAGCTATGTCTTTTTTATTTCAACCCTCAGTGCCTACTTCAAGGTGTGTATGTGTATATGTAATATTTTGCACATTATATATACACTTTATGTTATACATTATACAAAATTAGTAGATGAATATATTTTTATTTTTCTATTATTTTTCACAATACATTTTTGAACTGTATTTCTGTGTATTTTTAAAATTTGGAAATCATCATTTTAGTTGAGTTCAGGCATTCATTAAAAATCTTATTTTAATAAATACTTTGTACTTTATATGTTTCATTTTTAAGAATATTTACTTTTCACCACCAATATTCAGAACCACCTTACAGTTTCACGTGGTATCATTTTTAAATAAAGCAGTCATCTCTAAATAGCCGATCATTTTAAATATTTAATTTTGAAAACTCAAAATATTTTAAAACTGTTAATAATTTGTTGATTATTTTTAGCTTTTGTAGACATTATAGGGATATTCAGGACTCCTTGGTTATGCATTTTGAACCAAACATTTCTAGAACTTAATAAGTAGTAAAAAGAATTTACATAAAGTGATTTTGTATACGTATTGCAATTATTATGGAAGAGAATTTGAACTGAGTTTAGAAAGTGGCTAAAAAGTTGAATGGCCTTCTGTGCAAGTATAAAATGAGAAGCTGGTTTTCGGTAAAAATGCACATTTACGAAAAGGAAATAATTGATTAAAGAGACTAGCTCTTGAATATTCTTGAATATTCTTTGGAAAACTTTTTGACATAGTTAATCTAATCTCATCTTATTTGTGAACTAAATGCTTTCCTCCATGCTCTCAAATGTGGAGCTTACTAGTGAACCCTTATGTTTTTTGTTTTTAAATATCTTCTTATTCTGTACAGTTGTTTTTAAATATACCTGAAACAGACTTGATCAGCTGACTAAATCTGAAAAACGTCTTAATAATTTAAATTTCTCTTTTGTGCGTGTGTGAGATTCAAGCTGGCTAAGAAGTTCTATTACCATGTTTTGTAAGCACTGAAAAACGAAGGCAACAAAATAGAAAAATAATTTTCACCCTATAGGCAAATTTAGTGTTCTATCTATTCTTTAAACTACATACACTAATTTAGAACTCCAATTCTATTTCCAACAAAAATGATGAGCGTTCTGTCTCCTTCTCTGAGACATTCAGACTAAGTTTAACAGAGTAGCAAGAACACATTCTGTTATCTGAATAAAGACAAATTGCCACACTTAATTTAGTTTTTTTTTTTTAACTAATTGCTCTATTGTCTGGATCAAAAACTGTCTATGTCAGATATACCTATTATATTCCTTAGATTATATTCATGGTGTCTGTGAACAGGACATTAATGATTTTAGTACATCAGAATCTGTTATTTAAACAGAGGCTACTGTCTTACTATTCTAAATAAATTACCTGGAAAATTTATTTAAGAACAACTCTATCTTCTCTTAGTGTGAGAGATCTCTCAGCTCATTACCAGGCAGCAATTTAGAGAGACATCGTTCAAGATGATGATAATAGCTTGAATTATGTTGAGCACAAAAATAATAAGGAATCCCCTGCAAGTGACCAAAATTTATAGCTGTGGCTTGCATAGTAGCTTAGCAGTTCACATATGGCTTATGTCAATGGCAGAAACAACATTATTTTCTAAATCACATTGATTTGTTATGTGGTATTGAAAGATCTTAAACAGAATCAAGGTCTATAAATTGCAGAATGGAGTCCTCAAAACTTCTTATCTGTGTTTCAGTTCTGTCAAAATGAGCCCAAGAACCAAGCATTCTGAGTACACAATGCTACTAGTCAAAGAATAAGAACTGAGACCATTCAATTTCCTCTTTTTTTGGCAAGAGGCCAGACTGACATTTTCTTTTCTGTTAGTTTTGGCAAGGAAGAAAGAGAGAGGAAACTTTACTGCTCAGTTACTGATGGTTTTTCTATTTTGTTTTTATTAAAAATGTTGAAACATGGGCCCTTTGTCAAAATTATTTTATTATTGAAGGGTGGGTGGGGTGAGTGAACTGGCAACTGTTCAGAAAACCATTAACATCACTGATAATGGACAATCTTATTTAGGTTCCCCAACACAGAAGTGCTTAATTGCAATAAATTATGTTGCAGTCTGGTGACTGATGTGCATGTTTAATGAATTGGTACAGACTTGGAGGTTAATCTGCTGGGAGGTAACAAACTTAGCCCATCTGATATTGCAATAAAAAGTATGATCTTTTTAAGTTACATGATGATATATTTTGGGCATGAAGCTAAAAGAATGAGTTTTTATTGGCTGCAGATTTGTTGGGTCTCCAAGACTAAAACATTGAAAAACCAACATCCCTAATGGTGACATTTGAATGAAATACAAAACTTAAGTACATCAGCAGTGGAATGCAATCCCCCAAAATGAGAGACCCGTGGCCATCAAAGAACTTACAGAAGATGTAGTGTGTTCTCAGAAAACAATTGCCCTTAAGCCAAGCCATCTTTACCTATGCAATGAATTTTATTTTTAGTTCTCAAATTATTTATGTAAAAAGAAAACAAATACTCTTTCTGCATGATTCTACGATAAAGATCCCTTGGAGCTGGTAGAGAAGAACGGCTTTCTTTAGGAACCACAGGAAGAAAATGATTTTATAAGTCTAAATACGAAACTGAGTATCAATTAGAAAAACACTAATAATGGATTTCTTGATGGTTGTGAGGTTACTGCTGAGGTAAATGGAGGAAAACAAAAAAACAAAAACATTCAGCAAAACTAAACAACAAAATCATTTAACATATGAAAAGGCTTGCAGGTGGAGAAACAAAGGAACAGTTATTGTAAATGTTTCATAGGAAAAATTTCTGCAGCTTAAAGTACTGACTATATTTTTTCATCTTTTCCTCATCATTAAGTAAGTATTCTGACATGGAGGACAGCTGGCTCAACTCTTTGGAAGCCAAATTCCCTAGTTATGTAGCCATTGAAAGGACAAGTAAATGACAAATTTAAATGCTTAATGCAGCTAGAAGTCCTATCAGTAGATTTTATTGTGGTGTCCTTTGCAGTTGATTTAGTGATAAATCACTGAAAATTAAGGTTCTTGAAAAAGTTAAAATATGAAGTACAATGTTTCCAAAAGAAGATAAGAACCACTCTCAGATAAATCAATCAAGAGGCCTGTTCTGATAACAATTATCCCAGTGACTGCATAATAGGATTTAAAGAATTGAAATATAATGACAAGAGTTACATAATTAGAGTGATTGTGCAGGCTCTTAAAAGATAGATGTCTTAGGCCCAGAAGGCAGAAGGGGAGTAGGAAGCTGATGATAGGGAACACAAAATAGAGTAAGGATATTGTTGATGTGTTGTGAGATTGTTAACCATTGTCATAGGGCAACATTTGTAGTGTGGGAGACTATTTTGTCCTGTAAGCCTTCATCTTAAGTGAGAATAACAGCACAATTAGAAGAGCATAGTCAATGTCACTTAAATGTGTATGTAAAAAAAAATTTTTGAAATGGCGTATCTTTGGCTATGTGTATTTTCACCAAAAAAAAAAAAAAAAAAAGTTGAGAATTTAGAGGGTTAAAATGTTGGGGGGTTGTTAACCAATGTCATAAAACAGCATGTGTGTTACTGTTACATGAGAAACTATCTGTTCTGTAAGCCTTCACCTGAAGTACAATAAAATATTAAAAAAAAAAAAAAAGATAGATGTCTTCCTTTCTCTTTATTACAGTTTTCTAATTTCCCGAACAGAAGTATGGATTCTCTGATTCACATCTCTTACAAATTTACAAATAAAAACCTACAATGAAATAAAAGAAACTCTGTGCAGCACTTATTAAAGACCGATGTTATTAATTCCTAAACTGCTTGACATCTCCTTTTTTCCTGAACTCCCACATTGATTAAATTGAGGTCATTTTGGATATCAAAGGACACCCTCATATGTTTCTGGAAAATTCACTAATCTGCTTAGATTTCCCTTTAAAGAAGAAAAGATATTAGAGGCCATTTTACTCAAATCTTATTCATGCAATCATTATTTAATTCAATAAAATTGTAATATAAATATACAAAAGTTCTTGTTTCCAGTCTCACCACTGAAAATTTTAAGATTCAGTACAAAATCTCATCAAACTGCTTCTAAAGACATCTGCCATTTTGCTTTACATATTGAAATCCCTAACATATCTACATGTGTGCATTGCCTAAAATTGAAAAATTCTCAATTATAGGTTGCCTAGAAAAAAGACTTTGGAGAGCAGTAGAAACAACAGGTCCAGCATTTCCATCTTTGAAGAAAGATAATTCCTACCAATCTCTTGCTTTTGTGGGAGAGAAGATTGAAATTCAGAGTAACTATAGTAGGGGCCCTTTTTATGGGGTGATGTGGGGGTCACAAAAACTTAATCCAGAAATTAGTGATTTTGGGGGGAGGGTAGGGAGAATCACGAAGATGTCTTCCAATTTCCAATGTGATTACTTGCAAATTTTTAAATTTTCCATCAAAATGTAATTTTGGAGGTGTGTAAATACATGCCCCAAATAAAATTAACTGAAATGTTAAATTTGGTTACCTATTATATATAATAGTTTTAAGAATTTTTTTTTTATTTAAGAAGGGTATTTTGTTTGTTTTATTTTTGAAGGTCAAATCAAGTTGCTTGTTGTAATTAACTGGTAATATTGGTGGCAAAGTAGAGCCGGGATTATATTCACTAAAAAATATCCTGAAAAAAGCCATGTAGTACATACAGAAAACTTAGAAGTAGTAAATATACATATTAAACACGTTGACTGAGTTTGGAATTTTCAAATTCTAAAGACTATCCAAACTATTTCTTCATTCTAGCCATCATGATATTTTAACTAGGCCTTTGAGGAGTGCATATTGACCTGTAAAGACTTACTTGGACCATCCTTAGATAATCCAATGTTTCTTCACTGATTAGGGAATATCATGTTCACTGAAAACTGAAAATGAATGACACACTATGTAGAAATATATCCTAAAATTGGTTGAAACAAAATTTCCCGTATTCAATGACAGAAATGAAATGACAAGATGTTAAGGCTGTACTTTGTATATGTATAGGGATTTCTTAAATTATTTGTGCCTGAGAGGGGAGAGTTGTTTTTGCTTCTTGAAGGAATGTTCAAAATAAGGATGGTGATGAAAGGGAAAGGATGAAATATGGCTTGGGAACTGTCAAGATGATGATAGAATGATGGAGTGAGGCGGGTCATCGTGATGTGCAAGAAGGAGTGGAAGAATGTAAACAGCATGTTAATAGATTCCTTCTCTTTGCTGTTCGTATTTCTAATGATGGAAATAAATAAATAAATGAAAATAATTGTTAAAAAAATCATGCTAATAATGTTTTCTTATAAAACTCATCTAGTTACTTTTATTTTGGAATGCAATATTTTTTGAGCTATACCTGCTTATAACCTTACACCTAAATGGGGTCCATATGAGTTGGAATCAACTCGGCTCCAACTAACAACAATAACAAGAAATGTTAGTTTTGAGACATGTTGAATTCTAAGTCTAAATTATATCAGCCTATAATATTTAAAGAACTCAAGATAAGCAGCTAATATTATCAATTCTTATGTTATCCAACTGAAATATAATTATGAACATACAACCTGAAGGAATTTAGACAGCCTTGATTTTGGAGTAAGAAAATTAGATTTGAAAACGTGGTATTTCCAAAGTCACATAATTAAGTGACACGGTGAGAATTAAAACCAAATATTTTGATTCTGAAGCCTGGATACTTTCCAATACACCACCTTTTGGGTGAAAGGTAAAATTCTCACATGTTACAGATGAAAAATTTAAGACTCAGAGGTGTCTAAAACTACCATGTCAGCAACAAAAGCAGGAAGATCAATCACTTATGCCACCAGATTTGCCAGCCCAGTTACTGGATCAGCACAACTTACTTTTCCAAATGGTCTCTTGTCAGTGTCATTGAGTAAATTATCATATATTTATCAATAAATAGATATGCAAAGCCTCTTATGAAAGATTTAGTATGATTTGTTTTTTATTAAAGGAATTGCATGTAGCACTGCATGTATCATCTTCATGATACGGCGTGTATCACTGAAATAAAAAATTACCTGGGCAAATCATAGTTTGTTAGGGGCATGAGCTTGGGCAACTGATAGAATTAGGTGTAAATCCATTGTCCACCATTGAAAAGCTGTGTCCTTTGGAAGGTATCTCACCTCTGCAATTTAGTTCCTAAAGTTACAGTTCAGGAAACCCTATGGGGCAGTTCTACTTTGTCCTATAAGGTTGCTATGAGTTGGAATTGACTCTACAGCATACAACAACAACCATCTGTAAACTGGGTGGTGCAAGTGGTTAATGCACTTGTCTGCTAACAGAAAGGTTGGAAGTTCCAATCCACCCAGAGGCATCTTGGAAGAAATTCCTGGAGATCTACTTTCAAAAAATCAGTTACTGAAAACCCTGTGGAGCACGGTTCTATTCTGACACAAATGGGGTTGCCATGAATCGGAGTCGACTCAAAGGCAAATTTTTGTTTGTTGTTTATCTGTAAGCTCACTTCTTCTGGAGTTAGGACTAAAGGAAATAATACATTTAAGTGACAAACATAAAAGCATTAAAAGAATGTTAACTATTAGTAGCAATCTTAAAATATAGAGTTATCCACCAATTTATTTACATTCCCATCAGCTGATGGTGAGGAATGAGGCAAACAGTCATGGATTTTGAAATCTTTTATTTTTAATCTAAAATATCTTTGGGCAACTGCCATTTATTATAGAATGTGACTGTTCTACTTATGAGAAACTCTGGATGATTGTTAGGTTGCAATAATCACAGCAAACCCTTGGGGAGATAATTCCAAATTCCTAAGGACTCACTGGTGCTTGCGTGACAACCGTGGAATGGCGTTATCACAAACTAACAATTAGAATTGTTAATCTTCCGTTGTTTGGTTTACACCAGTTACCCTGAATTCTAGCTATTACATAAACTAACAAATGTCACGACAGAGCCCAATTAGTATTAAGGAACTAATGAAACTTGAGTGTGTTTGTTTGTTTTTTAGGCACTAATATTGGGATAGCTTCTTAAAATGGTATGTTCTGCAGAGCTGGAGTATTTTATACAGGCTTGGCATACCAGAGTAGAAGATTTTATCCCCCTACTTAATCGAAACCGGCTATTTCATTGTTTTGCTATTGATTCTTACATGTGTCTGAATATAAAGCGTGAGGACTACGTATGGAAATACATGCACTATCTAGAAATATTTTGTATTATCACATTGAAGATTAGAGCAGAAACCTATTTATGAGAATGTGTTTTAATTAATTTTATAGAAAATTAATGCTGAATAATTTATACCAAGGGTTCTCCTTAGGCAATGTCTATTTCCTCAACCACTAATGACTGATGAAATGACTAAACCTTTATTCCTTCAGAAACTGTGCTTAAGCTCTCTTTAAACTAATGAGCACAAAGGATAAATAATTGGAAAGAAAACAAAACAAAACGAAAAAGCTAGCCATCAAAGTTTATTGTGTTTACTCTCAAATTTATCTAGTAATTAGCTGGCATTTATTCTACAGTATTTTCAGCCAGTTGGATAGATATGCTAGTCAGGATTCATTATTACAAAATAAAGTTAAAAAAAAACAAAAAGGAATGATTTGAATGGTTGTGATTGTATTTATTTTAAATGTGAAAAGAGCAATCTTTTATCCTAACTCCTAGGCTTTGGATCTACTTAGAACAGTTCAAAAATCCTGTCTTTTCATACACTTTTTTGAATATGGAAATGTATGATGAGTTCATAACCTTGACTAAGACTTACGGAATAATCTGACGGTTAATAATACCAAAAGAATGCTCTGTTTGTTTTTATTTATTGGTACAAGTTTTGGTTTCAGAATCTCCCACTTTCTCACTTGTAGGTTTTGGGGCATTTTATATCTGATTCCTCAATTTTAAAAAGAAGATAATGACTTCAAAGTAGCATTGGATGAACTAAATTTAACTAAAAAAGTAAAGCACCTAGTATATAGAGCATGTGCTAAAAATATTAGTTCATCTTCCCCCTCTATGTGGAATATAGATATTCAGAAGAGATTAATTATGCTCAGAGAGAAATTTTGCATATGCCTAATTTTGTTTTGAGTTTTTAAAAGCTTCAAATCATACATGAGTAGAAATCTCCTAAATTCACCTGTTTATATTGGTGTGAAGCATATCAATTTTATTTCAAGTCAAAATTATCAAATTAGATAATCTCTCTGTATCCTATCAGAAGCTCAGTAAAACTGCCTTTTAGCAAAGACTTCGATTTTCTATGAATTTTTTTCTTGTTCATTGGTTACATTAAATGGAGTTGACAACTGCCAAAAAAGGAAGTATTATAAAAAAGCCACAGCTGAAATTGTTGATGATATTATGAGACCTTCGGCAAGCTGGGTTGAAAAGAGGGAAGGCTGATACAGCTTCTACTCCAGAAGGAATATAGAAGCTTCCAGTGAGGAGAAAATTGAGAGCCCACCAAAACCGTGTATGTATGGAAAATGATACTTTAGGCACAGATAACTAAATAACGTGACTTTGTATGTAATATCAATGAATAATTTCAATGGAAATATGTCACTTTTTCAAAGATGTTTTATAGAATGTTTCTATTTGATCACATTGATTTTGCCAGAAAGAGTACAATATTCTAATGGATTATTTGAGTATAAATCAACTTATTAATGATTTGTATCCCTAATCATGTTGCAGTGTAGGTGATGGTAAGGGACATGAGACAGGGATACCTATGCTGCAATGGCTCAAGCACAGTTACTTTCAAATGTTAGAAGGTGGGAGGAGGTGTGAGGAGAAATTTACCCTAAAATTAATAATCTTGCATTGTCCCAGGCCATAAAATCCTTAACTATAGCAATGCATTTCTATTTGTTCTACAACTCTGGCCTCTATTGCATATCAATATACATGGACTTATGAACCATCATGTTTACAGTTATGATAATTGGTAATAATGAACATTTCCAAATATATTTAAGTTAAATCAGAGACACTCTAGTCTTTTTTTTTTCCTCTAAATTTGCATAATAGATATTATTAGATGGGAAAGGTCTTATTCTTACTTTCTCTTTCTTCTGATGATGAAATTGAAAAAACACTTGTTTGGGATACAGAATAACTAGAACCTTAACTGCTTTCATTTGGGCAAGGCTGTTAACTCCTTCATGCCTTAGTTTATACATCTTTAAAGTGAGGCTGGGGGACTGGATCATATCATAGCTAAGTACTCAGTACAATAATCCAGGTTTCTATCTCCATTCAAACATATCTGAGGTGGTCTCTAATGTTTGACTGCATTACCCTATTGATACCCCATTTCAGTACATCTTCCCTGATGGCACTAATTAGCTTCCCGTAGTAAAATGGTCTTCTGTTTTAATAATAAACTTATTGATTTAATATATTATATTATACCTTTCATTATAAATTTTGCATATAATATGTACTGAAAAATGTTTGCAACAATAAAGAAGAATCATTAGTTAACACCTGATATTTACCATGTAATGTATGTTTGATAACTAAGATGTACAAGCAGTTAAATAAGTGCCCCAAGGAAACAAAGATGTTTATGACAGTCTGTAATCTCAAAAAGGAAGACGAAATACATTTAATCACTTAGCATGTGTCCTATTCTGCAGTAAGCATTTTCTGTAGTATTTTAAAATTTCATAACAATTTTGTGGTACTTTGCAGAAGTTCAATAAATATTTTTAAATGAATTGATGTACTTTTTTATTTTTATAAATGAAGAAACTAAAGTAGTTGAATATTTTAATAAGAGTATGTGAGCTTTTCCACATCATGTTAACAAGTAAAATAGCGTTTATGTGAAAAAGTGCAAGGCTCTTCATGATGTACACCATAATGGTGACAAAATCAATGTGCAATAGAAGTTAAGAGATGGAAGAAATCACTCCTGGTTTGGACGGTTAGGAAAATCTTCATGGAGGAGGGAATCTTTTCCTGGGTCATGAAGAATGCTTAAACCCTGAGAGATATAGATGAAGAAGGGAATTCTAAGTATTAGTAACAATTCATCAAAATCATGGAGAAAGCCAAGGGCAAGGAGTGTCCAAGGAATGGTGAGAATTTCGTTTGCCATAACTAAGAAAGTGGTTAATTAGAAGAATTAATTAGACAGCATATTAACCAGTTAGATTGCAGTCAGATCTTTGAGATGGTCTGTCTGAGGCTGACGACTGACTTTATTCTAAAGAAAATTAAGCTCTGGGAAACTTCCATCCTTAGAAAGATTAAACAGCCCTCACCAACCCTACAGTGGGTGAAAGATAAGAGACAGAGAGACTAGTGAGGAGGTTAAGAGAAAGGAGACAGGGTCCTGAACTGGGCAAGACAAAGGAGCTCATCTCTTCTCTGGATGACTCACAACTCACAAATTGGTGTCACTGCTTTCCCTCTTCACTCTCTCATCAATTTTCAGTAGACCATCCAAAGTGACCTTAGTATGCACCATTACTCTGCATTAAATACTCTAATGATTTTCCTTAATACCTAGAATACAATTCTAACTAATCTCCATGTGTGACAAAGCTCTGCATGATCTGGCTTCTACCCAGCTCTCCTACTTGTCTCAAGCTGCCCTCAACCAGGCTCACTTCGCTCCAGCTGAAGAGTCAATCTCTCTGCCTTAGGGCATTTGCAAATGTTGTTGCTTCTGCTTAGAATATGCCTCCCTCTACTGAGCTGTTTCCTGTCCCCTCTCACCTCTTTTTTGTTAGTGTCTCAGCCCAAGTATCACCTTGTTGGGGAGACCTTTCTTGATTAAAGCCTGTTATTTTCTATCTCAATCTTACATTTATTTTTCTTTGCATTATTTTCTTTGCCATTATTTTATTTATTTGTTGACTTACATTATGACTGTTCTTAGAAACTTGAGTCTGCCCTATTTATAACCGACAAAGAAAAACAAAGTACCGACTT
This sequence comes from Trichechus manatus latirostris, assembly GCF_000243295.1. NCBI lineage: Eukaryota > Metazoa > Chordata > Mammalia > Sirenia > Trichechidae > Trichechus > Trichechus manatus. The sequence continues at coordinate 5,844,270 of NW_004443986.1, forward strand.
CATTGCAAAGGCAAAAAAAAAAAAAAAAAATTATAGCGCTAAGAAAGTGCGGTGACTTACATATTTATTTCATTTTGCTAAAGCTATAACAAATATTAGTTTAAAAATTACATGTGCTCTGTGTGAATGTTGATATTCTGTCCATTCTGTTCCTCTGTGAAATACTGTGACAAGACATTTATATGTTTTATCAGAAAGGGTATGCTTCCCCCAGAAACGTGTCATAGGGCAGCAGCCATAAGTTTGCCCCCAACAGTTAACAACAGCTCTGCAAACCTGAATGAGGCACTGCTTCCCTAGTATAAGATACAGGGGCAACTCTTTATTTTATTTTTTCTCTTTGTCTGACGTAAATGATCCTAACAGCTCTGCACTAGAAGCTCTGTATCCTTTGGTGTAAAGCTTTTTCCGCCAGTTTCCTTAGATGCTGGCAGGGCTTCAACTTATTTCCTTTCCTTTGCCAATGACAATATTCTGCATTTTTTCGTTCCTTTGGGGTATCTGTCTGACAGTTTTCCTTATAACAAATGCGCATGCGCTCGCACACGCACACACTGAGTTGCTCACGCGGGCTGTGCACTTCACTCCAATTGGCAATATAATCACAAGTAGATGCTATGCAGATCTTTGTGCAGCTGACTGTTATGGTAACATCATGTTATACTTAAATTTACTCTTAACTTTTCTCTGATACATGTTGTTAGTTGTTAGATGTAAAAGCCTCAAGTCTTACGTTTTACATGTATGTTAAGCCTATACACACGGACCACAGCTCGTATCTGATTAATTTATTAATGTTATAACATATTCTTTGTCTGTTTAACTGCTTAATTACCTCTCAGTGTATTTTGGGGTAACCAAAAACCAAACCCGTTGCTGTCGAGTCGATTCTGACTTCATAGACTATAAATTGTTCTACAAATAATTTTTAAATTAGACTTTTAATATTTTCCAAATAATTATTTGTCTATTGTTTTCCAACTAACACTTTAAATCTTTCTATATTGACTAAGATAACTATGTATATTTACTCATAGGTCATACTTATCTTCCTTACTCTCTTAGACTCTAAAGTGGCAATCACAAAAATTAAATCTACTAAACCTATCTAGCAATATTTCTTCTTGTGCCTTATTTCCTTCACAGTTGTTATGGGGCCAAGAAAGGCACACTAAACTAAACCGAGTTTTTCAGTGCAATCCAGTGGTAATTTATTCTGTGCCTCTTCAAGAACTTAACTTGCTAGCCAGAACAGATTTTTACCATGGTGTCATCTAGTATGATGGGTTTCTGTGTCATCTGAAGTCTACATAATTACATTAGAAAATCTTGACTTGTGTGAGACAGAGATGGTAATACCCATACCTGATGCCATCTAGTTGATTCCGACTCATAGTGACCCAACAGGACAGAGTAGAACTGCTCCATGAGGTTTCCAAGGGGTGGCTGGTGGATTAGAATTGCCGACATTTTGGTTAGCAGTCAAGCTCTTAACCACTGCACCACCAGGGCTCTTAGAGAGATGGTAATAATATATCATAAAATATGCACTATCCTGTTTATTTTAAACTTAATTGATAAATCTTAGTGACTGTGATTGACTAGGCATTCACCCACTACTGTATAAATAGAGGAAAAAACTATTGGTGTTATCAAATTTCAGCTTAGATCCAAGAACGGCCTGTCCAATATAATAAAGTTCTTACTGTCTTCAGAACATCAGAGAACTTACTATCCGTAGTTTGGTCTTTGAAGTCACCATGACACCATTGCCTCTGATAAAAGAGTTTATTTATAACTTGCTCAGCTTATGTGCTTTCCCACTGAATCAGCAGGCTCTCTAAGGTTTGGGGATATAATTTCAAGGACTGTTAAATCTCTGTCAGAGTTGGGTTGGCCCCCTAGGGGGCCTTGTGTTTCAACATTCTCTTTGCTAAGACAAGACTTCTCAGGAAAGTGCTCAAAAACTGACAGCTTTAAGTACCAGAGGTTTTGTAACTTGAAGTGGCATTTAATCTGAAAAATAACATTAGCAAATCAGCATATAATTGGCTGTCCATTTCCTTTGACCCACCCCACTTTTTTTTGTTTTATTTTTGGTTGGTTTAAGAGACAAGTCAAAATTATACTTGATGCAGCAATTTCCTAATCTCTTCAGAGGGACATTCCCTACACACACAATTAAGTAGATAGAGTGTCATTATTTTAAGTAGAAAAATGTACATTTTAATAGAGACTGATTATATTTCTAGTATTCCTGTTGCATTACCTCCTATATTGTTCACATATCCACTGAAGCGTAAGGAGTCTTTGCAAACAACTAATCTTTGTGAACAAATATAACAAAATATATATATAAAATATATATATAATTGCTCTTGGGTCTGCCTATTGAGAAGCCCTGGTAGCATACTGGGTAATTGCTTGGCTGCTAACGGAAAGGTTGGCGGTTGGAACTCACCAGCCATTCCACTACAGAAAGATGTGGCCGTCTGCTTCTGGAAAGATTCACAGCCTTGGAAACCCTATGAGGCAGTTCAACTCTGTTTTCCAGGGTCACTATGAGTCAGAATCGACTCGAGGGCAGTGGTTTTTTTTTTGGTTTCGGTCTCCCTATTAACACTTCTCAATTTCCCTGCTTCTTAGCTCTTGTACTGCACTTTATACAACCTTCTATTTTAGTAGACTTTTCAAGGTGAGCTAAAAGGCAGTGAGAAATACCCCAGGGCTTTGTATAAGATTGGAACCCTGCTGATAGTACCTCTCTAGATTATCACCTCTGTAATTTGACTTCCAGCAACTCCTTTATTTCTTTCACTTTTTGTAAAGCAAACTTTTGTTAAATACTGTTCCTCAGAATAGTCTGTCCTTTAATTAGTTATGCTTTAAAATTGAAATTTGTTTCACAATTCTTTGGTTCACAGACTATTGTCTGTATGAAAGGCACGCACTCAAAATCATTTTCATAGTACCCCTTATGTAATAATGCCTCATGTCCATGGAACAACATGGTTCTACTGCTCATCTTTCTGCTGAGAGCAATTAAACCTGGTGAGGACATTGGCCTTGCTTTAGGCCCCTCTTGCTTACTACAGAATAAGCAAACAAACAAAAACCCCTTTGCTGTCCAGTTGACTCCGACTCATAATGACCCTATTGGACAGAGTAGAACTACCCCATAGGGTTTCTAAGGCTGTAATCTTAAGGAGGGGCCCTGGTGTTGTAGGGGTTAAGAACTCGGCAGCTAACCAAAAGGTCGTCAGTTTGAATCCACCAGCCACTCTTTGGAAACCCTATGGGGTGGTTCTACTCTGCCGTATAGGGTCATTGTGAGTTGGAGTCGACTTGATGACGGTGAATTTGGTTTGGGGTTGCATGGGCTTTACAGCTGAATTTCAGTTCCTCCATTCGCTATTGTGTCCTTGGGCAAGTTTCTCAACCTATCCTTTGCTAACTAGGATCAGAATACATTTATCATAAGACTGTTGCTAATTTTAATGAGATTGCCCATATAAAGTGGTCAACACTCAGTAGATGATGGCTAATTTTGTTAATAATAAGTAGCACATTTAAACCTTTCTCTTAATCCCATTGAAATCCAATTGGGGAAACAAGAAATATATATATGTGTGTGTGTGTGTGTGTGTGTGTGTGTGTGTGTGCATTGTCAGGACGGATCAGTCCCTGGAGAAGGACATCATGTTTGGTAAAGTACGGGGTCAGAGAAAAAGAGGAAGACTCTCAATGAGATGGATCGACACAGTGGCTGCAATGATGGGCTCAAGCATAAGAACGATTGTGAGCATGGTGCAGGACCAGGCAGTGTTTCGTTCTGTAGAACATAAGGTTGCTGTGAGTCAGAACTGACTCAATGGCACCTAATAACAACAACAACAACGTGTGTGTGTATGTATGTATGTGTGTATATATGTGTGTGTATATATAAACATATATATGAATTATTTAAAAAATAATAGCTACCAATTATTAAACATATTCTATATTCTAGAGCTTGAGATATGCATTGCACAAACATTTAATTTAGTTCTAATAACAAACTTATGAGAAGACATTATTTATCCTAATTTTTCAGATGAGGAAACTGAAGTTTGAGGAAGATAAATTTTTTGCTTAAGGCATCCTGCTAGTGATAAACAGAGCCAGGATTCAGACTCAGACCTCTGACCCCAAAGCCCATGTGCTTTACCATTATATGATATGAATGCTAAGTGATTTAGTATAAAAGGTTTAGCAGATGTTGAAATAATTTGGTAGAAATGATTGACCACTGTGAAGCTGAACTGATTTGGAAAGCTCCGTGGAGGACATGACCCTTCAACTGGATCTTGAGGAGGCTTTGGAGAAGTGGATATAATGGACTCAGGAATCAATTCTTCCAATTTGATGCATACTTTATTAATATTATAGCATTTGAGCCTGAATGCATTAATTTAGAGATCCTACTTACAATACAAACCGTATCTTTCTGGATCTGTAAAGTAAAGAAGAAATTCTACTTGATCAGGATGGTGATCACCAAAATATCTCACCTCATTATGTAAGAGTCTTAGGAATTCCTAAGTTCAAGTAGACAGAGAAGCATGAAATGGAGAGTGTATTTTTTAATGTTAATTTTACAAGATGAATGTATTGGGAAGAGTTTTGATTTTCCCTCTCTTGATTATTCTTTCTCCTGTTAATTATAAATGTCCTCTAATGCAGAGTACTGGACTTCTTTTTAACTCCCTCTAAGCTCATTTCCCGGAGGAAGTCGTCTGTACAAATGGTTATATTTTACCAGTGATTCTGTAACTACTTTCGTGGCATTGGTCTTTCAGCCTTTCTTTAAATCTTTATTTTTTGTCTATAGTATATTTTCAAATGAAGATTAAAAATAGAATTAAATATGTTTAAAATTGAATTAATCCCTTTCCTAACACACTGTTGCTTTCTCCCAGTCTCTCCATCAATATCAGATCATTTAAAATAGAGAAATATTCTTTGACTTGTTTCCCAGATTTATAGCCCAAGATTAATCTTTCTTTACTATCTTTCCTACTCCTCCACCTTGAGATTATTGCAAGTCTCACTTTCATATCTGATATGTTTTCAGATCTTTCTTCTATCACTCTATTCTCACAGCCTCTCTACTGGTCCATGTACGGACCTTTATGTTTCTCTTTTCTCTCCAATAGAGCTCATAGAACAAAGACTATTCTCACATTTTTTTATCTTCTTATTTAGTTGTTGATATAATCCCAAAAGCCTTTTTCAGAGAAGTAAAACAACTTCCAATTTCTCTTTAAATCAATTTCAAAAACTTTACCAAGGACATCTTTGTTATAGATCGTTTGCAGAGAAAGGAAATCCAAACCAGCTGCCGTTGAGTAGACTCTGACTCATAGCAACCCCATGTGTGTCACAGAACTGGGTCACACTAGACCTGTGCTCCACAGGGTTTTTAATGGCTGATTTTTCAGAATTAGATTGCCAGGTCTTTCTTCCAAAGTGCCTCTGGGTGGATTCAAATCTCCAATCTTTTGGTTAGCAGCTGAGAGTAGTAACCATTTGCACTACCCAGGGACTCTGCATAGAAAGGAAACCTACACAAAGAGGAGGATTTCTCTAAAGCAGATGGAGCATCTCATGGGAACTGACTGTGGGAGCTCTCATAGGACCTAGAAGCTCTCAGCAACTGAAGCCATTCTTCCTTTCTCTCCTTTTCTCACAACTCTATTTCTCTTGCTCTTTTTTGTAAACTAGCTCCCACTGTTTGCCTAAGGTTTTAAATCTATACGTTCCCTCATATGCCCCCCTGGATTGTGTTTCCTTTTTTTTTTTTTTTTTTAGTATTTCTTAGTTCATATTTTTAAAGAATATGACCATATTGGTCAACGGATAGAAAAAAAAGTTCTCTAGCCTTGATTCAATCAGCTCTGATGTTAGTATAGATTTACAATGATACAAACATAGCCCTCACATATATCTTTGCAGCAGACACTAGAGGTCAGGTCAGATCCTAGGTAATGGGGCCTTTGGAAGTGTAGGATTCACTTTGTCCAGTATCCAATTAATTTCAAGTCTCTTTTATTGGTTGCGTCTTTACCAGTAGAAATGGAACCTGCTTTCGAATCAGACTGAATGGAAACTGAGCCTGTGTGTTCCCTGTATGTTCTTAAAGGAGTTATTGGACTTCTTGAAGTTCAGTGTCCTCCCTTGAGGATATAATATTACCTGCTTGAGTATTATTTCTGGTAAGTAATAGACTTGTAAAAAATTTTTTAAAACACATCTAATGCAGTAATTTTATTATGTAATAATAGTGACAGTGTTGTTGTGAAACTTTTTTATATGATAAATCTAGTAAGTTATTTTGTTAATATTATTAGAAACCAAGAAAAAATAGGAATATACAATAAAAAATTTAATAAAAATGTGTAATACTAAATATGAATAAGAAATATCAATAAGAATTCATGATTTTTTATTTCTTTTAAAATAAGTTTTATAATCACTATGTATTACTACGTTTTATAATCACTATGTGAGTAATAGACTTTTAACAAATACTGACCTTTAGTATTATCTCAGTTCAACATACTGAATCTGGCCAAATGTAAATATATTTTCTTGCTCATCCTTCATTTTATCTACATATCTATCCTCTTATATATATCACTTTCTCACATAAAAAGGCCCTTAACACAATGCTTTGTCCCTTTCCTTTCTTCACTGAAATTTCAGTATGAAACTTTGAAAAGACTCTCCCTGACCTTTCTCTTCTGATGCTGCAAATGCAATTATTCAAATAATTCTTAGCAAATGGGCCATGGATATGGGTTATATATCCAGTTCATGTGTTCTTTGTATTTTGCATGTGTTTATTATGAATCCTTCATTTTATTTCTAGACTTTATTTTGACATACTATCTAAAAATGTATAGAATAATGTTTATATTCTCAGGTTATGATTGTTCAATAAATGCTGTTAACTTATGACCATCCCCAAGTAGTTTGTGACCATCATCTATCGTATGAGGTGCCATTAAATAGCATGCCCTTGGATCCTAGGCTCAAGTTTAAAAAAAAAAAAACGAATAACTCTATTAATTCTTTTTCTTGCACTGACATAGGAATGACTAAAAATTTTGCTTTACAAAAATAATACTCTTATCACCACAGTAGTGGTGCTAGATTTTTATAGCAAAGAACTGCTCTCAATATGTTCTTGCACCAATGACAGGTTTAAGTAATGACAGCTTTTAAGTCAATTTACGTTTTAGTCAGGAAATGACTCAGTAGTTTTGAAGTCAAAACTTCAAAGCTTATTCCTGTAGAGTTTGCTTAAAATGATATCGTATCTTCAAAATGTTAAAGGGAACAATTCTACTGAGTACTGAGCTAGTTTCTGATTGTACCCAGGGCCTACCAGTTTTGAAGCTGATCTTTTTGGTCATGCAATTGACATGTCCCATGATGACCTTTCAAGAATGTCTGAAAACTATGCGTAGATAGATGTGCCAGATTTTCAGTTCTGAAACACCTTTTGTAATAAGGCATGTCATAGTATTTTTTGTTGTGGTACGTAATTTGCCTGAAATGTCTCAAAATTAGACAGCTTAAATTTTATGAATCTCTTGATACTCTGCCTATTGTTATGTCAGCTGAAACAAAAATCTTTTCAAACAAGGGTAGTCATAAAAAGACTTTCTCAAATCATAATAATTTCTGCCATTGGTCAAATGGCAGTAGAAAGGAAACCAGTTTAACAAAGAAAAGTGGCATATATCAAAACCAATGGGTATTTAATTCTTGCTGTAACTCACTGCTGTCAAGTCAATTCCAACTCATAGCGACCCTATAGGACAGAGTAGAACTGCCCCATAGGGTTTCCAAAGCTGTAATCTTTACGAAAGCAGACTGCCACATGTTTCTCCCGTGGAGTGACTGGTGAGTTTGAACTGTCGACCTTCCCGTTAGCAGTTGAGTGCTTAACCACTGTGCCAACCAGGCTCCTAACTCTTGCTGTAGACTACCCAAAAATCATTTATTTTTTTCTTTTGCAAACTTATTGCTTGGACTCATCCTAATATAGCAAATGCACATTTGCTCCAAAAACTTCAAAGAAGGACTTAAATTTATCCATGCGTTAACAAGTCACTAATATGGATCAGGAGTCCTGGTGTGCAGTGGTTAAGAGCTCGGCTGCTAACCAGAAGGTTGGTAGTTTGAATCCACTAGCCACTCCTTGAAAACTCTATGGGGTAGTTCTACTCTGTCGTATAGGGTCACTATGAGTCGGAATCGGCTCCATGGCAACTGGTTTGGTGTTGTTGTTGGTTTTTTTTGGTAATATGGATCAGGCACTGAGCAAGAAACTGCACTCATAGAAGTAAATAAATCAGACATGGTTGCCTTTAAGATGGACCTCCTTACAGTCAACAAAAAAGAGAAAATGATAGCTGTTTAAAAGAGCTTAAATTTTAGTTACAGAGAAGAACGACGCCTATGTCCTCTTTTAGAAGCTGATTTTAAGATAAAAAATAATATTAAATACTAAAGCATATCCAGGAAGTAAATAGTATGTTTCATATTTTTTTCTCTGTCTCGCTCTCACTCTTTGACGTTCTCTCAGCTCTAACTCTAGTTCTAGGCCTTGTCTGCCCATCCATCTGTCCATAGGCTGCATACTTTTTTACTAAATTTTAAGAAGATGTTGACAGTGATTTTTATGATGAGTGTAGAACTTAACAGAAACGAACACTAACATCCACCAGATAATCCGCTTAGTTAAGACATTACACCTACTATCTTCAAAGTTTTTAGCATTTAACAGTTAAGATTCTTGATCCTTTCAAGTTAAAAAACAAAAACAAACCCACCGCCGTCCAGTTAATTCTGACTCACAGCAACCCTATAGGACAGAGTAGAACTGCCCCATAGGGTTTCCAAGGAGCACTTGGTGGATTTGAACTGCCTACCTTTTGGTTAGCAGCTGAACTCTTAACCACTATGCCACCAGGGTTTCCCCTTTCAAGTTAGGATCCCATATTTCTAATTGCTGTGACATGCCCACTATAATTGTCCTCCTAGTGTTTCAAGGCTTTGCTGCACGTGGTACTTTGTAAATTGTCGACTTGGCTAGACTGAACTAAACTTTCCCAGAATTCTCTCTTCTGAATATTTCCTGTTAAGGCAGGCCACACAAGTCCTAGCTGGCCTGTCAGTCTGTTTGACAGGATGCCATTCTCCACGTGAGGCCTTCCTGATAGTTTCCAGCCAACAACCAGCTGGTCACAGATACTTGAGTAGGCACCTAGAGTACAACAAAGGCAGCTCAGACCTGAAGTGCTAACCAACCTACAGCATTATAAACTAAAGAAATGGTTTTGATTTAAGCCAGTAAGTTTGGGATAGTTTGTTATGCAGGAATAGCTAACTGATCCAAAAGGAATGGACATAGTTTGGGGGACAGGAAAAAGCTACAGATTAGGATAATACTATTTGCAATTATTTTCACAAAGATGGAGGTTAAATCCCTAGTGCCAGGGAATAGAAAGTATATTTCCCAGGCCAAAATGAAGAATACTAGTAGAAATTCCACATGAAATGTTAGCAATTAGTTGAAGGAAATCTGGTGGAAAATAGACAATGTGTTAGATTGTTTCTAAATAGGCTTCAATATGATATATTTTACTCTACATCTTTTAATCAGAACTGAAGAGTCATATAATCCATTTTTAAAGATAGTATGAAATTCAAATTTGAAAGGCCTTTGGGTATTTTCTTATCATAATAAATAATTTAAAATTTTTATTGCAATTATCATGTCCAATCTATTCAATTGAACATAATCTGTTCAAATGGAATATCCTATGAAATACTCCACTTTATACCACTATGTTCATTATTCCATGACTTCTGTGGTTAACCATTTACCTGACTTGTCTTTCTTTATTCTGTATTAAATATCTCAAATCCCCGCACACATACAGGCCTGTGCTGTTCACAGTGTGTACCACTGTCCACCTGCACCAGAAACAGTTGTACTGCTTGTTTGAAACGCAGATGTCTGGAGACACCCAGAGCTTCTTCAGGAATGTGGTTAGAAATCTCCTTCCTTGGCAAGTTTTCTAGGTTATTCCTACACACACTAAAGTTTGATAATCTTTACTATAGACCTGGCATGTTGCTAAGTGCTCAAAAATATTTTTTAAATGAAAAGCCTGAGTATGTCCACATAGTTGTAACTCCTAACATGTAAAATTTATCTACGGAATTTTTATAAATATGTAGCAATAGTTCATACCAAAACCTCTAACTAAATCTCTTTCTGAATGCTTGTTATATGGAATAAGTATTTTTATGTCAAAAATTAAGTACATGGTGCCTGGCTACCACCACTGACTGCTCTGACCAGGATCACAGTGCAGGGTTCTGGACAGAGCTGGAGAAGGATGTAGAACAAAATTCTAACTCACACAAAAAAGACCAGATTTACTGGCCTAAAGGAGACTGGAGAAACCCCGAGAGTATGGCCCCCAGACACACTTTTAGCTCAGTGGTGAAGTCATTTCCGAGGTTCACCTTTCAGCTGGGGAGTGGACAGCCCCATAAAACCAAATGGGGCTAATGAGGCACAGCAGTCCAGGGACAAGGTCCAGAAGGC
>NW_004443986.1:5855073-5896038 GCF_000243295.1 Trichechus manatus latirostris
TAACCAATGTCATATAACAATATGTGTACTACTGTTTCATGAGAAACTATTTGTTCTGTAAGCCTTCACCTGAAGTACAATAAAAAAAATAAAAAAAATAAAAAAAATTAAGTACAAAGGAGTAATGATGTTTGTGTAATTATAGCTATTTTTAAAAACTCATGATCGATTTTCCTGTAAGAATTTAGCATAGCATTATATGCAGATAAAGTATAGCTCAGTATTGAGTTGTCATGGCAATACCACAAGTTCTTCATCAAGCTGGGTCTGGTGTTGCTAGCAAAAAAAAGAAAAATACAGCTTTTGTTCCTACCCTTAATTTGGCTGCGGCCACCTCTGTGACTCTCAGAGTCAAAATAAAAATGAAAAAAGCAGAAGGTCCTGGCTGAATGAAAAGAATTTTAGATTGGTATTAAAATCCCTAAACCTGTATCTGTGGGGCAGATATGTGTACAGATTCCATATGAAATTGAAATTCAAAAAAGAGTTAATCCTAAATCCTTAGCAATTTCACATAAGTCCTTGGCTATTTTTGAAATAAAATGATGAAACAGGTTTTCAAGGCAAGAGTCATTATTATGTTAATACCTTGAGGGAGTAATTGGAAACAGCAATAAATAAGCTCTGCATAGATGTTAGTTTTGAAAATGTAGTGGTGGAGATGATCTGAAGAACATATGAGGAGCATGATTAACATGTAGTCATGTGTGGTCTGCAAGAAATACAGTGCTCAGAAGTATTCTATTATTTCTCAAGGGTGAGTTCTTAACTTTATAAATATTTTATTATTTCTGTCTCAATGTGGTAGTAAACTACAGTATGAATTAAATGCTAAAAATCAAGAATACAGGAATATTACTGTAGTTAGAGGAATACCCCTTCCCACTATTATCCTATTCTTCCTTTTTCAAGCATTTGATCCAAAATTAAAAAAGTTATTTCTCTATCCTTCTTCAGATCAACTAAATAAAGATTTTTTTTTTTTTCACAACAAAGAGCCGTGATAAAAGTAATTTTGGGAACAGATGCATAACTGGAAGAAAGAGAGAAGGCTAAGGTTACCTTCTTGTTTGCTTTGAATATATGTGGCTGCACCAAGGAGAATATACCTATGTGACATCCAAACTAAGCATCATTTTTTTTTCCTTTTTTTGTCTAGAATATGTCTCCTAATTATGAAACTTCTATAGAGTGTATGTGTCGTCCAGAGTGAGAAGCACGTTTTCCAAATCTGGTTTTGTAGATTTTTCAGAACCACTTTTGGTACTTCTAATTTTATTAACTGAGATAAAAACCTCTTGACATCAGGGTTTTTGCACAGTTTATTCCTTATCCTAATCCCTGCAAACTTTTAATATCTAGGGGTTGGCCCAGATTCTCACCTAATGAATAAGAAAATCTTCCAATGTCCCTAACATTTAGGCCATAAAATCAGGAGTGATTATATTATCTCTATAAAAACAAATTAACACCTTAGATTTATTCCACTATTTTTTTTCCATTATAAATGGGGGATTTCCAGCCTCACTAAAAAATACACTTGCCAAAAATGTTTAACTTATGTCTTTTGACCCGTTTACAGGAAATACAACATATAGGAGAACAAATCAAACAGAAAGAGCAAACAATCGAAAGAAATCAGAAAATGAGGCCATCTACAATGCTTCTGCCCCAGTCTTTTCAACAGGCCAATGTCATGAAAAAGGGGCAGAGATAGAGGAAGGGAGAATATAAAGAGATTCTAGGGATAAAACAACCATATGCAATGTATAGTCCTTGACTGAATCCTGATTTGAACAAACCAGCTATAAAAGATAGATTTGGGACAATTAAAGAAAGTTGAAAATGAACGGGGTAGTAGATGATATTATAAAAATGTTGGTAATTTTGTTACATGTGATAAAGCTATCATGATTATATAGGAAAATATCTCAATTTTTAAAGTTATATACCTCAGTATTTAAAGATAAATTGTCACAGTGTAATTTAAAGCATCTTTGCCCCAGGAAAAGACAGACTGATTGATGAAGCAAATGTGGTGTAATGCTTACTAATTATTAAATCTCAGTTTTAATTATATGATTTCATTATTCCATTCCCTCTTCTTATCTGAAAGTTTGAAATTTTTTATAATTAAAAATTTAAAAGGACATTAGCTGCCTCTCTTACTGCATCTTATTGTTTGGAATTCAATGAATGAGAATAGGCTTTAGATATAATCTAGAAAGTATAAGTTTTACTAGCATAGAACACTTAAGTTAGTATTAAGAGATTTGCATTGAAGTAAAACCATGGGTGAGAGCCTAGTCTAATCGCTGTCTCACCTTCAGCTTCTTTTCAATCACATTTAAAATAAGAACAATATTGCTTGTCACCCTCCCACATCAAGGGGGTGTTAAAATGATGAATGAGCTCTAGGAATGGATTTATTCCACTGATATACTTGTAACCCATATGGCTGCATCGCCCTTTGACTTTTCTAAGAGGAATGGAAAATCGTTACATTTAGTTTGCCACAAATTATATTTCTGTCACATTTAGCTTTAAAAACCAACTCAGATTTTCACAGCACTTCAAGTTTTCATAGGCTGGCAAAGAGTCTTCCCAAGATCCCGAGTAGAAAGCTGATGCCATTCTACTATTAGTGGGTGATTTTGCATGAGTTGAAATAAAATTTTGTTGGCATTAAAAATACTTTTTAAAAACAATTAGCTTTAAGAACTGTTTCACAGGGCTGTATAATCTATGTACTCCATGTAAGTACTGAAATGCCTAGAATTATTTATTATAGGGTCAATATTTTTAGTACTGATTCCATCAAAGCTAAATATATAAGTTAACAAGTATGATCTTATAGAATAACATTATCTGGTTGCTAAATTTGTCTGCACTCCTATACAAAAAATTATTTACTGAGTACTTCATATGTGTTGTAGTAACCAGTTGCCACTCAGTGACCCCATGTAGAGTAGAGCTGTGCTCCACAGGGTTTTCAATGGGTGATTTTTCAGAAATAGATCACCAGGCCTTTCTTCTGAGGTGCCTCTGGGTGGGGTCAAACCTCCAACCTTTGGGTTAGCAGCTGAGCACTTTAACAATTTACACGACCCAGGAACTCCATGTGTGATAGTAGCAAGGACTAATCCAACATATTTGCATTAGAAATATTTACTATAATCTAGAAGAGGATTTTTTTAAAGCTATTTAGTTCAATTCAATTCAGTAAAATTTATCATATATCTTTTTATCCCCCTGTGTCAGGTGGCATTTTTGCAAGGCCCTGTTCAGGAGACTTCAACTTTTGAAAATTCACCTTTTGGAATTTAGGTCTATGGATCTTTGAGAAAATCCTTATGGTTTTTCCCATTCCAAGAAAAAGATATCCTGGGCATTTATTTAGACTGGTTCCCATGAGCTCAGACTGCATGGGATTGTACTAGACAGGGCTTAGATATAATCAAAGCAGAGATAGCATCCTAAGTAGAAATGAATTTAAGAATTGAAGGAACTAACTTAAACAGTGAAACAAAATTAAGAAATAAGAAAGAAAGAAAAATTGTTTTATTACAAAATGAAGAGTTTATATTGCTTCCCGGAGTTTTGGCTAATATCAAGTGCAAAAATGAAGTTTGTACCTGGGGTCAGGTTCACGCTGGTCATCAAGAGACAAAACCAGAAGATGTGAGGGCTTTATAAACAGCTGTGGCCTAACCTGTGGGCACGGAGAGTGCTATTTAGGTATCAAGGCTGTTCATATGTTGGTGGGGCTGAGTAATCTATCTTAGCTGGGTTGAGACACAACAGAATGGATATATTTCTTGTGGTGAGAACTTTTCTGAGAGAAGCCTACCTGAGAAAAGAGGATCTTAGATCTGGAAGTTACGTGTGGAAAAGCAAGATTCACAAAACAATCAGAAGGCTTACGGCTTTAGCAAAGGGGACATTTGGGGATTCATCAAGTCTTGAAACAAGATGAAAGAAAAGCTTTACTGAATAGTGGACCTGTCAGTTGCTACAATCTCAGTGCTTACACTCTTATTCAAAAAACCAGAAAAGGTTATGAGGCCAAACTGAATAGTTGGCCTTTAAAAAAACGTCCATGATCTCTGAGTGTGGCCACTGCTGCCACAATTTCAGAAGAGGAGCAGCCCTTATAGCAGACACAAAATTGACAATAATCAGAATGACAATAACAATAATTTCTATTTGGGTTATCTGTGTTACTTAGAGGAACCCTGGTGGCTCAGTGTTTAAGAGCTTGGTTGCTGACCAAAAGGTTGGCAGTTGGAATACACCAGCTATTCCTTAGAAACCCTATGGGGCCATTGTACTCTGTCCAATAGCGTTGTTATGAGTCTGAATTGACTCAACGACAAGGGGTTTGGTTTTGGGTTTAGTATAACATAGAGGGTCCCTGGGTGGCACAAATGTTTAAGCGCACAACTACTAGCCAAAATGTTGGTCATTTGAACCCACTCAGAAGTGTCTTGGAAAACAGGCCTGGAAATCTGTTTCTAAAAGGTCACAGCCTTGAGAACCATATAAAGTAGTTCAACACTGTACACATGGTGTTGCCATGAATCGGAATTGACTCCATGGCAACTATCATGAATTGAATTATGTCCCCCAGAAAATGTGTGTCAACTTGGCTAGGCCATGATTCCTAGTATTGTGCTGTTGTCCTTCGTTTTGTGATTTGATGTAATTTTCCCCCATATTGAAAATCCTAGTCTCTGCCTGTGGCTAATGAGGCAAGATTAGGTTATGTTAAAGACGATTAGGGTGGGATGCAACACCCTTACTCAGGTCACATCCCTGATCCAGTGAAAATGGAGTTTACCTGGTGTGTGGCCTACATCCCCTTTTATCTTACAAGAGATAAAAGGAGAGAGAAGGGAGCAGAGAGATAAGGACCTCATACCACCAAGAAAGAAGCTCTGGGAACAGAGAGCGTCCTTTGGACCTGGGGTCCCTGCACTGAGAAGCTCTTAGACCAGGGGAAGATAAGGACCTTCTCCTAGAACTGACACAGACAGAAAGCCTTCCTTGGGAGCTGGCACCCTGAATTCAGACTTCTAGCCTTCTAGACTGTGAGAGAATCAATTTCTGCTTGTTAAAGCCATCCACTTGTGGTATTTCTGTTGTAGTAGAGCTAGATAACTAAGACAGCAAGTAACAGCAACAACAACAATATAACATAGTGAAGTAGAAATATAGCTATTCTATATTAGTAATAATGTTTTTTCTATTATGATGGTTAATATAGATCAAAGTAATTTTTGAGGGGAAAATCCATTCATAAATACTTATTGAGTATCTACTAGTGGATAGAACTATCATATCAGTAAGTGGCCCTGTTGTTGTTAGGTGCTGTCGAGTCTATTTCGATGCATAGTGACACACGTGATACAATAGAACCACCTCATAGGGTTTTCTAGGCTGTAATCTTTATGAGAGCAGATCACGAGGTCTTTCTCCCTTGAAGCAGCACTTAACCATTTCACCACCAGGGCTCCTTTAATGATAATAATATTTACACTGCATGTATAACAATGCTTACATTTGCACAATAATTAGTAATGCAGAGGAAAGTAACAGAAATCCTGACTTAGGGTGGCTTAAACAAAGGAGAAGATTTTTTTTTGTAGCAATTGAATCTGGAAATAATAAACTCTGGTGTTGATTCATGGGCACAACAATAGTAGGACAGGTATCTCTACAACTCTCTTGGTCTTTCCCTTATGATGGCAAAATGGCTGCTCCAGCTCTAGGAATCATGGTGTCATTTAAAGTAGAAAGAAGGAGAAAGAGGCAGCCTCAGTCATATCTCTCTCTTTTATCAGGAAAGCTAAAGGCTTCCAAGAAACATCCTGATCAGACTTTCCCTTATGTCATGTTGGCTGGAACTGAGTCAAAGGATCACTTGTAGCAACAAGAAAATTTGGGAAATCAAGTAGTTGGCTACTGGGAGCAGGAAAATCATGATTGGTTTAGATTAGTCATGATTCATTTCCAGGTGTTAGATAAATTACTACCCTAAATATCATAAAAAGTTCTAGTATCAAGGAAGGGTAGAAGAACGGGAGATGTTTTTGAGTTCGGCAAGTAATAGCGTCTGCTACATTTTTATTCAAATCTCTTATATATGTGGAATGCCGTTTAACGCTTATTCAACATAAAGTTTAAACATATATGGCAAGCATGTGCCTCACAGGCCTTCAACTACAAGAAGTTTAATGACCAAAGGTCCGTATATATATACTATTTAACCTGCTAGGCAGCTAAAATATATGCAAAGTGAGAAGTGAATATTACAATACTTTATAGGCACTATTTTGTATAATTTGATGCTGGTGAAATCAGATATAAATCTTGACTTGGAAGATTCGATAATCATATGTGACTATGTAGTTCAAAATGAACAAAATAAATAAGTATTGATTTTACTTCATAGATTAAATGAAAAATAAAACCCATTGCTGTTGGGTCAACTCCGACTCATAGCAACCCTATAGGACAGAGTAGACCTGCCCCATAGGGTTTCCAAGGAGCAGCTGGTGGATTCGAACTGCTGACCTTTTGGTTAGTAGTCAAGCTCTTAACCACTGCACCACCAGGGCTAGTTACACTGAATTTACTTTGTATTTCAAAAATATTTCAACATAGCTTATTATGAGGAACACTCAACTGAAATAGGAGCAGGAACACTAGATATGCTAAACCGAGGCTTGCTAGATGTATTTTCATGTTATTCTTAAAAAGTGCCTACTGTAGAAATAGAAAACATGAATGAAATAAATATTACATATTATATGTATTTTATTCATAGTACATGATACAGTCATAAAATGGTTATGCTTTTTCCAAACTAGAAACTAGAAATATTGCAACTTAAATTTCAATGATTTTCTTATAGCTGTATTTTCGTGTTTTCAAAAAAAAAGTTGCTGACTTTGTGAAATTATTTATACATTATTAAGTATTCTCATACTTTTTTCATACTCAGAATTCCAAAATATAGTTAAATGCATTATCCTGCATCTGCTCAATTGATTGATTGTGAACAGGACCTATTTTGTTGCATTTATAGAACAAATTTCTTCCTTCTGCACTCTTTGCTTACCTGTTATTTGCATTGTGTATATATAATAGTTACACTTGAAAAGACATCTTCAGTATGGGTTACAGTTGAGAATTTTTCTGTAAGTTAACACCGTTACCCTTAGTTTCTGATGTCAAAAAAAAAAAAAAAAAAAAAAGAGAGAGAAAGAAAAGAAAAAATGAATAAAGTAGAAGGAGTGGAATGAGAAGGTAACTTTAAGGTTCAAGGGTAAAAAACGATGTCCAATTTTATAAGCACAACCTTTGTGGTTTGTTCAAGAAGTACATTCAAATATATAGCCTGAAATTTTTAAGTTGCACTTAATCAAATTGGCTGTGGAAATAGCCCTTGAGCAAAATTACATGAAGCTTTCAAAATTAAGGCCCTAAAGCTATAGGGTGTAACAACTAACCTGTAGTGTCTTTAAAACACATCAGCAAAGTTAGGAAATATTGGGCACCTGAGAATTTTCTTTTAGCCTTATTAGGGTTACAGGTATAGTCAAAGTATTCATGTCGGAAAGATTTTCAATGGAAATTCCAGATGTTTGATAAATGTGTTGCCTTCTAATCCCCTTTGGCCATATGCTGCATGTCCATTCTTCCCAAATACATCTATTTTTCAAAATACGTAGGCATCAATGAGTAACTTAACCTAAAGAATGATATAGTTCATTCAGATTTTGCACAAGGAGAAAATGTTGAATGTTATATGTACAGTTGACAATTTTGGAAATATTGTCATGTCTTCCTAGTGACATGTTGTGGGGGACATCTGTCATTCTTTTGGCTGCCCAGCACCTATCTTTCAAATATTTCTCACCATTGAATACTGGTGAGAAGCAAAGCCCCCTCCCAGTTTAGAAGTGGACAATGTCTGATGTTTGATTTCCTAGATTCCTTGGTAAATAAGGTTCTGGCCAAAGACTTAGACTCCAGCAATCAGATCCACTGGCCCCAGACTTTGAATCAGGAGTTAGTGATGCAGGAACTTCCAGGAATTCCTCTCTGGTGGCCATGGATTTTGCAGGAAGATTCAGCTTCTTGAGCATGAGTGGCTGTGTTGCTGATGGTAACATCTTGAATCTAGTACTTTTAATGCTAGCAATGCAAGCTGCCTTATCCAGGCCTCAGAGGTGAGCCAGTTGTGTCCTCAATGGACAGTACTGCAACATGATTTCCAGAGTGGTTCCTGGTTGCACAGACCTAAGCCTTGTTCTTTAGCCCTCTTGGTACTTGTGGAGGCCATGAGAATGTGCCTCACAGGCATCCAAATAAAAGAAGCTTAATTGACCAAAGGTCCAGCTGCTGAGCTCTGAAATCCATCACTGTGTTGACACCCAGGCGGTGTTTCCACAGTCTGCACCTCTCCAATGATTGAACTCAGCAAGTATACTAAGGCAGGCCCTCTGGTGGCCGACTGACATACTTGACAAAATTTCTTTAGACTTCTCAGTAATCTGGCAGTCTCAAAAAGTTCCATCCAACCTTCCCTCCCTCTTTCCTTCACCAGGCATCAGATTACTTCATGATCTGATGGATCTCTAAGCCGACTCAACTCTCTTCCCACTTTCTTTCAAGGGTATATCTATGTCTGTCATGGATTGAATTGTGTTCCCCAAAAATGTCCGTCAACTTGGCTAGGTCATGATTCCCAGTATTGTGTGATTGTCTACCATTTTGTCATCTGCTGTGATTCCCCTATGTGTTGTGAATCCTATCACTATGATGTTAATGAGATGGATTAGAGGCAGTTACGTTGATGAGATCTACAGGATTAGATAGTTGCTTGGCCTAATCTCTTTTGAGATATAAAAGAGAGAAGCGAGCAGAGAGATGGGGGTGGAGGTGGGGGGAACCTCATACCAACAAGAAAGCAGTGCCAGGAGCAGAGCACATTCTTTGGACCTGGGGTCCCTGTGCCTGAGAAGCTCCTCAACCAGGGGAAGATCGATGACAAGGAACTTCTTCCACAGCTGACAGACAGAGAAAGCCTTCCCCTGGAGCTGATGTCCTGAATTTGGACTTGTAGCCTACTAGACTGTGACAGAATAAATTTCTCTTTGTTAAAGCCATCCACTCATGGTATTTCTGTTACAGTGGCACTAGATAGCTAAGATAATGTCTTGGTTACCTAGTGCTGCCATAACAAAATATACCATAAGTGGATACCTTTAAAGAACAGAAATTTATTTTCTCACAGTTTTAGAAGTTAAAAGTCCGAATCAGGCAATCAGCTTTAAGTGGGGGTCCTTCCTTGTTGGTAGTCCCAGGAGTTCCTTGGACTTCCTTGGCATTCCAAGGTGTTCCTTGGTGCCTGTCTTCCGCCAGTGTGTGTCTCTGTGTCTATTCTGCTCTTTTATAACTCAGAAGTGGTTAGGTTTAGGATCCACCCTACTTTGGTTCGACCTTATTATCATAAAAAAGAAAACCCATATTTCCAAACAGGGTCATATTTACAGGCACAGGGGTTAGGATTTCCACATATCTTTTTGGGTGACACAATTCAGTCCACCACATTCCCCTAATAAAATCCTTGTACTTTTAATCTCATTCTGGTGTCTGGTTGGAAGGGCTGAACTAATACTGTGATCCTGTCAGCTAACACATATTTCTTAAACACATTCCTTTCATGCTTAAATTAGGCAATGCGTTTTCAGAACATTGAATGATTCATACGTATTGTAGAACCATTCAAAAGTTGTTTTAATTACATCAGAGCAAATCTAGATTTCTCTGTCTCTGCCTTGAGGCTTTGTGAAACAATATTCACTAAAATACAGCATTTTATAAAGATTATGCAAATTAAAGACTAAAAATGCTATTATGATTTTGGTCTGATTTAAGTGGAAATAATGTAGACAAACATTTACCAAAGCCCTTTCTGAAAAGAGTTCCTCGAAGCAAAAGGGCATATTATGTAAGCAGTGGCATTAAATAACTAAAAGACTTCTTTAAGAATGGTTCATCATAATGGTTATGTAAGTGACATTAAGTGACAAATCATTTTATTGCTGCATAGTATGCATTTTTGTGAATATTTCAATGTTTATCCAGTTTATTTTTTATTTAGCCAGTGAGTTGACTTTTAAATAATTTGAGAAAAGAATGAAAAACAATCTTTTGTATTGACACATATAATTACCATTCCTAGTGCTCTACCTTTATTCTTGTAGATCCTAATTTTGATATGGTATCATTTCCTTCAACCTGAAGAATTGTCTTTAGGCAAAAATTATCTTGATTCTTGTATATTGAAAAACATTATTACTTCTATCTTACATTTAAATATTAAGGTAACATTTACATATGGTAAAATTCACTTATCTAAAGTGTAAAATTTGATGACTTTTGACAAATGTATACATTCATGTAACCAACTTTCCAACCAAAATATAGAATATTTTCATATTCCCAGAAATGTCTTCACATAGTCAATTTCTACCCTCATCAGAAACCACTGTATTAGGCTTTCATTTTTGAAATATACATTTTTGCTCAACAAAGAATTCCAGAATAGGACCACCCACCCACCTCCCAACAGCACTTAAAAGATGTTACATTTTCTTCTGACTTCCATTGTTTCTGGTGAAAATTCCACCATATTTCATATTGTCCTTCCATAATATGCTAGTATATAGTTTTTTCCCCCCTCTGGCTATATTTAAACATTTTCTTATTATTGTTGGTTTTCAGCAATTTGATTATGATGTGCCAAGGAAATTATGCACTTTGGATTTTCTGAGCTTTCTGGAATTGTATGGAGATATTTTTAAAAATCACATTTGGAAAAATTTCTGTTGATAGTTTGTTAAATATAGTTTCCATCTCATTCTCTCTACTTTTTTGGAGAGTACAATTACACTTTGTTAAACTGCTTAATACTGTCCCATATGTCATCTGTTCATTGTTTTTTGTATTTTTTTTCCTCTCTGTTTTATATTTGGAGGATCTTCATTGGCCCTTCTTTAAATTCACCGATTCTTTCTTCTCTTGTGGCGAATTTGCTGTTAATTATATCCACCGATTTTTTTAAATTTCAGATATGAAGAGTTTTTAATTCTATTATTTATATTTTTGCATTTTTAAAATCTCATAGTTCACTATATGGTCACTCTTTTTCCCCATATTTCATTGTAGAATCTTTAACATATTTATCATTGTTATTTTATAGCCCTTTTCTACTAATTCCAAAATATGAGTTACTTGTTGGTTTCTTTTAATTGACTAATTTGTGTGTGTGTATTTGGCATCAATGACCTTTTCCTTTCTCTTCACTGTTATAATTGTTGAACATTATGGATAATACACTGTAGAGACTCTGGATTCTGTTATTTTCTGCTGAACAGAGCTGAGTTTTGTTCTGGCAGGCACTTGAATTACTGGTGGATCACTTTGAATTTCTGTAGGCTTGGTTTTGTATATTGTTAGAGCATATCTAGTTCAGTTTTGCCTTTGATGCCGGGATACAATCTTTACTCCTATGGTACAGTCCTTCTAGAGTTCCAGTGGAAAGCCTGAGATGTTTACCAAGCCCTTTTAACTTATAGGATTTAACTCCAAACTCTGTCTTCCATGCCGTAGACGGAAACTGAAGTTTCTGCTTATCTCTTTCAGTTTTCAAGCTATTTTTTTTTTTTGTTTCTATTTTTGTTTATTTGCTGCTGTGTTCAGGGTTCAGCCAAGTATCTAAAAAAAGCTTAGGTGCATATTGTGGCACTACTCCCTTTGTGAATTCTTCCTTTCTGAGATTTCCCACCCAAAATTCCAGTGATTTATGTAGTTCCAAAATCCTCTTGAGATTCCTCAAATCCCAAAGACAGTGGCTTTCTGCTAGGGTCTTATTCAACTTGTGCCACAGGACTAGCATGCACCCTCAAGGGAAAAGTCATATGAATGTGGATTTCATCCATGGAAGTTCTTTATTCTCAAGCATCAAATCCCCTCTGATTTCTGTGTGTTTTTCATAATGCTCCAGTGAATTCAAACAATTTTATTTGTATTTGTTTATGATTTGTAATTGCTATTTGTGGGAGATGCTAAAGGATAGTTTTTAATAGAGCTAAAAGATTAAACACAAAACAAAGCAAAACAAACAAACAAACAACAAAAAATTAGTGGGGACTATTTGAATGTGTGTCATCAAAAATAATCTTTAAAAGTAGTATTTTGAGAAATAAAAATATACTTTCAGGTAACACACAGGAGAGATGGCAGAAGAGGAATGTGAATACAAATTGGGCAAATATTACCCTATCCATTGCCTTTGAGTTGATTCCAACTCATAGTGACCCTATAGGGCAGAGTAGAACTGCCTCATCGGGTCCCAAGGTTGTAAATCTTTATGGAAGCAGACTGCCACATCTTTCTCCTGCAGAGTGGCTGGTGGGTTCAAACCACTGATTTTTTGGTTAACAGCCAAGCACTTAACTACTGTGCCACCAGGACTCTTTAAATATTTCCCTAGCTAGTACTAAACAAATGCTTCTTCAATCATCCCAAGAACTTCTTATTATCTCTCCTGTGTATTCAAAAATTCTCAAATTTGAAGACAGTTTTGAATGTTGTTAGTACAAGAATGGTTATTGAAATATACTCTTCCTCTTCTATCTACTGCTTTCCACCCCAGATTCAGAGTACTTGGAGGTAAGACTAACAATACACTATTAGGACAAGTTAAAAATAAAATCAACACAAAATGACTGAAGGATAGATATGAAACAAGTGTCTCCTGTCTAGCTGTATTTGTCACCTGATTAATGATAGTAATATGTTAATATCCACCTTAAAATGTTCTCACTTAATTTCCTTCTGGAATTTAATGATACAGAGAACTTGGAAGTCATTCTGGAATTTTCCCCTTCTTAAATTCTTCAATTTTGTCCCAGAATACTCGTAGAATACCTTCTTTATCCTTGAAAATTTTAAATTGTAAGGCTATGTCCGTGCACAGATTTATTCATGTATCTGTTTGGAAAGGAGCAAATCTTTTTCATCTAGATACTTGAGTTTTATTTGTTTTCAGTCCAAAATGTTTTCTTAAGTTGTCTCTAACTATTTTTTTCTGTATAATTCCTGTTTACCGAATAAGAAGATCTGTAATTCTAAGATTTGGTATCCATTTGCTGTCATCTCTCCCTCTAAATATCTTCATGACTTTTTCTTTTATTCTTTGATTTCTGGAATAATTTTTCATTTATTCTGTTGCTGTTTTGTAAAAGTCGAGTCAATTCTGACTCATAGCAACCCCATAGGACAGAGTAGAACTGCATTTACCAATTAAATGTTCTACCATTTCTTCAGCTTTTCACTTACTCCAGTGTAGATTTTAATTCTGCCCTTCAATTTTAGGTCTTTCATATCATTGATATCCTTTTGCTTTGTATGCTGGTATTCCTTTAGGGATTTTGACTCTTGTCTTATGAAGGTAAAGTCTTCTATATTAATGAGGATTAATAAAATCTACATATATTTAGGAACCCCTACTACTTACTAGTTACTGTATTTTCTGCTGAGGATACAATGGTGAGCTTAGGGGACAGAAAGATATCAATAAAACAATCATAAAAATGTGATGCTAAACATTAAGGAAAAATGATAGAAATTAAAGATGCTGTAATGTGAGAGATTAACTTTTAATAAGTTTACTAAATAAAATTTATTTCAGAAATTTAAAGATGAATCAGTAAGAAAATATATCAAAGAATATCATGATCTTAACAGAGCAAAGGCCTAGAATGTTCAAGAAACATCTAGGAAACCAGGTAGCTGGGATTGGTTGGTGGAGGTAGGGGGGTGGGAAGGAGTAGGAGAAAAAAATTAGACAGGTAAAGGGAAGGGGAGCAGATCATGAAGGGTCTTGTAGGCCATTGCAAAGACTTTGGCTTTTACTCTAAGTGATATAACCGGCAACTGGAGTATTTTGAAGAGGGGAATTGATGTTTAGTCTTATATTTTAAAGACTTATTCTGCCCTATTAAGTATAAACTGCAGGGATGGAGTAGAAAGAGAAAGATGATCATTATGATATATATTTTTCACACTTTTTTATTGTGGTAAGTATATACACATATATAATAGAGCATTTGCCATTTTAACATTTTTACATGTATAAGTCAATGACATTAATTATGTTCATCATGCTGTGCAACCATCATCACTCTCTGTTTCCAAATTTTTCCATAACCTTTAACAGAAGCTCAGTGTCCCCTAAGCAATTATTGTTTATGATAATATTTAATATTGGTAAGATCTTTTGCTAACACTTTATTTACAATTTTTTTCTAAGTTCATTAATAAGATTTGTTTAATTTTTTTCCTAACGCTGCTCTTTTCTAATTTTGGTGTCATTGTTAAATTATCCTAGATTTGGTGATTAGGAGACCCTTTAAGCTGGCTCGTATGTCCTTTTGACATGTCCTGATCTTTCTTTGAGTACTTATAATCTGGTATTGCAAGACGTTCTGTTGTTAGGTGCCATTGAGTCAGTTCCGACACATAGAGATCCTATGTACAACAGGACGAAACCCTGCCCAGTCCTGTGCTATCCTCACAGTTGTTATTATGCTTGAGCCCACTGTTGCAGCCACTGTGTCTATCCATTTCCTTAAGGGTCTTTCTTTTTTTTGCTGACTCTCTACTTTACCAAGCATAATGTCCTTCTTCAGGGACTGATCCCTCCTGATAACAAGTCCAAGTATGTGAGACGACGTCTTGCCATCCTTGCTTCTAAGGAGTAACAGATGTCCTAGGCTTATGTTATACTTTCCTAGCCACAGCCCTGGAAACAGCTATTTCTCCAAGAAACTTTAATTCTTGCTAGTTGAAAATAGTTCCTGGAAAGCAACTTCTAGGTACTAGGTTTTGTCTATTTACTTACTGAGTTTTTTTTTTTTTTTTTGTAGTTTAAACTGTTTTCAAGAAAATTACTCACCTTTATAGCTAACTACTCAAATTTATTGGCAAATATTTGTTTTGTAAGATTATTTAAAAATGATCTTTATTATGACTTTTTTTTTAAGGAATTTTTTATTGTACTTTAGATGAAGGTTTACGGAGCAAACTAGTTTTTCATTAAACAATTAATACACATCTTGTATTGTGACATTGGTTGCCAACCCCATGACATGTCAACACTCTCCCCTTCTCAACCAGCTTTCCTGTTCCCTCCTGCATTCTAGTCCTTGCCCCTGGTCTGGTGTACCCATTTAGTCTCATTTTGTTTTATGGGGCTGTCTAATCTTTGGCTGAAAGGTGAACCTCAGGAGTGACTTAATTGCTGAGCTAAAAGGGTACCCAGGGGCCATACTCTCAGGGTTTCTTCAGTCTCTGTCAGACCAGTAAGTCTGGTCTTTTTTTTTTTTCAGCTGGGGGGTGGGGTTAGAACTTTGTTCTACGTTTGTCTCCAGCTCTGTCTGGGACCCTCTATTGTAATCCTGGTCAGAGCAGTCAGTGGTAGTAGCTGCACACCATCTAGTTGGGCTGGACTCAGTCTGGTGGAGGATATGGTAATTGCGATCCATTAGTCCTTTGGAGTAATCTTTCCCTTGTGTCTTTGGTTTTCTTCATTCTCCATTGCTCCAGATGGGATGAAACCAGTGGAGTATCTTAGATGGCCGCTCACAAACTTTTAAGACCCCAGACGCTACTCACCAAAGTAGACTGTGGAACATTTTCTTTAAAAACTATATTATGCCAATTGAGCTAGTTGTTCCCTGAGACCATGGTCCCCACAATCCTCAGCCCAGTAATTTTGTCCCTCGGAGAGTTTGGATGTGTCTATGGAGATTCCATGACCTTGAATATCTCTATTTTTTGAATAGTCTTGATTGGCTTTTTAAATTAAATTCACAAAGAACAGGTTGGTTAATTGGTCAGCGTTTGATGTTTGTGTTTGTTTTCTATTATTAATTTTAGCTCTTATCTTTATTTTCTTCAATTTACTTTAGGTTCATCATATTGATCTTCAATATTCTCAAGTTGAATGACTTAATATTTCTTTTCGAATTTTCATTTTGTAAATTAATTTTGTCATAAAATATGACAATATAATGTCTAGGACATATACAAAGTATTAAAGATAGGAAAATAAATACTCTTTAACAGAGCAAATTAAGATTGTTGTCGTTCCATTAGAAAGGACTAGTGGGTTCCAAATTTTATTGCTCATCACAATCTCCTAGGGAAGTTTGAAATATTCCAATGCCCAGGCATGCCGACACTGATTACATGAGAATATACTGGGGTAAAGCCAACTCAGTATTTTTTTAAAATCTTCAGGTAGTATCCACGTGCAGCAAAGTACTGGGACGGGATCATGTTTTTTAGCTTACACAACATCCTGTTCTTTGTTAACACAATAACAAATTAATATTTTTGTCTTATATTTCTTATAATGTATGCTAAAATCTGATATTCTTTTAAAATACTGGCTGATAATGACCTTCTTTTAGGAATAATTATTACAAATGATAATAATTAATAATCGCCTTTAAAGGTTTCATTTGAACAGCACCAGGGATCTGCTTTTATGAAGAAAGAGTTATTTTGGCAGAGGGAAGAGGAAAAATTCATTCATTTCAAAATTGAGCCCAGACAAATGAGCATTCAGCAATGTAGTAAGTTCATTGCAGTCCTTGCTCTGCCAAGTTCCTTTTTTTCCCAGATCATTCCTACTTCCAGGGTCGTCTTCTCTCTTCCAATCCTTTCCCTTCTCCCTCTTTAATTATATCTGCAAATTTCTTGCCCTTTGGAACAGTTTTTGGAGCAACAGAAAAGTGATGCTGGAGAGTTGAAAGGCAATCACGGCGTGGCCTGGAATCAATTGATAGGGGGAGTTCTTGACAGCACTCACCAGCTGATTCCCAGCTGCACTTGGGATGCGGCTGCTCAGCAGCAGCAGTCTTAGTAATTTGGGTCCACTCATGGTAATCGGTTTCAGATGAAACCAGAACAACTTATTTCACACTGTCCTTATCCACTGCCCAAAGAGTTGGAGGACATAATGTAAAATATTCAGGGTAAAATCCCAGCTTCACGGAAATCCCATCACTTAAGTTCTAGTCTGAATTGGATCTGATTGTGTCCTGGTAGTCCCTGTGTGGTGAGAAGGATTATTATGTTATTTCAGTGGTTAGTTGTGCTCACCCTGCTGCTCTGGTTGTAACACTTGTCTTTACCCTCAGAACATCTTGCTTTACAAACACTAAATGTGCTCCCTAATCATATAATTAAGGAAAATGTTAGCGATCATATTCTTCACTTGGAACAGAAATAGTGGGCACAATTTTATCATTGCTCTCACTAAATGGGCTACCCCCTTTTAAAAATTTAAATCTCCACATAAAATAACGCTTTTCAATGAATAGTTTTTTCTTCTTTCCTTTGGTAACGTGAAATATATATAATTTCGGAATTCCTTCAGTACAGAAATTGAGTCTATTCTATTTTCGCAGGCTGTAAATGTTAATTTTAACCTCATGTAAAGTAACAGAATGTCCAACAACAGTGATTTAAACAATAAGAACCTATTAGCTTAAATAAGTCTGGAAGGGAGGTATTTCCATGGCTGGCTCAGAAGCTCAAGGATGTTATAAAGGACCCAGGGGTTTTCTATTACAATTACACTCCTTTCTCCACCATCCTCACTGTCTCAATGTGTCAGGGATGCCTACATTCATGGCGACAAGTCACTAGAGCCATTATCACAGGATACCATTAATAGTGTGCTGGTAAATGTTTAATAATCTACTGTCTGGAAAACAAAAACAAAGACAAAGATCCCTAATTTATAGCACTTGCTGATTTCCATGTTGTATACTTTCACACCATGGCCGATTTAAAAATACAATATGATATCACTGAATATGGAGTTGGGAAGAGATGTGCTTAATCACAAGCCAATATATGTAAGCTGTTTCCAACATACCACTAGATACCATCTAAAATTAGGAGGAAATTAAGGGAAAAAATTATCTAGAGAGGAAAAACTTTCCCAGAAATTCTTAAACAAATTCCGTTGATGCCTCACATTTCAGGCTTGCATCGCATACCTAAACCTAAACTAATCACTATTCGGATGACTGGAATAACCCTGATTGGCTTGGAAAGACTAATCTGCATTCATTTACTGGGGCAGGATAAACTTCTTTAATTGTACAGGAGAAAAAATGGAGCAGTCCAACAAATAGGGAGAGGATGAGAATGCCTGATGGGTAGGCAAACAATAGTGTTTGCCAAAGGGATAAAACCAGACATAACTATGTTCATGTGTACAAACACACATATATACACATGTAGAGAGAAATACAAGCATATCTATTTTTATTTTACTTTCAGCATCCTTTTATGAATCTACCATAAAAAAAAAAAAGAACACAGATACCCACCATTTGGATGTGTTGTCTTTTTGTTTGGGCAACTCCTGGAGCCTAGTTATGGTGAAACATCAAAGTGGAAGGAGATTAAGAGCTGAGTTGGGTTGATGGCTCTCAGAGAGCACTTCAAACAGTGTGAGTGGTTGGGAGCAGCTAAAATTCCTCAAGAAAAACATCATCTCTTATATGGAAGATGACCCTGCACAATGTTAGTATATTTTTGAACATGAGCACTTTATTATCTGCTGCTCTACTGCACTTTTAAAGCATGCTCATCATTTCTTTCAATTGAGATGTTTCCTTTTTATTTAAAAAATAAAGTTTTATCCATGGAGGTGTGCATAGCTGAGACACTAACAATTTGGAATGGTTAAGAAGGGCCTGGACAGACAAAAATAAATACTGTGTTTCCTTGAGGTTAAAGAAAAGAAGTGTGTTTGTTCCTCTTGATTAATGGATAGTAACTCAGGTCTTTTCTTTCCACTATGCTATTTTCTAGATTCCTCTTACTGTGTGTGTGTGTGTGTGTATATATATATATATATAAAAGAAATAAGATGTCAGCTCTTTGTTAAAATATTATCCTGTGTCATTTATCTTTTGCTCCTCCTACCTTAGTACTAAGGATCCTTGGTGGCAGAATGGTTAAACGCTCGACTGCTAACTAAAAAGGGCTTCGGCTCAAATCCACCAGTCTCTCCAGAGGAGAAAAGACCTGTCGACTTGCTCCGGTAAAGATTACAGCCTGGGAGATACTACGGAGCAGTTCTACTCTGTCCTATAGGGTAGCTACGAGTCAGAATCGACTGGATGGCATACAACACCTTAGTACCTATTTCCCAAACACACACATACCACTCTATCTATGAATCTACTTTTTTTTTTCCTCCTTCAAGAGAAGCTAGATTTTTAGTTTTGTATTTTTTTCCCCCTCCATCTGTCACTGACAATTATATTTTGCTTTTTGACACTTACTGTGGAGGTGACATGAGTTGTTCAAAACTCTGTGCCCATTGTGAGTAGGAGTTAGTAACTCCACTGCTTCAAACTCTAGGTTAGTTGGTCAAGATTTAGGATTCCTTCTTCATACTTATGAGTTAATTCCCTAAGATAGGGCAAAGTATGATCTTGTAATACAGTAAAAAACTCGGTTAATAATGTCACTCTAATGGTAATGAATTAACTGTTGCTATATAGGTTGGAGACCTGATGGTGAAGTGGTTAAGAGCTATGGCTGCTAACCAAAAGATCGGAGTTCAAATCCATCAGCGACTCCTTGGAAACCCTATGGGGTAGTTCTACTCTCTCTTACAGGGTCACTATGAGTCAGAAACAACTTGAGGGCAACAGGTTTTTTTTTCTTTTTGGATATAGGTTAGTTGTGTTACATCAGTATTGATCTACAGTATCTTTACATGGTTTGACCTATGCTATAATCATCAAGTCAACATTAACATCTGTTATATGTATGCTGCAGTTTAAGAAGATTTTTTTTTTTTTTTTTGGGGGGGGGAGGAATGATAATCACTTTGCTCTCTGTCAGTGGAGAACTACTCAAGGTGAAGCTGACCTAGATTCAGATAGAAGAGATGTGTTGGTTAAATGTAAGGAAAAACCCCTTTGAGATTGATAAATCCCCCAAGAGCGAGTTTTCAATTCTTGGAAATCTCTAGAAAAGAATAGAGATTTCTTTTCCCTGAATATTTTGGCAATATTCCCAAAGGTGGGAAGGTGATCCAGAAGAGATCTGGTGTCTCTTTCCAGATTTGAGTCTGTTCCATGGCATAAATTTAGTTTGGGATCCAAAGCAAATTTGCAAAGCAGCCTTCCAACTTTGGGTACTTTATAAGTAAATCTTATCACTGGGGTCCAAGAAAGAAAAAAAAAAGGTTGTTTTCCAAAGGTAACTTATGAATCTTTAGGTATTTCTTTTTCCCCTATATGATGCCAGATAGCCATTTTGAATGATGTTATTTTGGTAGGCTGATGAGTTTTTTGGTCATTCCATACACACATGTGGTGAGAAAACAGTCTTCATACTTCAGATAAAGATAATGATACTATTTCCTTAATGTCGACTTCAGAAGGGATAGATTAAAAAATATACATATCTCTATAGAATAGCTGCTTCTTTGCACCACTAAAAGCTAGGGCTGTTTTGTTGATGTTTCTTATTTCTCTATTTTTCTATATAGAAATATCAATATAGAGAAATGTTTTAAGTTGGTACTCCCCTGTATCAAAATGTGTTTGAATGAAATGTAGGTAATTTACTCAACAAATTTGTTAGGATAATTCAAATTTCAATTTGCAAACTACTTGGCTCCTATGGTCGCACAGGTGAAATAAAGAATCTGCAAATGAATCATAAACAAAACATAATTTACATTTCATCTCTTTTAAGGATCAGCCTTTCCCCTTGCACTTGGCTATCATAGATTTCAGATTCACCAAAAAAATGTTTTTCAAAGTGTTCCTTTCAAGAGAATTTTCCTGCATTTTAAAATTAACTTTTTATTTTAGAAAAATTTTAGATTTACAGAAAAATTACAAAGATAGCACAGTTTTCATAGTCCACACGATTTTCCCTTATTACTAACATATTAGTACGATATATTTGTCATGATTTATGAACCAATACTGATACATTATTATTGCTAAAGTCCAGGTTTTATTTACCTAATTCATTTTATTTGTTCCACTATCCCATCCAAGATATCACATTACCTCTTAGGCTTTTCTTGGCTATGAGAGTTTCCCAGACTATCCTTTTTTTTTAATGACCTTGACAAAAGTGAGGAGGACCTTTCAGGTGTTTTGCAGAATGCCACTCAATTTGAATTTGTTTGATATTTTTTCTGTTGATTAGACTGGGTTTATAGGTTTTTGGGAGGTAGCTAAGTGCATTTTTAAGTGCAAGTGTTTTCTCGGACTTCCAATTTTCACGCTGTGGATATTGTTTATGTTAGTGAAAGCGTAGGTTAAAGATGTCTTGGAAACATGGATATTAACTGCATTGTTTACCATAAGGTATAAGTAGATCATGCAACAAAGTTAAATTTTTCAAAGCAGGAAATTCATAACTGGCACAATTTTGCTTCCCTCTGGTAAGTCAGGTGGCTATTATGAATTTCCAGCAGTGATTTTCTGACTTTTCAATCATAAATCTACAGGATTGGTAAAGACCAATCCCAGATGCTGCAGAGGCTCTGTAGTAAAAAGCAGTAGTTTTCCAACTCTTGTTAGCCATGAAAATTTCTGCTGAAAGGAAATATTGCATGGCCACATAAACAAATAAATAAAAGCAGAACTGGTCTGATTAAAGCAGAGCCCCAGAGGGTCATACCTGGAGTACAACTGCAAATCCACTAGTTAGGCAGAATGAACAGGGAACAAGTGTACCTACTTCACACGATTAGTGTGAGGCTTAAATAGTATGTGAGGTGTCCAGTGTTGTGAATCTATGGTACAGTTTCTCAAAAAGTATCAGAACTCTTCTTCACTAATTATAATTTAGTAAATGCATCTTTACCCTGCTATTTGAATCTACCTACCTACCTACTTACCTATCTTTCTGTCTGTCTGTCTATCTATCAATTATGAGCAGCCCAAAGGAAAATGCATATAATGGTAAGAAGATGATCTTCTTACATTTAATAATTACTTTTATATTGTAAAATTAAGAAAATTACTGTAGGTTAATATTGGAACTGGGAAAAACAAAGGTAGAATTAGATAAAATATTTCCTAACATTTAAAATATACTGCATTTTAAAATGCTTTCTTAAAACATGAACATTCTATTGCTCAGAAGTTTTAAAAACTACCACCCCCCATATCATCTTGTATTGAAAATATTGGTTTTATGAAGTGTCTTGGTAGACACAGTAATCAAAAATAATCTACTTGTTTTAATAGTTTGCACATCAGGATAATGATAGGAGTAATAGATCTTAGAATTCAGTGGAAAAATTGCACTAGTGTTGAGAAAAATGTGCAAATTAAAAATGTTAAGGCCACTAAATCAAAATCCCAATATACTCTGCTGTGTCAGTATACAACAAAAATTTACAGTAACGATAATAATAAAATAATATAATATTTGGCATACTTAGTGAATACAAATGATAAATTTTATAAAATTTAAAATATCTCTATTGTAACTGATCATGGTTGGATGACTAACAACTTTTTAATGTGCTCCAGCATTTTAAAAAATTTCTGTAGTCATTAATTATTGTTTTTTAGAAGACATTATTTTAATGATAATATTGCAATTAGTTTTAAAATATTTCCACACCTATGTGGGATCCCACCTGTAAGACAAGAGGCAGTAGATGAACTGGGGTCAAGCCATAGCCACCAAAATGGTGATAACTAACAACATCTTCACTTAAGGGTGTCAGAATTGCTATATACTGTATTTACTTATTACTAGAGCCTGCATGGAGTCCTGGTGGCACAGCGGTTAACTTAACGGCTACTAACGAAAGGGTCAGCAGTTTGAATCCTCCAGTCACTCCTTGGAAATCCCATGGGGCAGTTCTGCCCTGTCCTATAGGGTCGCTATGAGGCGGAATCGACTCGATGGCAATGGGTTTGGTTTCTTTTTTGGTTTTAGAGTCTGCATATATTAGTTATGTATTTGTTGAAGTCTGCAGAGCTAGAAAGACAGAAATTATGGTGAGATAAATTGTATTATTTGCTTTATAGCAATTTAAAAAAGCGTATAAGCAACACGTTAACATTACCTGACTTTCCTGAGTTGCTGGAGGTCATCTAAAACTGTGTTCTCTGAGTTCCTATCAGATTGATGAGCAGGTCCCGCCTTCTGGATGGAAGCAGGATTCTGTCTTTTCTTAGGTCACCCTTGCTGAGCCCATTAAAAGCGGAAGTTATTTACTCTATCAAGCTGTTATCTTTTTTGCCACATGGCATCCTTTTTCCCTTCCTTTTATCATTATTTTAATCTAATGAAAGTTATTTACTATCCTTCATATGCTATCTTTCAAGAAGATGATGATGTTCAGGCATACTTTTGATTGACTTCCCCTATCTCTAAGTACTTTCTGCCATCACTCAATTTCGGTTGTGGTGAATTTCTACTTATCTGGTGCATTTTCTATTGGGTCATGTGTGATGGTTATTTCTGTGCTTGTTTTACCTTCTTTACTAGAGTATTTATTCTGGTATGATAGCAAGAGCATCGATCTACCTCTTGCTGCCCATTGTACTAGTCTAGTACTCAGTGTATTGTAGAGATTCAGTGAGTATTTATTGAGGTAAATGTTTAGACTACCCCCAAATGCTATTTCAGGAAAATGCTGATTTTGCTTAACATCGCTGAATGTTTAATATTATTCGAATGCTACCAAAATTATTTAAATCTAAGCTCTCAGAGCAGAATGTGTGCAGGTTAAACACCCCTCTGTCAGTGTGTGTCTTTTGTTTTTGTTAAGTGTGGATTATTATTATTTTTCTCCACGATCCTGGAAAGTCCACAGTGGCTTCCAAGTATTTTAAACTTAGAGAATCGTCTGGCTTTCTGAATGCTTACAAAAGCCATTTATTTTCCTACTAAACTTTATCCTGCTTCACTTGTCACTGTATTATGTAGCTTTCTTCGGGTTTTTAATGGTCTATGTAGCTTAGTCACTGCATGATGTTTAAGGTGTTTAGATGCCATTTGGAAGCTTCATAAAAGAAGTTCACTTAGAGTTCAGAAATGTTTAGAAAAGGAAAGAAAAGAAAATCTTAGAAAGGTTCTCCACTGGGTTGATAGTTTGGAACTTCTGCATTGTCGAACACAAGATACAATATGCCATGCTAAGATCGTCTGGTGTGAATCAGGCTAAAAGCAAAATGAAAATAATGAGGCAAAGGAAGCAATACAGTATTCAAGGAAATTTTTCAAGTCTTTGCTGCCTGAGTTGTTTTAAAAATGTATATGTGGGTTCATGGTAATTTTAAAGTAAGGTGTAGAATTTTGAAAAAGACATTTAAATAAAGAACAGTAACAGAAATTTCCATTGCTCAGCTTGGATTTATGGCTCATAATTGTAGAACGTACGTCCTGTGCTGTAGAGTCATGAAGGAACTTCTGAGTCATTACTCTCTTTCTTATTTGGCCTAGAGGAAAGTAGAATTTAAGATGGCCATT
The DNA here is from genome assembly GCF_000243295.1 of Trichechus manatus latirostris. Taxonomy (NCBI): domain Eukaryota; kingdom Metazoa; phylum Chordata; class Mammalia; order Sirenia; family Trichechidae; genus Trichechus; species Trichechus manatus. Next base: position 5,879,710 of record NW_004443986.1, read on the forward strand.
TACGCACCTGAACGTCCTACTTTAAATGTAACCAGCCAGAGTAGCCATTCAGAGAAGGAGGGAGAGAGAGGAGACAGAAACGACCAATAGCTTGTTTCTGGCTGGATAAAACATTTACACATAACTTCTGGTTTTCCCTGAAGTGGAGCTTTTGCGAGGGATTTATAGGTCAGATAGCTCAGCAGTTTCAGCCTATTGCCCACCGTACCTTAACAAAGCTTGCGCGTGTTTGTACAGCTGGACTGGTAGCTGTGGGAGTCCTGAGGATCCCACAAGCTTCAGTCCCCTTACCTCCCCTTCGCCATTTACCAGCACACAAATACACAGAATGAAACTGTCTGACTAGCAGGTTAAAGGCCCACAATTCAAGCCCTGTTTATTTTCTTTTCTTGATTTCCTGCTGCTACAGTGAGTAAAGGGTATTTTTCCCCCTTGCTTTTTTTTTTTTTTCCTTCTTTCTTCTTTTTTTCCTATTAACCTGTTTGTCTATCAATGTCTAGCAGAGAATGAGAGATATGCTAACACTGTAGCATAGTTTACAGGGTCACGCTTTGGGATTTGGTGTAACATTTATATTCTTTCTCTTCTCTTTCCTTTTTCTCTCAAGCTCTCTCCACTCTCATCCTTTGCTCATATTTTGGGGGGAAAGAATTTACCCAAAGGAAGGAAAGAAAAACATCCCCGAACTCTTCAAGTGTAACTTCACACTGACGAAGGGTGTTATTTTAATTACTGCTGAACCCATTCTGTAGGGAGGCCTGTAAATGCTTGATGCAGCTAGGAGAGTGGTAGTTAATATGCCTTTTGAATTGGTGCCACAAACTACAAAGACTGCCATCTGGGGAGGTATTACATTTGTGAGAAAAAATAGTTGAGACTTTTCTTAAAATGAGCTTGTAAATTCCAGTCAAACTTAGGTTCATTTCATTTCTTTCCAAAGAAATCTTTCCATATGAAATATTTAAAATCGTATTAATTAACCAGACAAAGAACCATGGTTCTGAATTCCAATGACTATTACTGTACTCATGGGTTTGATTTACATGTTTACATTTTTGAGTTGTTTGCTGTCATCCCCAACAGCAATTTCATTAAAACTCTTGAATTGGAATCAAATTAATGAAGAAGGGTTTTATATAGGTTAAATAATCCCAAATTGTTTTGTTTCTTCATATCAAAAGAAAAGTTTTAATTAGGAATCAAAAGTATTTCATTAATTATTTTCTGATATTTTTAATAATTGGCCACCCTTTGTCTCCTCTATCGCTGTTTTGGCAGCTTATGTAGGAAAGGAGGAGCGTTGGAGTTGGAAGAAATTGGTTGGAATTTAAATCTCACAGTTTAATTACCACATTGTTCAAAGGCAAGGCAAGGATTCATTTGGAGTCCCAGCCTCTTCATCTGTGGAATGGAAAAAATAGTATTTTCTTGCCAGCCTCACAGGGTTGTTGAGAGAACCAAATGATATCATGGTTGTCAAAGGGCATTATAAATGGAGATATTTTGCAGAAATCTAAAGTAGTATTACTTTTTCAAATTTTTAAATTATTCTTGATATTTGAGCTTTTTCTTTCTTTCTCGAGAGCATAATTTTACCACTAACTCTATAGTTGCTAGAAGCTACAAACTGTACATTTCAAGAAGAATCCAAATCAGAACTCAGAAAGTTTTTATGAAAGTTGTGTTTTTACTTTTTCTTTTAACAATTATAGAAGCACCTGAAATGTAATGTAAAGAAGAATCTGATAACTCTAATGGTAGATCCAGTTAATCCGCCAATTACTATTCAGAAAACTCTTTTTGCCCAAGGTCTTATTTCAAAACACTCCAAGATGATTAAACTTCACACTCTGTTGACGTTTTAAATGTATTTAGCAGTAAACCTTCTGATATGTACCCTTCCATTTGCTAAAATTCCTTAGTTTGAAGCTCCTTATGGAATTGCAAACTTACGGGCACTGATTTAGTAAGGAAAATACACATTCAGCTTCACAAGAAACAGGCTCTGAGATACTTTGAACTCCCTTCCAATACCTTTGCCATTAAAAATCATTAAAAAGATATTTTCAACATCTATGTGTTGCACTGAAAAGCAATTCAAAATCTTCTGACGGAACAATACTTAAACAATTGTTCATCCAGGAATTTTCTTCATCAGATATTTGAGTTCCCATTAGGAAAATGTTTTTCAGTTTTCCCCTTTTTTCTCTTTCTCCCTTCTATCCCCTGTAATCCTTGAGTAGGACAAATGGTTAATGTGCTTGGCTGCTAACCAAAAGGTTGGTAGTTTGAGTCTACCCAGAGGTGCCTCAGAAAAAGGCCTGGGGTTCTACTTCTGAAAAATCAGCCATTGAAAACGGTATGGAACACAGTTCTACTCTAATGCACGTGGGGTCACCATGAGTCAGATTTAACTTGACAACAACTGGATGGTGATTTACCTTTAAGAAGGAGGTATATCTGCTCTGGTACCATTTGTATTCTATTGTAATAGTGATATTTTATTCACCTGAAAGTTATTACACAAACTAAATATTTTATTTGAGCATAATTAATGATATTTTTCAATTTGAAAAGCCTAATGGAAAAATATTAAGTCTATTTGTATATGTCCTTTAAAATTTAACTGTATTTTTATTTATTCGTTCTCCTTCCTTACTCGGTACCTGACAGCTTTTCAATCTTAACAGTAAGTCTTCACTTAAAATTAATAAATAAAGTATTTAGATTCTTTTGTGATGGATCAACTTATAGTTGTATTTCCTGTGTTTTAATCATTCTTAGAAGGAGAATCACTGGAGCAATTAGTTTGGTCACCCCGTACAACTGTCCTTCTGTTTTTAAGGCATTTACACAGTGGAAAAGATTTTGCTAATTGCATGGGATAAGTTCATATGGTTGGGCTTTTTCTCAGGAATGCCTAACATCTACTTGTCCCTCAACTGCCCTCTTGCTTTAATAGTTTCTTACTCTTAAGATTCCAAAACATCCCTGAACAATCTGCTTGATAAATACGACTAGGCCATTGAAACATATAGGCAACTTTCAAGCTTAGATCAGAAGCTGAGTATGTTTATTGAATGTCTTGGTTGGGGAAGCATTTATAAATTCAAAATACTTAATGAGTTTCCTAATGTAGATGGGAAAAGATGCAATAAAGATGTGTTTTCTCTGAGAAAAGTGGAGATTCTGAACAGTATTAAAAGTTGAACAGCTGGCCACTGTTTATGAAAACAGCCGGGCTCTTATCCATAAGACAGGAAAAAGAGTCAAAAGCCAAAGTCTCCTTCTTTCAAGATACAGCTGGAAGATTTTCAGAGTTCGGGGAAACTTTCCAAGCCTAGGATAGATATACCTGTTTTCCTCTTACAAATATATGAAAGAGAAGAGTAAGAAATACCTGGGTAGTAAAAACATTTATATTGATTCTATAATTTCTATTTTACCAAACACATACATCACTTTTGGCAAAATAAACATCTTGCTAATTTTTACTGGAAGTGAGAACAGGTGAATGATGCAACCCTCTATAAAAAATAAGATGAAACAAGTTAGTTAATGTAAAACAGGGAGACAAAGTGTAAAACAAACAATAAAGCTAAGAAACTGTTTTAATTTCTCTTATGGCCTCTTTACCAATTGGGAAAAAAAATTAGAAAGAAGTAACTCTTTCAAAGTATAGTGAACAACTTTATAAATCCAACATTTGCTATCCTTGTAACATATCTGTTGCACAGTTAATTCAATCAGTTTTATGGCTAAAATAATTTACTCAGAAAAGGAACTCTGGATTGGAAAATTAAGGAGGAAGTAAACTGAATGTCTTATTGCTCTATTGATAAAGTTAACTTTAGTTTTTTATGCCAGTATTTATCTACTGGCAGAGAAAGATTTCATCTATCTTAATCTTGAGTGAGATTAGAGTTAGAAGTTATTTTGAGTGACCAAAAAATAAAATTCAAGGTTAAAATACATCTTCACACATATAAACCCCCTTCCATTAGGCAATTGTATTTTGGAAATATAAGAATGACTCCTGTCATTGTTTGAATTATGTTCCCCCAAAAATGTGTGTGTCAATTTGTCTGGGCCATGATTCCTGGTATTGTGTGATTTTCTTGTATGTTGTAAATCCTGCCTCTATGAGAAAGGTTGAGTGGCAGTTGTGTTAGTAAGGTAAGACTCAGTCTACAAGATTGGATTGTGTCCTGAGGCAATCTCTTCATATATAAAAGAGAGAAGTGAGCAGAGAGATTGGGGGACCTTATACCACCAAGAGAGCAGTGCCGGGAGCAGAGTGTGCCTTTGGACCTGAGGTTCCTGTGCAGAGAAGCTCCTAGTCCAGGGGAAGATTGACAAGGACCTTTTACCAGAGCCAACAGAAAAGAGAAACCCTTCCTCTGGAGCTGATTCCCTGAATTTGAGCTTGAAGCCTACTGGACTGTTAGAGAATAAATTTCTCTTTGTCAAAGCCATCCACTCGTGGTATTTCTGTTAGAGCAGCACTAGATAACTAAGACAACTCCATTTTAACTTGTGGCTTAAACCTTTTAAAAAATACCTGATCCCCCAATATATTAATATGAATTTGTTGATAGTCATCCTCATACATAATATCTGTAAGTGTTCCATTTGTTGCTTTGCTTTCTTTTTTGAGTACTATTAAATTCTGATAAAACAATAGAGTATTATTTTGGGAAAGGGAATTTGAGTGTTTAAAGAGTATCTTAAGCATAGAAAAATGAATATACGTTTATAAGTTTTATAATGAGAGTAAAACTATGAATTGAGTTCATTTGTTCAAGAAGTTAAGTTTAAACTCAAAAGAAAAGACATCGAATTGAAAGGCAGCATGAGGTAAGACCATAATTTAAAACTCGGACACCTATTATGCATCGAGATTTTTAAATAAATCAGATTAAAATAGCTGTTATTTTATTTCATTCTCATCACAAGCTGCTTGTGAAATATGCAACAGGATTTGTCATTTGACTTAAAAAATAAGACTGTAGTTGTTTATGCTCTTTTTCACCTTTACTAGAAAAACATACAGATTTAGCAGCTTCTGTCTGCTCTCAGTTAATCAAAATCTAGCAAAAATAAAGTTGAAAAATACCCTGAAAACTTGGCTTAAAGTCAGCAACAATGGACTAAGGCGTATGACAATCAGCACATGGATTTCGGTTCTCTTTCCCTCCAAACTTTTGTACTCTTCCCACGTTCAAAGCTTTCATTGCCATTCTGTCTTTCCATGGTGTGACTGTGAAGAGCCACTGTGTAGCCGGAGAGAGTATGATCTTGGTTTGAAATAGAATTTAGCTCTCTTTGAAAGCACAGGTAAGCACAGACCACAAGTCTCTCACTCACTCTTCTTAGTACGGTTATCAACAGCCCCTCTGCAAAAGAGGATGGATCTTTTCCTCATCCTTCCAAATTAAGTCTCCTAAGTAATATTAATCTTCGCTCACCCATGAAACAAATTACTCTTATTTTTCTTTATACGTATATGGCAAATGTAAAGTTCAATGTGATCTGTTGGTCACTTATGTGCCCTGCCTTCCTCTACTACTGCTGACCCTTTACCAGGGAATGATTCCTGGACATGTTATTGGAAATGAGTTTTATGAATTTCTATGTATTTTAGTTAGCTCTTTGTATAAAACGTGCTACCTCTAAATCTATTTCAGCTACAAATCAGTTTTTGCTTTACCTTGAAGAATTCCACACTGGAATAAATTACATCTTTAATCCATCAGAACATGTGCATACGTCTCAAACTACTTTTTGATCTAGTTTTATTTGTGGAGCTTACTCCTAAGGTATAGCATTTTGTCCTTACCCTTCATCTCAGAATTGTATCACTGACATTTTATATTGTATTGTGGTATATGAATTTGGTTTTATACTCTTAGGTAAGAACAATACCTCTGTTTAACTCTAGCTGAATAATTTGGAATAGCACTCAATAACCAATTGAGCAAGATTAATTTCAATCTGGCATTGCAGAGAGCTCTACCCTGTATCAGGAAGTGTTGTTTTTGGAACAATGTTTTACACTCTTTACCATTTTAGTGTCTCCTGACAGAAATTAATAGTGAAGGACTGGTAGAGCAATTTATCAACAACCTTTTGAATTCACACTTTTATAAACCATGTATCCTCAGTTGAGGGAATACATTGCCCGTGTTTTTGTGTCAGAATGTCAGTGGAAAGCAGATTCTGACCAGGGTCAGCTCTTGGGAGTAACTGATCTGGGTGACTTGGACTTTGGTTAGACTTCTTGAGGCCTATTCTTGAAAGAAAGCTAAAGGGACCTTCAACAGGGCTCTGAGTGATCCCACGAGATAGGTAAACACAGATGCAGCAGGCAGAGGCCAGCAGCTCAGCAAAAAGCTTGGGCCAAGTCAGAGCATTTAGCACATTGTGAAACGAAGTGCCCAAGCAGGCCTCAGAAAATAAACCACTGATGTGTGTGTGTGTTTATTAAAGAAAGCTTTAAAGTAGGCTTATAATTTTATAAAAGCCCATGACAATGGGAAGGATTATGTGTGTTCTATTTATGTTGTTTGTAAAACTATATACTTTTAAACTCACAATAAAAGACCAGACTTACTGGCCTGACAGAGACTGGAGAAACCCTGAGCGTATGGCACCTGAGCACCCTTTTAGCTCAGTAATGAAATCACTCCTGAGGTTCACCCTTCAGCCAAAGATTAGACAGGTCCATAAAACAAAATGAGACTAATGGGGGCACAACAGCCTAGTGACAAGGACTAGAAGGCAGGAGAGGACAGGAAAGCTGATAATAGGGAACCCAAGGTTGAGAAGGGAGAGTGTTGACATGTTGTGGGGTTGGTAACCAATGTCACAAAACAGTATGTATACTAACTGTTTAATGAGAAGCTAGTTTGTTCTGTAAACTTTCATCTAATGTACAATAATAAAAAATATATATGTATAGTTTATATAGATCTGTGTAGTGTACCTTTTAAATAATGGTGAATGTCCATTTAAAAATAATGCACTTTTAGCTTCTACCACACATAGCCAGTGGCCTTCATGTTTAATTTTACCAAAAACATATTTACAAGGACATTAATTCATGATAGGAGAAAATTATTTATTCCATCTCCCTGTCTGCTATCAAAATGTCAAGAAGATTAGAGATGCTTTTCATATGTTCATAATAGATACAAATTAATAGTAAGTTAACTTACAAAAATGTTTCCCTAAAAAAATTAATGACATTAATGTGTATATATATAATTTTTTTTTTTTTTTTAGTAAGAATCTGCCCTCCTTGGGCTTTTATGTAGAAAAGGCAAACAAAATTAATGTGCATATATGTATATGTGTGTATGCGTGTATACGCATATACACACACAACTTGTGTGTGTGGTGGGGAAAGAGGAGAGGTTTGTAGCGGTATTTTTCAGTAATAAATAAGTAAGATCCTTTTTCTTAAGAAGCTTTGAAAATGATAACATTATATCTACAAAAGGTGATTTTAAAACCCTGTATTTAGTAATCTGAAGAACAGCATATATTAAAATCAGCCCTCATTGTGTGTTGGTGTCGGTATGGATACCTGTGTTTTCCAAAATCTAGTGCTGTTAAAAAAAATAAGATGAAGGAAACAGAGAGAGAGAGAAAGGAAGGAAGGAAGGAAGGATGGGAGAGAGAGCGAGAAAGAGAAAGAAAGAAGAGTGTGATGTCCTAGTGGAAACTCCTAAAGAGTACTTTTTCAGTAGCGAGCTTTAATTTCCAGGCATTTATCTTGTGTCATTTCCTTTCCTTTGACTGTGACTTCTGATTCTGCTTTGTCTGAGGAATAACAGCTAGTTGACTCAAAGGGCCTGAAGTTTAAAAAAAAAAAAAAGTTTGAAGTCTTGACAAAGAAAAATATTCTTTCTAAATCTGTCATGTGATTTCCAGGATCAGAAATTATGGAGGCCTGAACTTCCTGGCATTACCTGACATAACTGGCATTATTTGATCTTTCTAACCACAGCACCCCAAAGCTGAAAAGAATCAGTCAGGTAGAACTCATATTTATTTTTTCCTTCAATGAAATTCATTGTATAGTACATATGTTTAAGGGAACGTGTGAGTTTTATTGCAGGTCAGAAAGGCTGTAGTTCTAATCCGTGATTCACGAAGAAAACAGAGCACAGAAAGACCAGTGCAAGATTGCTGGGTTGGAGGTTGGAAGGTTACAATGTGTAAACCGTATTCCATCCTGACAGTGTGTAACAACAGGGTAATTAAAATGAAAACGCTCCATGTGGATAGGAGACAGCCTTTGTTTCAGGGGACTTACTGCTTTATTTAAAAGCTATTGGTCAGATTCCTGCAAGACCAGAATGATTCTGCTTCTGGTGCTTTGTGAAGTGCAGAAACCATTTGTGAACTCAAGGGGAATATTAAATATATTCCTCCTGCCAAGAAGTTGATCAGTCAACCACAGATACTTACTCAACACGATTTATTGATCACCTGCCATATTAGAGGTGCCATAACAAGCCAGGTGGTGAACTGAAATGGCAACACTGCCCTCAAAGTGCTTAGAATCAGAAGAAAGTAAAGAAGATGGCAGCTAACATTTATCAAGGCCTTCTCAGGTTACAGTGGTATTCCACATACATTTACAAAGGACAGCCGAAGCATGATAACTTACATGCAACAACAACAACAAATGCACACAATCACTTACAGCTACCTGTGTGTGTATGACTGAGTATGCGAACCTGCAGAAGGGGGCCATTGGTGTTAGTCTGGAACAGCTTTAGGGAAGCGTTAAACTTGAAACCGATTTCTGAAGGAATGGTAGAAAACCAGCAAGAGGCTTTGTAATTAGGGGACAGAAATTCTGAGAGATGTGTTTGGAAAATAGTGTAAATTGTAGTAAGCAAGTAATTAAGTAGTTAATTGTTAGCTTCCCAAATCAAATATGAACTTGATTTTAAAACTAGCTGTGGATAGTTAGTTAGGTTTGAGCAGGCAAGTGCAGTGAATAAATGCAGAAGACACTAGAGGCAAGCTAGTATCACAGATTGATGGTACGAGGAGGAAGACTGGTACGTTGGAAAGTTCTGGACAGGTCAGAAGAGGTAGGTTCAGCTTTAGTTAATCACATCCTCTTTGTGTCTGTTTCCTCATCAAGAAAAATAGAATGACAACAAAATGTTGTTATGAAGATTGATAAAATAACATAAAGAAAACATACGGCACATAGCTGTTGTTAGGTGCCGCAGAGTTGATTCCGACTCATAGCGAGCCTGTGTACAACAGAACGAAACATTGCCCTGTCCTGTGGACAGTTAGGTTTGAGCAGGACAATGATGTGGATAGAGGATGAGGAAGCTAGAGGCAAGCTAGTATCACAGTTCGATGACACATAGTAGGCAATCAAAATACTTACCTAAAACTAAATCTAAAATACAAATCCAATGGTAAGAATCATAATAATAATAATAATACATGGCCTCAAAAATAAAGTGATTTTCTTTTTTTATAAATAGATATTTTGTTTTTGTAACATAGTTATCCAGAGAAAATTTACATTCAGGAAAAGCCATAAATATATTTTGCTGTCTCAAACTCTCTCTCTCTCTATATATATATACATGCACACACACATACACGTACAGACACAAGGAGCCCCAGTGACACAATGGTTAAGCACTCAGCTGCTAACTGAAGGACTGGCAATTCCAACCCACCAGTGGCTCCACTGGAGAAATGATCTGTTCCCATTAGGATTTACAGCCTAGGAAACCCTATAGGGCATTTCTACTCTGTCATATAGGGTCGCTATGAGTTGGAATCAACTGGATGGCGTACGACAACTATATACATATACGTGTATATATGTGTATATAGATACCTTTCTTATAGTCATCCTATTTATTGATAGTGAATGTGAGGGATTTTTAAAAACATGTTTTTTAAAAGTACTCTTATCTCTGAGAAAATTCTCAAGGCCGTGAACAGAATTTTTAAACTAAGTGTTCAGTATTTCTCTTTGACCAACCAAATATACATTTTAATGCAATCTAGGCGACCTGTCTGATTTGTCTGTTTTACCCAATGGAATGTCAAGGAACTACCATTTTTTAAAAAAGTTGAGTATGTAAAGCAAACAACCAAAAATAATAATAACAAGGGGAAAAAAAACCAATTGAGTGGTTCTAACTTGGTGCATTGGTTTAACTAGCTTTATTCTTATAATCCTTTAGTTTTAAGGATTTTGATTGTTTTGAATATATCCTTATGTTTGTCACATCTGTATAACCAAGCAAAACTGTTTATATGATCACTTCCTTGAAGTACTAAATTATGTTTCTTTTTTCTTCTTGATTCTTAGCCACAACCTCAGTCCAAGTACAAATAGATTCAAATCTAAAATAACTAACGATAATAAAAGCAATAACTTGCATTTACTAAGCACTCTACAGTTTACAAATGCAGTCAGGTATATCATGTTATTTGGGGTGGACAGAGCAACTATTACTCTTGCCATTACACAGAAGATTATTCTGAAACTCAAAATGGTTTAGTGAGATGTCATAGATAACAAAATTAATAAATGTTATGGCTTGATTGACACTCAGGTGGCTTTACTCAGCTTTTTCTCAGTTGTATGGTTTTTCTCTCTTGATCTATTTATATGCTGACTACTATTAATAGATTTTCTGATATTGAACAATGCTTATTTTCTTGAAATAAACACTCTCTCATCTTGCAACAGGAGCACTTGGGTAGTGCAAACGGATAAACATGTAAGTATTAACTGAAAGGTTGGCAGTTTGAACCCACCCAAAGGTGACTTGAAAGAATGGCCTGGTGATCTGCTTCTGAAAGGTCACAGCCTTAAAAATCGTATGGGGTGCAGTCCTACTCTGCACACATAGGGTCGCCATGAGTTGGGGTTGCCATGAGTCGGAATTGACTCAGCAACTGGTTTGGTTTCCGGTTCATCTTGCAATATTATTTTAATATTATGCTGAATTTAGATTAGCTATTTGCAAATAGTTCATGTAAGGGAGGGGTCAGGGTCACGCTCCAGACTTGAAGAAATTTTCTTATGACTCAGGGTTTTTTGTGAATTGAGTCTTTTCTTTTTCCTGATTGGGCTGCTCAAAATGCCAAGGCCTCTTTCTCCTTGATGTTCGCTGACAAACTGATTCATGCTTTTACATTAGCCCTTACCTTCTCTATATCTTAAAATAATTCAGACCTGGAACCCTACAGCCACCAGCCTATGTGTTCTGTTCCTGTTGTTCCTGTTGGCCATGCAGCCCAGGATGTCTTTCCTCTCCGTGGAGAAGTATATTTTTCCAGCCTTCTCAGAGATATGCAGCTGTGGGCATACTCTTCACATGTGCTCTATTCTTCTCTTTGACTCTACCGCCAGCGGCAGCTTGCTCTTGTGATTCTCAATTTTAGAAATCTCTTAGTTTCATTAAAGACATTGTGGGTTTTGTGTGTGTGTGTGTGTGTGTCCTTGTTCATTTTGGATTATTTCTTGTGAAGAATAGGGAAATACTGCTTTTTCTCCTCCATTTTCAAACCAGAAGTCTTCACCTGAGTCAACTTTTCTATTAATAGAATTTTAGCTGTAGATTTGAAGTCATTAAAAAATAAATATTAACGTAAAATTATTTCATGTATCTTATGATCTTGTCATTAGAATGTGCTTCTCAGCTCTTAGTTGTAGCAAATCGTCCCTCTACTCTACAATGGGTCATGTAACTCAGTTAGCTCAATAGTCTTTTAAACATATGCCACAACACTTGATTATGTACTTAGCAAAGTATATTTAACTTATTGTTCAAAATTCTAGGCTCACCAGTAAGAGGATCACAATCCTGGGTTGTCCTGGTATACTGAGTGGGAAACAATGATATTCTTAGGGCACCTTCTACCGATTATCAATACCAATAATTATTTTCCTAATTCTGTTGTTTAAAAGAATTAGATGTTTATTTTTACAAAGAATATTATGAAAAAATTCATTTATTTCCTAGATCATACCTCTTATTTTTGAAGTTACTATAATCATTCTTTTGAGTTTAAAAGTTAAAAAAAAATAAATAAATTTAAGCATTCTGACTTTGACATTATCCTTAAAATGGCCAAAAAGACCCAGCAAGAACTGGCTGTCTATTAACTCTATGACCCCATTGCTTGATTTCTCTCTCACTCATTGTGCTGCAGACGCCCTGGCTTCCTTGCTGTTCTTTAAGCATGCCGAATGCACACTAGACTCAGAGACTTTCTGTTTGCTGTTTCCTGTGGCTAGAATCCCTTTCCCAATATCCATATGGCTTATTTCTTCACCTTCTTCAAGCCTCTTCTCAAATGTCACTTCTCAGTGAGTTTTTCGCCAGTGACCCGATTTCAAATATCAACCTTACTCTCCTCAATTTCCACCACCACCTGCTGGTTCCCTGTAGTCCTCTTCACTGTTTTGATTTCCCTTATAGCTCTTTTCACTTTCTAATATACTCTATCACTTATTTGTCTAGTGCTTGTTTTCCCTATTAAAATATAAACCTCATCAGAGGAAGAGTTTTTTTTTTCTGTCTTATTCACTGTCATATCCTAGGTTCCTAGCACAGCTCATGGCATATAGTAGGATGCTCAAGAAAATATTTGTTGAATGAATGAAAGGACTGTATGTCTCATTTAGTTAATATCTGGTTATTTACCTCTGCAGTAAGCAATGTTGAAATACTGAAATTTTAAACTATTATCATAATTTTGATTTAAGACAGTAAGCTTCTTGAGGATACGGACTGTATCTTCCTGGTATATTAGATGGGACTCTTTAATTTGCAAGCAAAAGACTGACAAAGAACAATGGACCATGACTCTAACCTGTATGAAAAGTTTTCAGCATTGCTTAAGTCAGGATTCAAGTTGTGTTGCCAGAAGTCAATCTGGGTCTGCTTCCATTGTGTTGGTATCAGTCAGGCTGGTAACAGCAGCTCCATGACCTGTATCCTTTCAGGTTGTAGATCCTGAGAGAAGGATTAAGTCCATTTTCCCAATGGCTCCAGACTCACCAACCAACAAAGTCCTAGAAGTGAGACTTGTCATTCTCTGAGTAGTCCATCCATCCCGAATCACTATGGCCAGGTTCAGGAGTGCTCTCCTGATCTTAGGACTAGGCACATGCCCAATCGTTGAAGCCAGGAAGGAGTTGCCAGGACCAAGTCGTCTGAGACTGGGGAAGGAAGAAAGTAATACGGTAATAAGAATTAATGGATTCTAGATGGTAAATAGACTACCAAGGTATTCCATAAACCCTGGTTGTATCTTGTGATGGTTAATTTTATGTATTAGCTTGCCTAGGCCATGGTGCCCAGTCTCGTTTGGTAATACAATAGTCCAGTTGCTGTTATGAAGTAGTTACATTTGATTAAATCAGTTGGCCTTAAGTAGATTATCTTTCATAATGTGAGTGGGCCTCAACCAATCTGTTGAAGGCCTTAAGAACAAAATGGGAGTTCCCTTAGGGTGTATTCTGTCTCCAGACTATAAATAGATAATTTGCCAGAACTCTTCTACTCTTCCTGTTGCCTGACCTGTGGATTTTGGAACACAAACCTGCAGGAGTCTCCAGCCTGTCACCTGACCTGGACTTGCCAGCCCCACACAATTACATGAGCTAATTCCTTTTAGTAAATCAATCTCTCTGTCTCTTCCTTCTGTTCCGTAATTCAGAAAATCAGTATCACAATAGCCATGTAGGGTTTTGTTTCTCTAGAGAACCCTGACTAAGATAAGTCTGTTTTGGTCATTTTCTTTCTCAATCATCTATACTTAAAAATTAAAGCTTGTAAATGCCCACATCTTTTTCATTCAGATTCCAGAGACATAGTGTATAAAAAAAAAATGATTTTACCCTTTATATTATTTAATTTAAATTAAAAGAAAATTAGGGTATGCAAATAATTGTCCTTCCTCTGCTTCTTTGATAGGAGAAAGTCAGCTGGAGTCAAGGTAGACTGTCATGGCAAGCCCATAGAGTTCTCTGGGTCAGTGGGGGAAATGAATAATTAGTCTAAGAAAGGATCTTGCAACATTGTGCTGATGTTCTTGCCTTGCTACCCATTTTTCAAGAATTGTCAAAATAAAAGACTGCCTAGGCACCTGCCAGAGACATCAACATATCAGAAGCACTAAAACATCACTGCAGTCCTAAAACTGCATTAGAAATGTAAAAAGATTTTAAAAATTGTGTTTTATGAACTATTTTCAGAGAAAGCATTGTGTGTTGTTGAAAGGAATAATTTAAAAGGCATACCAGGATTGAGAGTGAAACCTCAACTCGACGGAAAACTTTGAGTGTAATGATCAGCTATTGCCACACAAATGCCGTATAACAAACCACCTCAAACTCAGTGGCTAACAAAAATAAGCATTTATTTCCACACCCATGGGTTTTCTGGTTGAGATTCACCCAGAATGGGAGAGGATTCACCTGGGCTTTGCTCTAAGCTGAAAGCTGGATTCAGGTCTGCCTGAAATGTGTTCACTCTGGGGCCAGGCTGAAGGGGCATTGGCTACTGGGGCCATCCATGATCACTGCTGCACAGGAGAGCAAGTGGAAACATGTCTTGCCTTTTTAGGCCTTGGCCTGGTACTTATACTCTGTCACTTCCTTCCATGGCTCATTGACTAAAACAAGTCACATAACCAATCCAGTATCGATGGTGTGAGAAAAATACCCCGCCTCTACTGAGAGGAAATACAAAGTCTCAGGGCCGAATTGCGGATGTATAATTCTAACACAGCAGTATGTGAAGAATTGGAAATAAAGATTCAATCATCCATAATGCATAACATCATATATATGGTAAACTACCTTCTAAATTTGGTGGGTTAGAAAACCTACAGGGTGATTTTTATTTTTTGCCCAGTGAGGCATATAAGATTAGGTCGCAAAACCACCTGTTGCCGGCGAGTTGATTCAGACTCATAGCGACCGAATAGGACAAAGTAGAACTGCGCCATAGGGTTTCCAAGGCTATGATGTTTATGGAAGCAGACTGCCACATCTTTCTCCTGCAGAGCGGCTGGTAGGTTCTAACTACCGACTTTTTAGGTAGCAGCCCAGCACTTAACCACTACGCCACCAGGGCTTCTTTATATTAGGTCCAGTGTAGTTTTTTGTTTGCTGTTTTTTGCCATGTGATTGTTTGATTATTCATGACAAAAGAAGAAAAGCTGAGTGGATATCTCCTTTTCTGCCTTTTTCCTACTGAGTTCTTAACCTCTTTTCTAAATAAATACTGAGTTAGTCAAACTTTAAAGAGTATAGGTTTGAAAGGATGTCAAATTATTAACTGGTCTTCTGTGCCCATGGATCTTGGTCTGGCTGTGTTCCTAAGGTTTGTATGTGTGTCTCTTGGTAACTCGGAGGAAGGCAAGCTCCTTTTCTGAGAGGAGAGATTGACTCTCTGTGGGAACCCGAGGTCTTCTTTCACATGACCTCATTGTGGAGCTCATCATTAAAACAGTGGGTAGGAATTTCTGAGGCTACTTAATAGTATGGTGATGCTTGAAGGTTCTCTTTTTGGGTGTGGTACATAAAAGTTGTGGTGACATTTTTGCTGATTTTGTATGGTTAACCAACATGTGAGTCAATAAGTGGATTTTTATAATTCACTTACGCATTTGCATAATACTAAGAGTATCCAAAGGGCAGGTTGAAGAAGCCACATCCTGCCTTTAAAAAAATGAAATATCTGAGCAAGGATGTTGCCAGCTGAAATGCCATCTTGGAATATATTAAAGTCAAGATTGTTTGATACCTGAATGTATAAAGTGTCGAAGGAGCACTGACAGGAAAAAGAGGTTTTGGTGTTGGTCCAAAGAAAAATGATCAAAGTTTAATGAAGACTTCAGTATAGACTATATAGTCAATTTTTAATAATTACCTTTAATGAGGAGAACAATGTATGAGATCCTCTGGGAAGATCCAAAAGAAATAAAAGAAATCCTTATGCCCAAAAAATACAGTTCTGTGTGACTAAAGGACAAAGGGTGTGTAGAGATGAAACAGAAAAGATGAGCTCTGGCTATCCTATTAAGGCTCATGCTTGTGAAGCTAAGGAATGCAAACTTTCTCTTAACGGTGTTAGAGACTGTCATGGCTTGAATTATGTCCCCCAAAAAATGTGTGTATCAATTTGGCCCAGCCATGATTCCTGGTATTGTGTGGTTTCCCTGTATGTTGTAAACCTGCCTCTATGATGTTAATGAGGGAGGATGGGTGGCAGT
Organism: Trichechus manatus latirostris; assembly: GCF_000243295.1. Taxonomy (NCBI): domain Eukaryota; kingdom Metazoa; phylum Chordata; class Mammalia; order Sirenia; family Trichechidae; genus Trichechus; species Trichechus manatus. The sequence continues at coordinate 5,896,003 of NW_004443986.1, forward strand.
TGTGTTAGTAAGGCAGGACTGGATCTACAAGACTGG
>NW_004443986.1:5896138-5949098 GCF_000243295.1 Trichechus manatus latirostris
GATCTACAAGACTGGATTGTGTCCTGAGGCAATCTCTTGAGATATAAAAGACAGAAGTGAGCTGTGAGACAGGGGGACCTCATACCATCAAGAAAGCCGTGCGGGGAGCAGAGCGCGTCCTTCAGATCGGGGTCCCTGCGCAGAGAAGCTCCTAGTCTGGGGGGAACACCGAAGAGAAGAAGGCCGACAGAGAGTAAAAGGCTTCTGGAGCTGACGCCCTGAATTTGTACTTTTAGCCTACTTTGATTGTGAGGAAGTAAACTTCTCTTTGTTAAAACCATCCACTTGTGGTATTTCTGTTATAGCAGCACTAGATGACTAAGACAGAGACCAATGAAACATCATTAAGCAGGTAGGTGTAGGTCAGTGACATAACCAGATTAGTTTTTGGAAAAATTCCACTGATGACGGTAAGAAGGATAAGATGAAGCCCTGATCAGAATAAAATAGAAACATTGAAAAGATTCTGAGGCACCCTTTATGTAGTTTAAAATAATATGCAAAGCAAACACAAATGCTGAAATTAAAATAATACGTAAAATGTAAATGTTGTCATTATAGTAACTCCTTTCCCGAGTTCCCACTTTCAAATTTTGAGTAAATTCATTGAACCTAAGCTAAGCTCGTCTCATATCTTATGGTGTGTTTGCTTTACTGACACTCTAAGAACATATTTTATTGCCCACAGGGTTTTTTTTTTTGTTTTGCCTGCCAGCTCTCCGTGAGTATCTGTCTGAACTAAGGCAATAGCAGTGGAGATACATGGACAGCAGGAAATTTTACAAGGGAGCGATGAAAGAAATTGGTAATTAATTGACAAGGGAAGAGTTAGAGATCTGGAGGTTTCTAATTTAAACTCATGGATGAATCCAAATAAAAGCCCATGAGAGAAAGCACACATTTGGGGAGATATGGTAAATATAAAATGTAGATGAATTCTTATTGCATCACATAAAAGTGGTTTGAAAGTAAGTTTCCTGGCCTACTAGCAGGGCAATGTTTTTCTGAATTTATATCGCCCAAGATTGTGTTTAAATAACTTTCAGAACCTAATACAAACTTCAAATTCAGAGTCAAAATTTTATCTTTTTCTTATCTAGATGATTTTTTGATGACACTGATGGTTTAGTTATTTGGGGAAACTCTAGCACTCCTCATCAGAATGAATGGATTTTAATTTTAGTCAATTGTCTGTTATTGGTCATGCTTATGAATGACTTGAATTTCCCCAGGCAATGCCAATGCTGAATATGAATAGGTGATTAGAAACAGTAATGAAGGAGCCAAATGGTTTCATCTTCTCATGCACTCAGTCCTGCTACAGAATTCTGAAATTATTTTAATTTGCTCAGCAAATGTTACTTTGACACAAACACACAAAATCTGTATGTAGCATTGTTTTTGCTGTGTGTGTGGGAGCATGTAGTCTATTCTGTATATACCAGTATTTCATTGGTCTGAAATTATATTGGAAAATGCTGGCATTAAATAAAAGTAATAATGACATAATATGATTTTGTTTTGCCTTATTACTGATCAGTACACTTTGGAATGTCATGAATGAATCTTAACAGAAGTAAAAGAAGACATTCAGACTGACTCCAGATGTGAGCTGTGACATGGAAACATGGCCTTTTCCTCCTCTTCCTACTCCTTCTTTTCTTCTTTCTTGTTTTTGTCTTCTTTTTCTCTTTTTCTCTTTTCTCTTTCTTCTTGCCGATAGGTACTAAATACGAAAATTAAAAAGGCAAACAGAGTTTACATCTCAGGTTCTTATAATTGGCAATCTGGCTGTCTCCTAATGCAGTCTTTTCTCTTTGCTTTGAGAAAACATCAGCCTGAAGAGGGTGGCCCTGAGTACTTGTTTTAGATGAGGGTAAACATAAGACAATATTACTTGCCTGAATGAAGTAGACTATCCCATGGAGGAGAATAATAGCTGTCTTCCAGCTTCTGTTTTTCCAAAAAAGAGCAGTGAGGACTTAAAAGGAGAAAGAACTGCAGAGAAGGGGGAAAGATGATTGCCTTAAGGATTAGACCTGTTACCTTGGTGAAGTTTGCAAATGCTGTTTCTAAGAGATGGGTTGAATGTCTCTTGAGCAAAATGAATTTCAACTAAGGGATTAGCTATGAATCTTTACAGGAAAATAGCACTCAGTTAAGTATTCATAATGATAGTATGATTGCATTAAAAATAGATATTGTTTCTTTCATTTACCATGCTACCATATAAATATTATTTCAAAAGATCCCTAGAAATGTACCATTTTTTCAAAAAGTTTCAAAAATCTGAAGTTTTCGTACAAGTTCAGCTATTTTACTTAGTAAAAAATCATAAAAAAATGATTCTTCTAATGTAAAACTGCGTTTTTCCTGGCCTTCTTAGTGACTTTGCAAATAGAAATATTTTAAGTGTTTCATGAAAATGTAATAAATAGCAAAGGTTTCATAGATGTCTCATGCATTACTATAATACTCTTGTTGGCTTTTGTTTTTAAAAAGAAATCAAAAACATATTGTGAGCTCATGAAACATCATATATGCTTCAGGTTAACACAGTAATGGCTCTGCCCCTTAACCCTGATGCAACTGTTCTATCCTAACAGATCTTTGTGAAAGGACACCAAATACTGAATAAATTGGAAAGGTTAACAAAGTTAGTGGACAAAATAAACTTGATACTGAGAATGAACTTTCAAATGTAGTAAAAAAAATAAACACTATTCTCTTAGGTCTGTCATCAAAGGATGTTTAAAATGTCTATATGCTTCTTAGTGCTAAGTTCATACTCTGTTTTGAGGAGAACTGATTATACAAGGGATTACCAAATTCATATTGAGTCAATTTTTGTAAATGTATAAGAACTAATATGTATAGGATAATTTAAAACAATCGAAACCTCAGCACTGATGAGGTGGCAATACCTAACAATTTGCTATTTTTCAAGTCATTTGCATGATGTCCAAGTATAAGAGGTGTTCTTAACTTCCTTACGTAGAACTGAGTGAATTATTTCCCTACATAATTTGCAGAATTTGGATCCAAAATATAACCCGAATTTTTGGCTGCTAGAAAGTAATATAAAACCAACTTCTGTTACTGACACATTTCAGAAGTTCACAGCTCGGGCTGACTCTAACTATAATGGGAATTAAATATCAGATTACTTTTCTCTTGTAGAAATGAGAAAGAACAAAGTTACTGCAAAGCTTTCTGTCTGATCGCCTAGAATACAGTGTGGAAAGACCATTAAAAACAAACTGAAAAGTTAGGTGTGTTTTTCACTAGTTACTGCTTGTCATCTAAACAGTTTCATTGGCACTTTCTAAAAGCCATGTATCACCCTAAAAACGTAAAGATAGTTTAGCTCCACTGCAGACAAGTGCTCCTTAAAAAAAAATTCCCCGGGCTAAAGCTCACCAAAGCAGCTTCAATGTTATTATTATTATTATTACTATTTGGCAATAAGAAGTAAAGGTTAGGGACTATTCCCCCCCCCCATGAAAAATAGTGTTTACATGAAAAGAAAACCAAAGAACAGACAAGAATAGCCATATGGTGTTTCACATTTAAAAATCTAATCCTTGATAGTTTAAAAAAATAAAATTTTAGGTGGTCTTATTTTTTAACTTAACAAAATTCCAGTTGTTACATAACTCATCTTACTAATTTATTGTTGGGTTTTGAAAAAGCTTCTCCATTTTGCCAGTCTTCCAAAGTATTGGTTGATGTGGCTAGCAGTCTTTCAGAAAATACCAGGATTAACAGGGTATTTGCACACCTGCAAAGCTCATTTAATGACTGGAATGGCAAATGCTGCACAAGTAAAACAAAAATATATATATTTTAAGATATTTAGCGACCACAGCTATATAACACTATCCAGACAACCAAAAATACATGTCTATATATTATGTATTCCAAAAAGTAGTTTTGATTGATTATTTTTCCAAGTTAAATAACTTGATTTGCTGGAAGAAAACACAAAATTCAACAGCAGAAATGGACAACTTTATGGGAAAATGCTAGCGCAAGCAGCAAAAGCATTAAAACAAACAAACAACAAGAAAATCTACTAATTTTGGGAGCCTTAATTTAGTCAGTGGCTAAAAGAAAAGTGAAGGGAATAAAGGTAAATAAAGAAGGATAGCATGGCTGATTGTTTTTCTACGGATTTGCCTTCTACTGGATTACCATGCATACCTAGAGTAAGCAAATGAACTATCCTGGAGGTATTCTGTAGATAACTCACCCACTTTCAGACATTTTTTTTTTTTAACATGCATTTCATTGCTATGTTTTCCTCAAGAGCTTCTCATTTTGATGATTTCTAAGTTCTAGAAATTTCTCTCCCTTTTCATAAAATCATTTTAACTGAGGGCTGCTATGTTCTCATCCTGACTGAATATGGCTATTCATGAGGATGCATTTCTAGAAGACAGTTACCTGGCCAATCAGCTGGAAGAGATCCATATTTGTGTCCATTCCAAAGAAAGGTGATCCAACAGAATGCGAAAAGTATCGAACAATATCATTAATATTGGAGCTCTGGTCGCACAGTGGTTAAGCATTCAGCTGCTAACCAAAAGGTCCACAGTTTGAATTCACCAACTCCTTGGGAACCCTATGGGGTAGCTCTACGCTGCCCTGTGGGGTCGCTATGAGTCAGAATTGACTGATGGCAATGGGTTTAATTTTTTTTTAAATCATTAATACTACAGGCAAGTAAAATTTTGCTGAAGATAATTCAAAAATTGTTGCAGCAGTACATTGACAGGGAAAAGCCAGAAGTTCAGGCCAGATTCAGAAAAGGACGTGGAATAAGGGATATCTTTGCTGACGTCAAGTGGATCTTGGCTGAAAGCACAGAATACCAGAAGGATGTTTACCTGTGTTTTGTTGACTATGCAAAGGCTTTTGACTGTATGTATCATAAAAAACTATGGCTAACGTTGAGAAGAATGGGAATTCCAGAACACTTAATTGCGCTCATGTGGAAACTGCACATAGACCAAGAGGCAGTCATTTGAACAGAACAAGGGAATACCACATGGTTTAAAATCAGGAAAGGTGTGTGTCACGGTTGTATCTTTTCACCATACGTATTCAATCTGTATGCTGAGAAAGTAATCTGAGAAGCTGGACAATATGAAGAAGAATGTGGTGTCAGGATGGGAAGAAGACTCATTAGCAACCTTCGATATGCAGATGACACAACCTTGCTTGCTGAAAGCAGAGGACTTGAACTTCTTACTGATGAAGATCATAGACTATAGCCTTCAATATAGATTATACTTCAACATAAAGAACACAAAAATCCTCACAATTGGACCAATAAGTAACATCATGATAATTGGAGAAAAGATTGAAGTTGTTAAGGATTTCATTTTACTTGGATCCACAATCAATGCTCATGAAAGCAGCAGTCGAGAAATCAAACTATGTATTGCATTTGGCAAATCTACTGCAAAAGACCTCTTTAAAGTATTGAAAAGTAAAGATCACCTTGAGGGCTAAGGGGTGCCTGACCCTAGCCATGGTATTTTCAATCACCTCATATGCATGTGAAAGCTGGACAATGCATAAGGAAGACCGAAGGAGAATTGATGCCTTTGAATTATGGTGTCAGCGAAGAATATTGACTATACCATAGACTGCCAAAAGAACAAACAAATCTGTCTTGGAAGAAGTACAGCCAGAGTGCTCCTTAGAAACAAAGATGGCGAGACTTCATCCTACGTACTTTGGACATGTTATCAGGAGGGACCAGTCCCTGGAGAAGGACATCATACTTAGTAGAGGGTCAGTGAAAAAGAGGAAGACTGTCAAGGAGATGGATTGACACGGTGGCTGCAACAATGGGATCAAAGATAACAACGATTGTGAGGATGGCGAAGAACCTGGCAGCTTTTCATTCTGTTGTACATAGGGTTGCTATGAGTTGAAACTGACTTGATGGCACTTAACAACAACACACTGTCATAGAGAGGAATTAGGTATTAAGGACTGAAATTATAACCATAGCAATAGATAACCCCTTGCTGTCGAGTCGATTCTGACTCATAGCGACCCAATGGTACAGAGTAGAACTGCCCCGTATGGTTTCCAAGGTTGTAGTTTTTATGGAAGCAAATTGCCACATCTTTCTCTGGGAGCTGCTGGTGGATTCGAACTGTTGACCTTTTGATAAGTAGCCAAAATCATAGCCTGCGTCACCAGGCTCCTAGAGCAATAGATTGTTGTTGTTGTTAGGTGCCATCGAGTTGGTTCTGACTCATAGCAACCCCATGCACAACAGAATGAAACACTGCCCAGTTCTGCGCCATCCTCACAATTGTTGTTATGTTTGAACTCATTGTTGCAGCCACTGTGTCAATCCATCTTGTTGAGGGTCTTCCTCTTTTTCGCTGACCCTCTGTTTTACCAAGCATGATGTCCTTCTCCAGGGACTGATCCCTCCTGATTACATGTCCAAAGTATGTGAAATGAAGTTTCACCATCCTCACTTCCAAGGAGCACTCTGGTTGTATTTCTTCCAAGACAGACTTGTTCATTCTTCTGGAAGTCTATGGTATATTCAACATTCTTCACCAACACCATAATCCAAAGACATCAATTCTTCTTTGGTCTTCCTTATTCATTGTCCAGCTTTAGACACCATACAGGAATTCTACCCACTTCCACTTCTGAAGCCCACAGCAGACAGATGATTAGGGAATTTAGTCAAATACAGCTTCAGAATCTTCCTTAAGTTGGAGCTCAAAGCAGCCACTATAAAGCTCTTAAAGCTGGCTCCCATGTTGAAATCTATTTGTCATCTGCATTAGATTCATATTATAAGCTTTAGTATCCAAAATTTTTCCTCTTTTTAGTGGAAATGACAACTTCAGTCTCTTCTCTACTGGCCTAAAAACCAGCAGAGAGTAAGTTATATAGAGAGAAATAATGCAATATTGCCTTTTAAAACCAAGAAACCTATTACAATGAAAAGAGTATTATAGTTTCCTTATCTCATTATAGTCTATTTTATTTCTAAATTACTATAGCTCATTAGTATGGTCGCTGTCACAAAAGTAGTTAATCGGATTATTGAGTTCTTCCAAAATGGAATTCATTAAGATGTGAAGTTTGATTTGTGAAAATGTTTGTAGTTTATACTACTGATATCATTCTATTATGGGTGCAAAGAAAGCAGAATAAGATTTGCAAGTAAATACATGAGTTTGAAGTAATCAGCTAAAAAGGAAAATTATCCCCAAAGACCTTAAAATCACAGCCTGCTAGGAATCAGTGTCTAATGCATTCAATATCCTGTTTATATTTTTTAAAGTGTGAAGACTTTGTTATTTAAAACTTCAGCTTTATTTGAGAATCAACATTCAACTCAGAAAACAGTAAAATGTGAATATCAGTGAATGAGTACTAAGCTACGGACACTGTGAATAAATGGAGATTCTTGTTGTGAGTGGGCGTGAGAAGCACATCTGCAAAGTATAGTGTAGATGCAACTCCAGTCTGTGTTTTCCCCAGTGTGACTCACACAGTCATCACCCTATCTGTGTTATTACTTACACCCAACTATGTGAAACATTCAAACAGTTGGGATTCCTTTTGGAACACATACAAACAATCCGAATCTTCCAATTCAGATTATGTGGTTGCACCTAAAACTGCTAAGAAGACAGGGAGGGAAAACCTGAAGGCTGCCTGGCTGTGGCCACGGGGTGGACTGTTGTGGCACTGATGGTGTAGATCTGGGGTGTTAGTTAATACAGGGAGGTACTTAAGTTACAGCCAGTGTAAACTACCAAATTACCAAACTTGCAAAGTCTCTCTGTCTCACTGTCGCTCTCAATTTTTTAGTAGCAGTCACCAACCAATCTCCCTGACAACCTAACCTAAGGTAAGTTAACTTTGATAACCCAGAAAATTGATTTCACTACATTTTTTCTTCCTTACAATCAAAGCGACCTGAAGTCTAAAAAAAATCCTCATTTTGGCTACAAATATTTATATCACTGAATTCTGTAGGGGCTACAGTGTCTATTCATCTCTCTTTACCAAAATCCTTGAACCCTTTAAGCCCAATTACCACATAATTGCTATGCAGGGGAACATTTCAACACTTCTTTTTTATTGCTTCTGGTTTCCAGTTTTTTTTTACCTTTTTTTTTTATTGAGATATCATTCATACCCATAAAGTTCACCATTTTAAAGTGTATAATTCAGTGGTTTTTAAGTATAGTCACAGAGTTGTGCAATCGATACCAGTAATTCCAGGACATTTTCATCATCCCCAAAAGAAACCTCGTACCCGTTAGAAGTCACTCTCCATTCCCCTCTCCTCCCAGCCTCAGAAGATCACTAATCTATTTTTTTTGTTTCTATGACTATTTTAGATATTTCACATTAATAGAATCATACAATGCATGGCCTTTTGTAACTGGCTTTTTTTATTCAGAACAATGTCTTCAAGGTTTATTCGTGTTGTGGCATGAATCAGTACTCCATTCCTTTTTATGGTTGAATAGTATTTCATTGTATGGATATATCACATTTTATTTATCTATTCATCCTTTGGTGGACATTTGGGTTTTTTCTACCTTTTGGCTATAGTAAATAATGTTGATATGAGCATTCACATACAAGTTTTCAATGTTCTTGAAATATCAGGTAATTGCTGGGTCGTGTGGTCATTCTATGTTTAATTTTTTTAGGCGTTTTCCAATTTTTAAATCTAATCAGGGGATAATTCTGGTTTTTAACTCTAGACTAAACCAGAGTTTGCCTCACCATTAAAAAAAATCCAAACACCTTGCTGTCAAATTGATTCCAACCCACAGTGACCCTATAGGTCAGAGTAGAGCTGCACCATAGGGTTTCCAAGGAGTGGCTGTTGGATTTGAACTGCTGACCTTTTGTTTAACAGCCAAACACTTAACCATTGCCACCAGGGCTCCCTGTCACTATTACAGGCAGTCTAAAATTGAAAAGAATGAGAGCTCTGGAAACAACAATTTTGCATACAATATGAAAGTATGTCCAATTTATCCATGTGAACCAAGGCCAGTTATTTACTCTCTCTTAGCCTCAGTTTTTTTCATCTGTGAAATGGAGAAAATACTTAGCTTGCAGCATGACTGAGAAGATTACAGATAATGAAGGTTAAGTACTAGGCTCTTATCAGACACCTGGAAGCTTAACAGTTTTGTTTGTCTAGTTCTTTTTTTAATACATTCTAATTATTTTAAAGGAGAAATGATTTCTATGTCATAATTCTGTAAACCTCCAAAGAATATAAATCATATCACAGCTAACTTTTATTTGAAGTATTGTTGTTGTTGTTGTTAGGTGCCATCGAATTGGTACCAACTCATAGCGACCCTATAGGACAGAGTAGAACTGCCCCATAGAGTTTCCAAGTAGTGGCTGGTGGATTTGAACTGCTGACCTTTTGGTTAGCAGCCGAGCTCTTAACTGCTACGCCACCAGGACTCCAAAAGCTTCTTCCCTGACCAGGAATTGAACCCCAGGCCTTGGCGGAATCCTAACCACTAGACCACCAGGGAACTGGCGGACTTTGAAGTATTACTTGAGTTTATTCTTTTACTTTACAAAGATTTGATTCGCAGTTCTTTTTTGATAACTTGTATTATAATTCTCCGGATTAGTAGAATAGTTTTCTCTTTTCTCTCTCTCCCTGCTTATCTCTCCCTCTCTCTTTTGCCTCATACTGTTGTGGTTTTTGTTAACCTTATGCTATCTGTTTTAGGTTATTTGATCCCACACATGGAGGATCTTAGTAATTACCTTCTAAATCAATGATTCTCGAACATGAATGTGCATATAAAACACCTAGGGATCTTTCTCAAATGCAGACTCTGATGTGCTAGATCGGGGTGGAGGCCATGATTCTGCATTTTTAACAAATTCCCAGGTGATGCTGATGCTACTGGTCTGCAGATCACTCCTTGAGGAGCAAAGATCTTCAACCATACAGAAGAATGATCTGAGTAGGTTAGTTCATGCCAAGACACTTTCAGATGCTTTCACAAATTTTAAGCTTATCTAAATATTTTATTAATAGCTATACACTAAATGTTCAGCTGTTTTCAACAGTATTTACGAAGGCATAGTACAGTAGTTTTTTAATTGTTATTATTTTGTTGTTGAGAATATACTCAACAAAACATACACCAATTCAACAGTTTCTACGTGTATAATTCAGTGACAAGGATTACATTCTTCGAGTTGTGCAACCATTCTCATCCTCCTTTTCTGAGTTGTTCCTCCCCCGTTAACTTAAATTCACTGCCTCCTAAGGTTCCTATCTAATCTTTCAAGTTGCTGTTGTCTATCTGATCCCATATAGATAGTTCTTAACAGTGCATAATGCTCAAGGTGGACATTTTTTACTAGTTAAGCTAAACTATTGTTGGTTTTAAGAAGACTTCAAGGGATGTTTTTGGTTTAAGGTTTAAAGATTATCTCAGGGCAATAGTTTCAGGGGTTCATCCAGCCATGGATCCAGAAAGTCTGGAATCCATAAGAATTTGAAATTCTGTTCTGCATCTTCCCCTTTTGATCAGGATTCTTCTATAGTATCTTTGATCAAAATGCTCAGTAATTGTAGGCAAGCACCATCCAGTTCTTCCAGTCTCATGGCAAAGGAGGCCGTTGTTCATGAAGACAATTAGCCACACATTGTATCTTCTTCTACGATCCCTGACTCTCCTTCTTCCTCTGCTGCTCCAGGTGAATAGAGACCACTTGTTGTGCCTTGGATGGCCACTTGCAAGCTTCTAAGACCCCAGGCACTACACAACAAACTAGGACGTAGAATAGAAGCACTAAACACGTTAATAGGCCAATTAATTGGGATGTCCCATAAAACCATGACCCTAAACCTCCAAACCAAGGAACAAAATCCCATGAGGTTTTTGATTGTACACAGGTAGCCCAAGAAGCTACTCGTTTTTTTTTTTTGTCATTGTTGTAAATATATCAATCACACAACATTTGCCAGTTCAACATTTTACAGGTGTACAACTTACTGACAGCAATTACAGTAACCAGCTGTGCAACCCTACTCTTAATCAATGCAATTTTTCCATCACCATTAACTACTCCTTTCCGCCTCCCTCTTACCCCTGGTAATCACTAATAAACTTTGGTCTCTATAAATTTGCCTTTTCTTAGCTTTTTATATAAGTGAGGGCATACAATATTTGTCCTTTTATGATTGACTCAGTATAATGTCTTCAAGCTCCATCCATAATGTAGCATGTATCAAGACTTCATTTTTTCTACTGGCTAGGTAGTATTCTATTGTATGTATGTGCCACATTTTCTTTATTCATTCATCTGTTGATGGGCATTTAGGTTGTTTCCATCTTTTGGCTATAGTGAATAGTTCTGCAATGAACATTGGTGTATAAGTTTCCGTTTGAATGCCTGCTTTCAAGTCTTTTGGGTATATACCTAAGAGTTGGATTGCTGGGTCATATGGCAGTTCTATTTTCAGCTTTCTGAGGAACCATCACATTATTTTCCACAATGGCTGTACCATTTTGTATTCCTACCAACAATGGATAAGCGTTCCAATTTCCCCACATCCTCACCAACATTTGTTATTTTCCGTTTTTTTTTTTTTTTAATCTTAGTCATCCTAGTGGGAGTGACATGGCATCTCATTGTGGTTTTAATTTGCATCTCTCTGATGGCTAATGACGCTGAGCATCTTTTCATGTTTTTGGTGGCCATGCGATTATCCTCTTTAGTGAAAGGTCTATTCAAGTCCTTTGCTTATTTTATGACTGGGTTGTTTTTTGTTGTTAAGTTGTCTAAGTTTTAAGTATATTTTTGTTATTAGATATTGCAATAGTTTAAAGTAAGGGTCAGCAAACTAAGGTCTGTGATTTTGCATGGCACATGTTTTTGTAAATAAAGTTTTATTGGAACCCAGCCAGATGATTTGTTTACATATTATCTGTGGCTGCTGTCTAGGAAGAAAGGCTTGCTAATTTACTTCCAAAGATCAGTCAATGAAAGTCCTATGGATTACAATAGTCATCATTAGTCATCATTGTGCATGATGTCACTGTTAGTCAGAAATTGACTTGATGGCAACTAACAAGAAAAACAGCGACTGCTTTACACGGTAACAGCAGATCTGAATAGTTGTAACAGAGACCCTATGGCCCACAAAACCTACAATAAGTACTATATAGCCCTTTGCAGAAAAAGTTTGCTGACCCCTGATCTAAAAACGTTCTATATTATTATTACAAAACAATCTAAATCAGCCTACTTAGTCTGTGTATAAAAGCAAACAAAAAATCAGTTGCTGTCGAGTTGACTCTGACTCATATTGGTCCTACGTGTTTCAGAGTAGAACTGTGCTCCATAAGGTTTTTAATTGTCAGTGATTTTTGGAAGTAGATTACCAGGCCTTTCTTTTGAGGCACTCTGGGTAGATTTGAACTGCCAAACTTTCAGTTAGTAACCTGGTGCTTCTTAACTATTTGCCATCCAAGGACTCCTAATCTATGTATAGCATACACAAATTAGGGTATAAAACCAAAATCCATTGCCATGGAGTCAATTTCGGCTCATAGTGACCCTATAGGACAGAGCAGAACTACCCAATAGAATTTCGAAGGCTGTAAATCTTTACAGAAGCAGACTGCCACATCTTCTGTGGAGTGGCTGGTGGGATTGAACCACCAACCTTCTGGTTAGCAGCCAAGGACTTAACCACTGTGTCATCAGGGATTCTTTTTAAATTAAGGTATAGAATCTAGTAATTCACCACTATTACTCAGCAAGAACATTGCACTGCTTTTTTATAATGGTACCACTGAAAAGCAAAAACATAGTCAATATTTTCAACCACTTCGACATTTAAAGTTTGGTTAAATCCAGCTCTGTCAGTTCCATGCTGGCACTCAAACAGCTGAATGTGGCCAAAAAAAAAAAAAAAAAAAAAGACAGAACATAGTCACACTTTAATTTCATGATTACTAAATTCAAGCATACCACTAATGAGTCATAGCAATTAGCTCCAATATCCTAGAGGACTATCAATCCTTTCTTTCCTCTACTCAAACCTGCAACACTTTATCTCCCATTCTGTCTTAACTGATGACCTGGCATCCTTACTAATAAGAAAATAGAATCAATCAGAAGAGAACTTCCAGTTGTCCTATCACTATATATTTTCCTATCCATGTTTTTTCCTCTATTCTGCTTTTTCTCCTATCTCCGTTGATGGACTGTTTGTACTCTTGACAAAAGCAAAGCACTTCATGGTACACCACATCATACCCTCTATCACAGTCCAAAACATCATGCCAACAATTCTCCTCTCTTGCTCCCACATGATCAAATTTTACCTCTCCACTAGATTTCTCCCAACAGTATGCAAACATGTTGTCATTTCTTCTATCTTAAAAAATAAATAAATAAAACTCTCTTGATTCCACTGGCCCCTTGATGAGTGTCCCCTTTTATTTTTCCCTTGACAGCAAATGTCCTTGATGGAGATGTCTATACTCACTCTCTAGATCTCTTCTCCTATTCTCTCTTGAACCCTCTATAAATCAGGCTTTCATCCTCATCTTTCCCTCTGGAATTGTTCTTACCAAGGATACCAGTGATCTCTATATTAAAAACTCCTATGGTCGTTCTCAATTTTGACCTTTTCAGCAGCATTTATGCAGATGAGCACTCACCTATTTTGAAACACTTTCATCCCTTGGCATCTAGGACTCATACTCTAAGTATCTTCCTTTTGTTACTCTAACCACTTTCCCCAACATCCTTTCAGTATTTTCTTCTCATCTCTTTGACTTCTAAACATTCATCCTCTTCCTTTCTTATCTATATTCACTTCCCTTAGTGAATCATGGCTTGAAATACCATGAGGATACTTAACAGCTTCAAGATTTGTATCTCCAGCCCAAACTTCTCTCTTGAATTCTGGACTCTTAAATCCAGCTGCCCACACACCATCTCCATTTGGATGTCTCATGGGCATCTCCAAATTAATGTGTTCACAACTAAGTACCTGACCTTCTCCCTCACCCCCAAATCTTCTCCCTCTGTTTTGCCAGTCTCAGTGAAAGGTAATTTCACTTTTACAGTTGCTCAGGCCAAAAAGCTTGTAGTCGTTCCTGATTCTACTTTCTTTCACACCCCATATGCAAACCATCAAAAAATCTTGTCAGCACGTTCTTTAAAATACATCTGGAATCCAAGTACACTCCCCATTTCTACGACCACCATCCTTGTCCAATCCACCATCATCTCTCACCTGGAATATTATAATAGTTTTATAATGGGTCTCCCTGATTCTGCTCTTGCCTTCCTTCCCTTTTTTTCACTACAGCAGCCAGAGGAATTCCATTAGAACATAAGTCACACCATGTCACGCCATACACCCTAAAATAGCTCCTCATTTCACTCAGAGTAAAAACCAATGTATTTACAATGACCTACAAGGAATTGCAAATTATGTCTCTGATTTTATACTCTCCTTTCCCTTACTGTTCCAACCAACCACTTTGACCTCTTTGCTTTTCTTTGACCCTGCCAGAAACATTCGTGTCTTGGGGCTTTTGCAGTTTCGGTTTAGTTTGCCTGGAATACTTTCCCAAATTTTTATATGCCTCATATTTTCATCTCCTTCAGGTTTTAATTCCTTTCCCATGAGGCCTTGTTTCCTTTATCCCTCTTCTTTTCTTTAATTTTCTCTGTAGCAGTTATCACTTCAGGCAGGCAATTTTTACTTGGTTATTTTAATTTTTGTCTTTCTGTTTCCAGTAGAATGTAGGCTCTATGAGATCAGGGATGTCTGTATTTTGTTTACCGTTATATCCCCACATTCTATACCCTGCACATTGTAAGTGTCGATACTATTTGTTGAGTGAATGAAGCTCTTCAGGCTGAAGTAAATATTGATTTTCTTCATGTGAGGATACAACTAAAGACCCAAAATCTCTGACATCTATACTGGAGTTTCTCTCATTAAAGTAACTTCAACTCTAAGTTATCTCTTCTTAAAGGGTGATCTGGGTGATGTTACTTGTCATTTTTTTTTCCTCTTTTCTCTACTAGATAAAAAGACATAGTGCTGACTTTTTTCACCATTCAAAAACACTTCAAGGGCTGTTATATACTTTCCCTACAAACACGTCTTCCTGCGTCTTTGAGTATAGTCACCAGTGCAGTGCTTTGCCCATCTTTGAATTGCTTTAGCCAGGAAGACTCCCATCTTTATCTCAAAACACCCAAGTGTTCTGATTTAAAACAAACAAACAAACAAAAAAACCTTTATCCCATAGAGAAGTCTTCTTTAGAAAGAGGTTAGCTATTGCAAGTGGAGCATCGTAGATTTGAAAAATCATTTCCAATTTCAGTAAACAAAGCTAGCTTTTTAAATGCCTCTGAAAGTTAAAAAGGCATGTTTTAAATGCCTTCCCAAGGGGCTTAAAACTATTCCATCTTGCCTTGTATTCTGACTCTTTAATCTCTATCTATTGACAGATGATGTCCCATTCAGATTCCAACGGAGCAGTTATAAATTTGTTGCTGACTGTTGCCTTTATAAACCCAGACACTTAACATCTTAATAGTAGGACTAATACATAAGTATTTTACATATGTATATAAATTTATGTATTTATCTCTGTACTTAGAGACTGTTGGAAAATTTTGCCAAAAAAGAAAAGCAACCTAAAAATTAAGACTGAGTAAGCAGACTTCCTGTCGAATTGCTCTCTTGCTTTGAGGAGCTTTCCCAGCACAAAGAACCAGTCCACAGTAGTCCCAGATAGTAGTTTTTGGCTAAACGTCAAGTGATTAACATTATTCATATGTAGTCCAAAGTTCAAAAGCTGGCTATGCTTCCTGCTGAATATAGAATTGTGCTATTTATTATTTTAAAATGTTACCAAGGTATTTGTTTGTTTTTTTCTTTAATGTGCTATGGATTCATTGGTTTTACATAAAATGATAACATTGAACTCTGAATGTTACCTTTTCATATGCACCTATAATTATGTAACTTCTCGATCCATTTCCAAAGTCTCTATGTCATCAAGTTTTTCTTCCATTTTGCAGGGGAAAAAATAGACCCTCTCTCCAAATGTGACACTTCTGACGTTGACCCTGGCACCATTTTTTCTTATATTCTATGAGACCTTGCTCCATGAAGTATTCCTCTATGCCACCTGTCTTTCTAACGAATCCTTTTTTCCAGCCTAAAATCTAACTATGTCTCTTTCAATTAAAGAAAACAAACAGCACTTTCTGTATCCTGCAAGTACTAATCCTTTATGTCGCATATACATTACTCTCAATGTCTTTGTAACGAAAACCCATTTGATTCATCTTTGAGTTTAATTTGCTGATCTTCACTCAGGGTCTTAAGGGATACTTTAGAAACCCATTTGCCTGGTCCTGAAGTTAGAGAAAAATGGAAATGGGAGAGTTGACTTGTGAGTCTGTCTGTTGTGTAGATGATAATAAGTGATAGAATTTAATTGTGCTTTATAGTCTGCAAATCACTTTTAGAGGCATTGGCTAATTTGATGTTGTAGACTCCTACACAGTTCTGAGGCAAGCAGATTTTAATTTATAAAATTGATGTTTACAATTCTCTTCTGTAGAGAGGGATATTTTAGGGATATTGATGAGCAGTGGAAAAGGATCTTCCTGGATCATCTATCCTACAAGTGTTTTAAAAGTTTCTATTATCATATTTTCACTGCTTCTAATTTTTCATTATTTATTCTTGCATTGATTTCTGTTTATAACAGTCTAAGAAAATTGCTCTTTAAACACTTGCCGATAATTCCTTAATTACCAAGTTATTTGTTGTCCCACATTATTTCCGTATTCTCTAAAAGTATTTGGTATTGCTGGAGCCCTGGTTGCACAGTAGTTAAGAGCTAAGGCTGCTAACCAAAAGGTCTGCAATTTGAATCCACCAGCTGCTCCTTGGAAACCCTATGGGGCAGTTGTACTCTGTCCTAATAAGGTCTCTATGAATCAGAATTGACTTGACGGCAATGGTTTTTTTTTTTTTTTTTTTTTGGTATTGCTGAAAGCAAGCTCTTTTTGAAAATTTCTTTTCTTGTTTTCTCCTACATAAGAGTCTCCTGTTTCTTTCTCTGGATCCGAGTGGTTCAGTAACAAATAGTCTCCTACTTTCCACTTCTTACTCATGGTTCTATCCTTAACTCCTTATAATCCTTTGATAATTTTTTGACTAACAGGCAACCACTTTGTGACTCTGCATTGCTAGCTCTGTTCTTTCTCCTGGGCTCCAGCTGATCATGGCACCTAGTTTACTCCTGTTCGAAAAATCTGCATGCCCTCTCTGAGCTTGCTGTCTCTTCTCCAAATCCAGCTTCTTTATTTTTAATAATGGCCCACCATTCCCCAATTTATGGAACTTTACATTTTAATTATCTAATTTTCCATAGCCTCCCTTGTTAACCCTATCACTATAATCTCCTGATCTATCCCTTCATTCACACATCATCTACTCTGCTTATTGTCTCTTACTTCTTATCCAAAATCATCCCAACAACCTCTTCATTTTTCTTTTGTACTCTAATTTTATCCTGTTCCCATATATGCATTTAGCATTGAATTATGTATCTGATCATATTTTTAGACTCATGAACCCATTCTCCTGAAACTCAGTCTTGCAACCTTGTCTTCCTGGGAGAATATAAATGTTAGTCCCCTTAACTCTGTTTGACCCAAATCTATCTATTCCTCAATATTATCCTCGGTGAAGACTATCTTATCACTATGTCTAGAGGTGATTCCTCTCCCTTCTGAACTCCAACACCATGTTTCTGCACAGCTTGCCTTCTACTTTGTACAATTACTGGTTATTCTGGGATTAAAAACTAATGGAAGGCAGATCTTAGCCTTAGTTACCTTTTTATTTCTTCTGGTGATTATTCCAGTGCTTCATGTATCTACACGCTAATTGTTGGGTGAATAAACAAACATCCAATATGTGTTACGTTTATACCCTATTCGCTCTATATAACATTGTGAGAGTCCTATGATTCTGTAAATATGATAGATGTTAAGTATACGGATAGGCCAATATGTTCGTAATTTTGTTATGAGCATGTGATTTCATAACTTTAATTTTTGGAACTCCCTGTATAATCAAGGAGAGACACAAGTTTGGGTAATGAAGGATAGAGAGAATAATTATCCTGGGAGTTTTTTGAAAAGGCATAGAACAATAGGACTAGGTTTTGCATAACAGGTCATTACCCCTACTGCCACCAAAAACAACAACGATGAAAATCTTGTACTTGAAACTTCAGAAGTGCTCTGTATAAATGTACATAAATTTCTCCCAGTCTTTAGAAACAAGGTATACTTGACATCATGATGCCTAGAGCCATCATGTTATATGGTGGTAAATGATATGGTATCTGTTGTATATTATATATGTGATTCCCAAAGAGTCATATACTTAATTTCTTTCAGGAAAAATCCTACAATTATTTTCTTTTTAATATTTCATGTTAAATCAGAAAAGACCTCAACAGAATATGTTACGAAGGGAGCTATTTGGAATGTAAACTGAAGCAAAATTAATTAGAAGTTGCTGAAATCCTAGAGAAATAATTCTAATTTTAAATGGACTCCATGTGATGTTTGATTTCATTACTGACAAATTTAGAATGAACTTCATTTATTATGCCGTGAATGTTCATTATTTTCGCAATGTATCGCACACACATTTCCATTCCCTCCAACCTATTTTTTAGTCTCAGCATTTCTATTTTGACGTTAGAAAAATATACAACCAAAATCTATAAGACTTTGATTAAATGTTGATACAGCTGATTTCAACACAGCCAAAGCCAGTGACCATACATGGAATCTAAACAACAGCTAGTAATTACAATGTCAAAGGCATGTATACACTGTGTGTTATGTTTCATTGTCTGGCATGCAAATATAGTCTCCATTTCCTTTACACTATGTCCAAAGTATAAAGAAAGCCAACCAAAGAGTTCTGTTTCGTTTACACAAAAGAACAAGGTTCAATCATGTTTGATAAGTTGCAAATTACTGGTAATACCACAAGTGTTGTTACAGCTGCTAAGAATGGTCAGGAGGATGTACAAAATGCAGCAAAGGCATGAATCAAAAGAAAAAATCTAAACAAGTTTGAATGATGGTGTATAGTATGGCTAACTTTAACTTCACTAGGGGCCTGGAAATGGCATATAGGGTGCAGTGTGAGGTGCCTCATATGGAATCTGGCCTTGTGCAGCTCTGCTGGGTTTTCAACTCTTTTCACGCAAACTAAATGGCCTCTTCTCAACTGCATGCAAACACGGCATTTACAAATCAAAATCCTTACAGTTTTGTAATCTAAGGCCCAAGCCACCAGGGACAACGAAAAGGAATAAAGATTGGCAAAAACATCCAGAGACAGTAAGAGGCAATCTGAATTTTCCTCAACAAAACTGAAAACTCTTTCTAAGCTTTAAACAAGCCTGGAATGTTAAAAGCAAAAAAACAAGCACTACACTTCCCTGTGATCCTGAATACTTTAAATATTAGCGTTTTGAAAGACATTAAAGTAATTCGTGTTGGATTTAATTCAATAAGCATTTATTAAATCCTACTGCGTATAGCAATTTCTCATTTTGTACAGTTTGACTCCCTCCCCCCAATCCAACAATCTAGGTAAATGTTCTTCTGAATGGGAGGAAGGCTAAAGACACTGGAGCAGTGGAAAGAGTCACAAACTCTAGTTCTTATTCCTGGTTGAACTCTGTGAACTTGAATAAATTCCTGAGCTTCTCTGGGCCCTCATTTGCTTACATATAGAACAAGAGGAATGGATGAAATCAGAGGCTATAAACTGATGGTTCTAGAGCAAGATGTGGCTTACAGGCGTGTTTGATTGGATTCACAATTTGAATTAGGTTTAAATATTTAAAAGCCAGGACATTTTATATAAAAACTCCAGATTTCCTGCTTCCCCTGAAAAATTGTAAAATTTGGCACTGCTGGGCTTGCATTTCCAGATAGCAACGTTTGTGTACAAGTGAGTAGAAGCGTCCCCTTAAGTAGAGCATACAATCTCCTCTTAACTAGAAGTTTCATAGGGGCCATTTAAATTACCTCTCTGAATGATCATTTGTTTCTCTAAAATTTGTAAAACCGCCTCTTTAGGTTTGCCCGCAGAATCATCTATTTATGATTAATACTATTCCATTTTTACCACGAAAATGCAGATAAAACCAAAAAGCCAGTTGCTGTCCAGTCGACTCTGACTCATGGAGACCCCATATGTGTCAGAGTAGAACTGTTTTTTATAGAGCTTTCAGTGGCTGATTTTTTGGAAATACAACACCAGGCCTTTTTTCCAAGGCACCTCTGGGCAGCTTGAACTTCTAATCTTTCCATTAGCAGCTGAGTGTGTTAACTGATTGCACACCCAGGGACTCTGAAAATACAAATAGAAGTTATTGATTAATGAGAACAATTCTAGAGCATTGTCCCACTTCATAGTAACGATTCTACTAGTAGTAGTGTTAATAATAACAAACATTTAATGGCTGACAAGCAGGTGGCTGATGGAATTCTGAGTGCTTCTACATGTATTAGCTGGAAAAAAGTGCTCACAACTATCTATTAGAATATAAGCTCCAAGAGGACAGGAGTTAACATTCCAATCCAGTGGTTCTCAAACATGAGTACATCAGAATCACCAGCAGGGCTTGTTAAAGCATAGATTGCCTGGTACACTAACCCAGAGTTTCTCATTCAGTAGGTCTGGTGTAGGGCCCAAGAATGTGCATTTCTAACAAGTCTCCAGGTAATGCTGATGATGCTGGGCCAGTGACCGCACTCTGAGAGCCGCTGGTCTAAACACTGCCATATCCTCAGTGCCTAGAACAGGGCTAGACATTTAGTAGGTATTTAATAGATATTTGCTAAAAGAGTAGACAGAAACCATATTAGAAAAATGCTATTGCTCTATTAAGTAATGAGGAAACTGATTAAGTAACTTGGCTAAAGTTTCATACCTACTAAATATCAGAACCAGGATATTAATACTTGCACCTACATCATACTGTCATGAGGATTAAATGAGGTAATGCATGCAAAATTCCTTGATATGAATTAAGTGTTCAGTATAGTTAGTTAGTTTTATTATTCTACTCTGGGACACTACCTCTCTGGCCATTTAGCATATATAAAGTTCTTGGCATAGTGCCTAAGCAATTGTATATAAGCTCTCTGCATTGCCCTGTACTTAAACTGATTCACTGGGCTATCAGTGCTCTCCATTCCCTTTCTAAAACATACATACCAATGGTAAAGGCTGAAGGCTCACCACTAGGAGGCTACTGTACCATCGTACTACTTCTTCCATTAATGGAATTCCTTGTTTTCCAACAGACATTATGTGTCCTTTCAATCTGTCTATTCCTGTTTTAGTTATTGTTGTAATTACGTAATTTAATTGAATATTAGGAAAATCTATGAGTATAAAGAGACTTGGTGGCACAGTGGTTAAGCATCTGGTTGCTAACCAAAAGGTGGCAGTTCAAATCCACCAGCCTGTCCTTGGAAATCCTATGTGGCAGTTCTACTCTGTCCTATACGGTTGCTATGAGTCAGAATTGACTTTATGGAAATGGGTTTGGTTCGGTTTTTTGAGATATGAATCTAAAAACTAACAGAATTATTTCTTGGGAAACTAAGTTGAATGCTTTGCAAAGACTCTATCAAGTCAGTAGCTATGATAATATGGGTGAGGAAATTAAAAAAAAAAAAGGGTGAGGAAAGATAATATGGGTGAGGAAAGAATAAAAAAATCACGAAAATGTTTAAAGATTCTGCATTCATACTGCTTTGCATTTGTCTTTAAGTGATTTATCCAATTTAAAAAAAGAGAACTTTGAAGACATACTTGCCCCTTTATGGATGTGATTTGTGCAAGGAGAGCAATGGAACACTAACAGTGGACCTACACTCCAGGGATCAGCCAACTACGACTTGTTTGTGGTCTATGTTTCTATGGCCCATGAGCTAAAGATGGTTTTTATATTTCTAAAGGGTTGCAAGAAGAAGAGGAAAAGGAGGAAAAGGAGGAAGAGACAGAAGCCAAACGTGGCCCTCAAAGCCTCGTAGTAAATATACATACATATATACAGATATTTACTAAACAGTCATTTACAGAAGAAGTTATACAGGTTACACAATGAAAAAAGACTTTGTCCCACTTTAGAAGTTTGTTGCAAGACTACACATTTATTTACGCTTTTAGTTAACAAATTCCAGGTATGCATGTGTCTTTCTTTGAAATGAAAATCACCCTCAACTGATTTTTTTCCAGTTATTTAATCCATTATCAATCTTGATCACATTGAATAGTTTTCTACTCTTGGCAGTGCTCAAAATCTGTTTGCCCTCCTAATGTTCATTTGTTGTATTGGCTACAAATCCATTCACCTTTCTTCGTGGTAGGAGTCTTCCAAAGCTTTATATCTGATTTGGCATTCTTCGTTACCAGTCTTCCCAAATAGTGCATGTGCTCCTGTGGATTGAAACATTTTTTGTAAAGAAGAGCAAGATCACATGACTATTCCTGGATGCCATTTTTAAGTGTATTCATTGGTTTCTCCATCATATATTGGGTGTCAACTTGAAGCCAGCCAATGTGCTTATTACTGTTTCATATGACTCTCAGTCTATCTCAGCTAAGAGGCCTCGTTTTCATATCAAGTTGAACTAAAGAAAAACCCTGACATCTGTCCTTACCACAGCTAGTATTGTTGGTCTGGAAATTAATTAACTTCTGAATTGCTTTCTTGATGTAAGTATGACTTCGTTCATAGGAATCTTGGCAAAAGGAGGTAGTAGGGAAAGGTATGGGTGTAAACTGTAACCTTCATGAATTAGCCAATTTCCCCAAAATGTATAGACATACTAGTATTTTTTTGTGTAGCACAGAATGACTTTAGGAAACAGTATTTTTTTTAAAGGCTGTTTAATCTCCAAGGTAAAATAAAGATGTAGTATAAAGCCATATGGTAGTACTTTTCAAACAGCTGGGCTGAGACAATGTACTGCTAACTTGCACAGCTCTTTTATCTAGGATAAATGTATTCCTTTTGCTAAATACAGCTCTGAAGGCAAGGGTATTATTAATTGTTAATGCTGCCCCTGGTATTCCGATATTCACTGCTAATTATATAAACCAGTACACTATGTTCTTAGTAAACCATTTTGCTTCTACTCCAAGATATTTGATCAGAAGGAATTCCACCTCTGGAACAACTTCTATTAGGTTAGCCCCCCGGGAAAGTTCTAATTTACAAGATCGTTTCAAGAAAAAGAAAAAAAATCAAATCTGTTTCAAAGAGATTACATTATGAATGTAAACTTCCTAATGAGCTTGAATGAAATGCTGTAGGCTACATACAACTGGTGAACTTTGAAAAGTTTTTACACTTTTTCTCTTTCCTATGTGTATATATATATATTATGTATTTTTTATGTAATCTGTATCCTAAGCCCTATAAAGAGACCAGCTGTTGCTCACAGCAAGCTGACTCATGTAGTCAAATCCTACATTCTCTTTCATATAGGTGACCCTTTCCTTTTCACTCTTTTTATAAAAAAAAGTTTACTACTAATAAAAACAGCTGGCTCTGTATTTATAATATCCCAGATTCTGGGCTAAGTACTTGTACATAAAACACCTCATCTGATCTTCACAACAGGTTAAGTAGCTTGCCCAGTGTACCCAGGTATTACTTAGATTAAAAAGAAAATATGGTACTTAGAACTTACTAGAAATTCAGATATTAAAAGTAGTATTAAAAACATGAGGAAATCAGAGGTTACTCTGGTTTAATTTTTTTAAATGATAAATATCCATTATTTAGGAGTCAAAACATTGACCTGTATGATTTTGATTTCCTTTTTTTCCTCTTCTTTGCATATATGAAAATTAGATTAAGTTGAAGGTATGCTGCAATAAAGTTATTCATAGCTTACTTTACTTTTACTAATTTTCTTTTGTGTGTGTGTGTGTGTAGTTGCAAGAAAAATTTTTGAGTAATTACTGATTCTGATAAATATTGTTAATTGACTGACAAATGCCTTCCATGTAATAACCTATGTATATGACTCTGACACATAAAAATAATTATATTTGTATCTGTCACTAAACACTTTACAAAAACCTCCGGGTCTGTTTTTCAGGTGACCTTGGATCATGGTCCATAGTAATCACTGTTACTACTTGCATGACCCTGGACAAAGCTCTTCATCCCTGTGGACTCCAGTTTATTCACATAAGAGAAAAAGGTACAGATAGGATTTTGTCATCTCTAAGGTAACTTAACAACAAAAAAAAGCTAGTTGCCATTGAATCAATTCAAACTAATAGTGACTCCATGTGTATCAGACTAGAACTGTGCTCCATAGGGTTTTCAATGGATGACATTTCAGAAGTAGATCACAGGCCTTTCTTTTAAGGTGCCTCTGGGTAGACTCAAACCTTCAATCTTTAAGTTCGCAGTTGAATGCGTTAACCGCTTGCACCACCCAGGTGCCACTTGCCTCACTGGTGGCTTATATTATCAGATCATATTTCTCAAAATCCATGTTACCAACCAAAAAAGTTAAACACACTCAATTAGTAAGCATGTATGGACTGCCAGAAGAACGAACAAATCTGTCTTGGAAGAAGTACAGCCAGAATGCTCCTTAGAAATGAGGATCAAGGATAGTGAGACTTCGACTCACTCGCTTATTTTGGACCAGTTATCAGGAGGCACCAGTCCCTGGAGAAGGACATCATCCTTGGTAAAATAGAGGGTCAGTGAAAAAAGGGAGACCCTCAAGGAGATGGATTGACACAATGGCTGCAACAATAGGCTCAAGAGTAACAATTGTGAGGATGGCGCAGGACCAGGCAGAGGGCACTATTTTGTCCTGTTCTGCATGGGGTTGCTATGAATCAATAGCATCTAACAACACCACCACCCTTCATTACTTTTCTTCTCTGAAATCATAGTGATTCTGCATAGCAAAACTCCTCTAAAAAGAACTTCTATATTATTGGCATTGTAAAAAAAAAAGTTTAATTTGAAGGAGAAGCTAGCAGTTTCCCACTGTTTGAGAGGAGGAGAAACTTTTAAGCAATTATCCTTTGATGACTATCCAACTTTCTCTCTCTTCTTTCCTCTTTCATTCCCTGCAGTAACTAAGCAAACCAAGATTACAGCAACAGTGCTTCTTCTTTGACCAAATCCAAAAGGTTTAATATCTGTACCTCTTCACCCCGATCCCACTCCAATGTAAATCTTAAAAGGGGGTAAAATGCTTTAGGCCTCTATTATTGATTGAATTGTATATCCCCAAAAGATACGTTGATGTTCTAACCCTTAGTACCTGTGAATACGACATTGTTTAGAAGTAGGGTCTTTGAAGATGTTATCATTTAACACGAAGTCATACTGGAGTAGGATGGGACCTAATCCATTCTGAGTGGTATCCTTATAAAACAGGAGAAGAGACACAGAGAGACAGACGGAGGAACGGCTGCCATGTGAAGATGCATGTAGAAACTACGGAATGGTTGGAGCTACCGTAAGGAGAGACAAAAAAGGATTTCCCTTAGAGTCCTGGGAGGGAGCATAGCCCAGCTGACACACTGATTTGGACTAGTAACCTTGAGAACTGTGAGCCAATGTGTTTCTATTGTTTTAAACCATCCAGTTTAGCATATTTTGTTGGCATTTGGTTACGACACCCCTAAGGAACTAATATAATTCGTGTAGACCGTATCTGCATTCCCTTCACAAGCACAAGCATAGCCACGCTTACAGTGGTCATTTTCTCTAAAGGGCACTTTTCAGCCCAGCTGAGGGAGAGAAGACATGTTGTGTGAAATGAACCAGCTATGGACTTTGTTAATAATTCTGAGTAAAACATTAATATTTAGAAATTGAAGAGGAAATTCTCAAAAACTAATACTGATTAACATGAGTGAGAGGAGCTAATGCAATTTATGATGTAGATGGAAGGAAGGGGGAGAGCCAGAGAGAGAGAGTCCTCCTCCCTTGACTCAGAATACAGTATCTTCTTCTGCTTGTCAGTAGTATTACCTTCTGCTTTGAAGATTCCTGAGATGAGAATAAGAGACCTACTCTCTCTTCTTTCCTTTTCTTATGAGGTCAACAATAGCTGAGATGAGAATTTTTTTGTAGGTAAAGGTAGGCTTTGTTGAGAAGATATTTTGAAAAGCCTATGGTGGGAAGAAGCTAGTCTGACTGGTACCCAGTGTTGGTGAAAGAGGAAGGAGCCCTTCAAAGAGGGAAAGGAAGAGAAATGGTGCTTAATACTGTGTAGGAGGAATGGTTAGAACCATGTGACCTTGTGGTTGGCAACAGGAAGAAAAGACTTGGCAAAGAGACATGTCTATTTTTATTAAATGAAATGCCAATAGACTGTGGGATGTTACCTACCCACCCCAAGCCACAATCCCAGAAAGATTCAAAAATAATATACTAAATGTTTTTGGATTTCTTATGCAAGAGAGTGAAAGGAGTTGTATTTTGGGTCAAGATTGGCATTGGCTGAAACCTAGTCAACAGAAGGGGGCAGTTGATGTTGAGCATTATTGTTATTATTCTGAGGCTAAGTTCCCTAGTGGATTTCCAGAGGCAGGTTTCTTTGCTATGCTCTCAGCTTTAGGAGTTTCCTACCATCTTCACTACAGTATAGGTACTGGGTTCAAGTAAGCAGTGTTCTTGGAAAGAATCTTAGGCAAGTATGAAGAGGGGCAGAGGCACAGCAAAGATGTAGGCACTGATAGGTATTAAAAGATATTTAACAAAGCACATTTTATTTTCCCAATCTCTATATAAATCTCAGCTGCATGTTGTCATGCCACATCCATGTCATGAGTCTTCCTGCAGTTGTATCGTCAGTTATATGATTTTAGCCAGAAAAGTCAAGAGGGAATGCAATCCCTCACTGTTTAAAATTCTCTAGGAATCCTTAGTTGATGAAACAGCCATTCTTAAAGGCTTCAGCTTCTCTGTTATCCCAGTTTTAACTAAATACAGAAACTATTTTGCTAAAATGGATTGCAGACACAAAGAAAAAACACTCCCAAACCCTCCAGTCAGGTGAAAAAAGTTGCAGGCACTTTGTTCAGGGATCTACAGCAGCGTTCTTGGAGCCAGAAGCTCACACAATGCCTCCTGCCTGCCTTGTGGCTGGCAGACATGGCCGCTGGTTGGAAATAATCGTTTTTAATAATGCAGATCATCACAAGAGCTCGTGGGAAATCACTCTAAATATTACCTTTGGACTTTAGTATAGAAATATAGCAAAGGGAAATTGTCCTTATGATGCTCAAGGGTTAGAATAATATTGAAAAACCAACTCAGTTCAAATAATTTATTGTCTCTGCCATGCTTTTTGCATAGCACAGCTTAAGCTGTCATTCACTGAAGGGCTATTTATACAGTCTGAAATTCCAAAGGATTCCTGGGTTTGTGTTCTTCTACCCTCTTTAAATGATGCATAATAAGGTACTCTACAGAGGTCTTTTGTAATGGATGTGGAGCTGTTTAGTTTGGGCACCATCAAAGGGATGGAAGAACAGTAACTGGCTGTTTGAAATTTTATATTATAGAAACTATACTCTGCCACCACTTGAATTTGTTAGCATCTTTAAAATAAACTCTATCCCCAGACAAAACCAAATAAATCTTTGTATTCTTGACATTTCACCGTAAAGGCCAATAAGAGGTGTAAGTAGAAGCCCCAAGGAATAGAGGAAATCGTTTTCCTAGAGGGGCATTCTGGAGGAGATGTGCCGACTGTTGTTGATGTTGTTTTTTCTTAAAGGTGGCCAAGTTTTTCTTGGCTTCTTTGGCCTAATTATAATGCCTGCACTCTAGCTAGGCATTGCAATGTTCCAAGTTGAGTTCCAGAGTAGTTGAGCCAAATATCTGCTAGACATCTCCAACTGGATGTCCTGCAGAAACTCCAGCCCAACGTGTTCCAAACGCTTTCCTTCAACAACCACCCTCAAAACCCATTGCCATCAAGTCTACACTGACTCATATCGACCCTATAGGACAGAGTAGAACTGCCCCACGGGGTTTCCAAGGAAACCCTTTATGGAAGCAGACTGCCACATCCTCCTCCCTTGGATCATCTGGTGGGTTTCAGCTGCCAACTTTTCAGTTAGCAGCCCAGTGCTTTAACCACTGTGCCACCAGGACTCACCACACTCAAGAACCTGATATTTCTCCTTCATTCCCTGTCTTTGCAAGTGGCACGATGATTTGCCCAGACATCAAAAACATAAATATGGAAGTATACTATGGGGAGTGATATGAGGAAGATACTGAGCTCAGTTTTGGACATGTAGACTTTCAATTCATGTAGTGGTTACCAGGTAATTAAAAATATAGCCCCTGGTGGAGGTATAGACACATAGGTCAGCAATATTCATTTAAGCATAAGTTCTATCTTGATCGTATGATAGATTGTTGTTAACTGCCGTTGAGTAGGCCCCCAAATCATGACCACCCCAGGTATTACAGAGTAGAACTCTTCCATAGGGTTTTCTTGGCTGTAATCTTTACAGAAGCAGTTCACTAGAACTTTCTTCCAAGAAGTTGCTGGGTGAGTTTGAATTGCCAACATTTAGATTAGCAGCCGATCACAAACTACTTGCCCATCCAAGTACCTCATATGATAGATAAAGCCAAAATAAAAAAAACCCAAACTCATTGCCATTGAGCCAATTCCAACTCATAGCAACCCTATAGGATAGAGTAGAACTGCTCCATAGGGTTCCAAGGAGCAGCTGGTGGATTTGAACTGCTGACTTTTTGGTTAGCAGCCAAGCTCTTAACCACTATGCCAGCAGGGCTCCCATATGATAGATAACGTGCATAAAATGCTCTGGCTAACATTAAATATATTTTTCTTCTATCATTCTGTTCCTTTGATTCTTACATATTTTGTGTAGCTAAATCAGAAATATTTGTACTGGTTAATTATGAAGTAGAGTTCTAGGTTGTTTGCTATCCCATATAAAATAGCCTAGCACATGGGGCCCAGCTCTGAGGTGACCAAGTACTCTTCTGAGTACTAAACTACTTGCACTCAGTAGTTTCTTCTTTGTTCCATGTAGTTCTATCATTGAGAGACCTTTACTCTCCTCTCAAAAAATGCAGTAAGATTTTTGTAGTTATCTGTAATTCAAGAGTAGTGGTACAGGAACAGATTATTGATGCTTCTATTTATGGATTCTGCATTCAGGTTAAAAAAAAGTTTGAGTCTGCAGGATTATAGTATTACTCCAAGGCCATTGGAGGACTTCAGAACACAAGGAGATAGCCAACAGCTGTATTACTGCTTTCTTCTATGTAGTATTTGGGGAGGTGGTTTGTTAGATGAAGAAATCAGGATAGTGGTCAACTGTACAGAAGAGAAACTCTCAGCCTATGAAAGTTCTGCCACAAGAGTACCTTGCCAGTCCATAATTTTTGAACCTAATGTTTAAAGGAAACACTCAAAACATGCTCCTAAAATTTTAATTGGAACCAATAAGTTTCCAAGTATTTAGAAATTTTTAAAAAGACATTATTTGGTTAAGTTCTTGGTGCCTGAGTTAAACGGCCACCTACCAGATGTTAGGCAGTGAAATACAGATATTTTTGATCATTTAAGCACACATACAAATGTGACCCAATAACAGACAAAACAGATAAGAAAAACTTTTCTTCCTCCAGTTCTAGTAGACTTTTCAAGGATTTGCTAGCATCAAGTACTTTGATTTTCCCTGTCCATTTTACATAAGAGGATATATTTATTCTCTGGAAAACTTAATCTGTAATCAATTATATTTAACAAGTTAACTCAATTGTAAACGATACGATATAAATGAAGACTAAAGCTAATTTAAGGCAGCATTTTTTATACTACTGTATAAATTAGCATTGGAAGAATCAGAAGGAATTGTGTTTTTGATTAAGGTTAGGTTTAGGCTGAAGGTTTTCAATAAGATCATTTTTATAAAACTCTGAACTGAAGCCAATATCTGCTAAAAGATAACAGGATATATTAAAGCCATATTAGAAGTTTAAAAATAAAGTCCCTGAAAACCTTTAATCAGGAAGCAATCTGTGTGTGTGTATCATAAAGTCTACCTCCATCTGCCAAAGGTCGGTCATGCCTGTACCCTAATCCTACCTTACCCATTACTCTAAATCACTCCACCATCGACTGTAGCCAGTATTACTGACTTGCTAACTAGCATCCCCCATATACATTATGCATCCTCCTCAAATATTCCAATTCATTTTTCATGCTGAAATAAGAATGAATTTTCTCATCCTTCACTATCCTCCCTTCCCTGCCACTTCCACTCACCCACTTTATGTTCTGTGAATGTGCTGAGATTTCTTTTTATCTCCTAGCCTTTGCGATCTTAGTAATCTGACTAACTCCTAATAATGGCTCAGGCCATGGTTTGGAACTGAAGAGTCTCCTGGGTTATGGGTGATAGCTTATTTGTCTGTCTTTCCAATTACTGTGTAAGTTTCCTTAGATCATGGACTGGATCTTGCTCACCATTATATCTCCTGCCTATAGTTCGATATTTATATTATGTGCTTAATAAATGTTTATTGACACAATGAGTGAAAAAAAAACAGATACTTGTATGCATGAATGAATGCTACCATTTGACCCTATAACAACTATCCTTCTTTGTCTCAAAACCTGTAAACCACACCAAACCAAGCCCATTGCCGTTGAGTTGATTCTGACTCATAGCAACCCTACAGAACAGAGTAGAACTGCCCCATATGGTTTCCAAGGAGTGGCTACTGGATTTAAACTGCTGAACTTTTGGTTAGCAGCCGAGCTCTTAATCACTGCGCTACCAGGGCTCCTTTTTGTCTCAAGCTTCCAGTTATTTGATTTGATCTTACAAGCCACTAAATGTCTCTAGACCCTAGTTTCCACTCTCTAAATGGGCTTTCACACTCCCGCCCACAGTTAGGGGGAAGTTGTAATACATATGTTTTCTGGCTGGACAAATTCTGATAAGGTTAGGCCAAGCAGCAGAATTTCTAGACCTGACAGATCCTGTTTGCTCTTCGCAATTGTATAAAAAAATAGCCTAGGATAGAAGAGTGTTGGCTTTGCAGACAATCATACTAATACATGAAAGAGAAAAAAAATAGATCATGCTTTAAAAAATATTTTTTAAATGTTAAGAATAATTTCTACAATTACCTTCCTCTTGCTGTAATTATAAGATGCACAATAAATAAAAGTATTTTCAGAATATATTCAGATTGAACAGCTTTCAAGAATTTATGAAGACAGATACTTCTCGAAATATCTTGGTATACTTTTGTAAATGCATCCACAAAATAAATTCCTAGCTATGGGATTTGTGAGCAAAGGGCATGTGCATCTTAAATCTCAGTAAGTATTACCAAATTTCTCTCCACACTGCGAAAATTTATGCTATCATCAATTTCCCCATGTCCATTTTTGTGAATCCAATAGGTGACAAATGGTATCTTATGTCATTTCAATTTGTATTTATCTAATTATGAGTGAGATTAACTATCATTTCATATTAATTAAATCTTTGAACTTTTTTACATTGAATTTTTATATTCTACTTTAAAAGCTTATAGACCTAGACTTCCTAATTTTTTAACATTTTCCTGATTCTTTTTGCATCGTTTTACAGATGAACTTGACAATAACAGTCACATTAAAATTTTTAGGATTTTAATAAATATCATATTATATTGCAAAGTACTTTAGAGAACAGTGACATCTTTAAAATATTGTCTTTATATTAATAAACACAGCTTATCATACCACATATTTCAGTTTCTTAAAAGTTTGAAATCTGTTTTCATTTAAGTCATAATATGTATGTGTGTATACTCTATTTCTAGAAATATTTCTCATCTCATATTCTAAATAGTTATTTCAGTGAAAGTATGTGTATCTTTTTTTTAAACCACTAACAGTAATTGTTCTCAGACAAACTGTTCAAAAAACAGATTGTGTTTAGTGTCGACTCTTGGAAGAAATGCTTTGTAATTGAGTTAGCCTGAAGTACCTGATGTACAGCAAGAATTCATTACTCTTCTGTTCCTTTATTACCCTGAGACTTTTGCTAAGGTAAGCTTTATGAAGTCATATTTATAGAAATAGCTAACTAGGTTCTCTACAATTCCAGTTTTGAATATTCTCAGAGAAATTATCCAAAATAGGGGAGTCATTTTCTGGGTGTAATAGGGGTGAGGAAGGGTGGGGTTTTGGGCAAGAGGTAGAAGAATGAGCATAAACTTTAAAATAAAAACGTATTTTATCTATAGTTCATTGATTTACCAGCTTTGTTAGGCAAATGAGAAAAATGAAGACAATGGCAAAAGATATGAAGGTGGGAGTAAGATCTAGCATTCACCTGTGTACTGTCCTGTGCTTCAGCCTTCATATACTTCATGACAACATTGTGAGATACATTCCATATTATTTTACTAATGAGAAAACATAGATTCATAATGCTAAAGTAAATTTCGTACAATAACAGACTTAGTCATGAATAGCTGGGGTTTGAATACCAGGATGCTGATCTGAAATCAGTGACTAAAAATGGGAAAAATACCAGGTAAAGGATAGCAGATAACAGAACAGAGAATTAAATAAAACATAGATAATATGCTTAAGTAAATTGGAAAAAATTTCAAAACTTCCATCTTTTCCATTTATATCTTATAGGTAATTTCACCAGGCATACTACATTCCACGGTACACATAACACAAACATCACTGCTTCTACATTGTATACTTGCTTTTTTATGCACAACTGTCTTTTTTATGCCTGATTGTGGTACATGGCTATTTTTCTGGGAAAGATTTTATTAGTAAGGGAATTAAAAGTCTGAGTTTCTTTCTCTTTATAAAATAAGAATTCAATATTAGCCATATTTTCCTTTCTATTCTTAGACAAGTTACAGGATTTGACAGGTAGATTCTACCCATTTCCCTTCCCTATTCCACCTCCACTTACTTGGTGTCTTAGTTATCTAGTGCTGTTATAACAGAAATACAAGTGAATGGCTTTAACAAACGGAAGTTTATTCCCTTACAGTTTAGGAGGTTAGAAGTCCTAATTCTGGGTGCCAGCTCCAGGGGAAGCCTTTCTCTCTCTGTTGGCTCTGGGGGAAGGTCCTTGTCATCAAACTTCCCCAGGTCTAGGAGCTTCTTAGCACAGGGACCCCAGGTCCCAAGGACGTGCTCCCCACCTGGTTCTTCATTCTTGGTGGTAGGAAATCCCCCTGTCTCTCTGCTCACTTTTCTCTTTTATATCTCAAAAGAGATTGACTCAAGATACAACCTAATCTTGTAGATTGAGTCTTGCCTCATTAACATAACTGCCTCTAATCCTGCCTCATTAACGTCATAGAGGTAGGATTTACAACATGTAGGAAAATCACTTCAGATCACAAAATAGTAGACAAACACACAATACTGGAAATCATGGCCTAGCCAAGTTGATACACATTTTTGGGGGACACAGTTCGATCTATAAAACTTGGTGTTGTCCTTGGCACTATAACCTTTCTATGTACACCCCCACACAATTGTGAGACTCTAAACAGTAAATCCCCCACGTGTCTGTTAGTTCGTCATACTGTAGGGGCTGGTGTGTTGTGGGGATGCTGGAAGCTATGTCACTGGTATTCAAATGTCAGCAGGCTCACACATGGCAGACAAGTTTCATTTGAGCTTCCAGACTAAGACAGACTAGGAAGAAGGACCCGGCGGTCTACTTCTGAAAAGATTTAGCCAGTGAAAATGTTATGAATAGCAGTGGAACATTGTCTGATATAGTGCCAGAAGATGAGCCCCACAGGTTGAAGGTACTCAAAATATGACTGGGGAAGAGCTGTCTCCTCAAAGTAGAGTTGATCATAATGATGTGGAGGGAGTCAAGCTTTCGGGACCTTCATTTGTTGATGTGGCATGACTCAAAGTGAGAAGAAACAGTTGCAAACATCCATTATTAATCATAACATGCAATGTATGAAGTATGGATGTAGGAAAATTGCAAATCATCAGAAATGATATGGAACACATAAACATCAATATCCTAGGCATTAGTGAGCTGAAATGGACTGGAATTGGCCATTTTGAATCAGACAATCGTATGATCTACTATACCAGGAATGACAACTTGAAGAGGAATGGCGTTGCATTCGTTGTCAAAAAGAATATTCCAAGATTTTTCCTGAAGTACGACACTGTCAGTGATAGGATAATATCCATACACTTAAAAAGAAGACCAGTTAATACTACTATTCAAATTTATGCACCAACCACTAAGGCCAAAGATGAAGAAATTGAAGATCTTTTTACCAACTTCTGCAGCCTGAAATTGATGGAACAAGCAATTGATGGAACCTGCAGGATGCATTGATAATTACTGGTGATTGGAATGCAAAAACTGGAAGCAAAGAAGGATTGGTAGCTGGAAAATATGGCCTTGGTGATAGAAATGATGCCAGAGATTGTATGATAGAATTTTGCAAGACGAACAACTTCTTCAATGCAAATACGTTTTTTCAACAACAGAAATGGTGACTATATACTTGGGACTCGCCAGATGGAATACACAGGAAACAAATTGACTACACCTGTGAAAAGAGATGATGGAAAAGCTCAATACCATCAGTCAGAACAAGGCCAGGGACTGACTGCAGAACAGACCATCAATTGCTCATAAGCAAGTTCAAGTTGAAACTGAAGAAAATTAGAACAAGTCCACGAGAGCCAAAGTATGACCTTGAGCATTTCCCACCTGAATTTAGAGACCATGTCAAGAATAGATTTCACATGTTGAACACTAATGACCGAAGACCAGACGAATTGTGGAATGACAACAAGGACATCATACATGAAGAAAGCAAGAGGTCATTAAAAAGAGAGGAAAGAAAGAAAAGACCAAAATGGATGTCAGAAGAGACTCTGAAAGTTGCTCTTGAATGTCGAGTAGCTAAAGCAAAAGGAAAAAATGATGAAGTAAAAGAGCTGAACAGAAGATTTCAAAGGGCAACACAAGAAGACAAAGTAAAGTATTGTAATGACATGTGCAAAGACCTGGAGATAGAAAACCAAAAGGGAAGAACATGCTTGGCATTTCTCAAGCTGAGAGAACTGAAGAAAAAATTCAAGCCTCGAGTTGCGATATTGAAAGATTCTATGGGGAAAATACTAAACGACTCAGGAAGTATCCAAAGAAGATGGAAGGAATACACAGAGTCACTATACCAAAAAAAAATTGGTTGACTTTCAACCATTTCAGGAGATAGCATATGATCAGGAACCAATGGTACTGAAGGAAGAAGTCCAAGCTGCACTGAAGGCAATGGCAAAAAACAAGGCTCCAGGAATTGACAGCACACCAACTGAAATGTTTCAACAAACGGGTGCAGCACTGGAAGTGCTCACTAGTCTATGGCAAGAAATTTGGAAGACAGCCACCTGGTCAACTGACTGGAAAAGATCCATATTTATGCCTATTCCAAAGAAAGGTGATCCAACTGAATGGGGAAATTGTCAAACAATATCATTAATATCACACAAAAG
The DNA here is from genome assembly GCF_000243295.1 of Trichechus manatus latirostris. Classification (NCBI taxonomy): domain Eukaryota; kingdom Metazoa; phylum Chordata; class Mammalia; order Sirenia; family Trichechidae; genus Trichechus; species Trichechus manatus. Next base: position 5,931,875 of record NW_004443986.1, read on the forward strand.
TAAAATTTTGCAGAAGGTCATTCAAAAGCAGCTGCAGCAGTATATCGACAGGGATCTACCAGGAATTCAAGCCGGATTCAGAAGAGGATGTGGAACCAGGGATATCATTGCTGATGTCAGATGTATCCTAGCTGAAAGCAGAGAATACCAGAAGGATGTTTACCTGTATTTTATTGACTATGCAAAGGCATTCAACTGTGTGGATCATAACAAATTATGGATAACATTGCAAAGAATGGGAATTCCAGAACACTTAATTGTGCTCATGAGGAACCTGTACATAGATCAAGAGGTGGTTGTTTGCACACAGCAAGGGGATATTGCTTGGTTTAAAGCCAGGAAAGGTGTGCATCAGGGTTGTATCCTTTCACCATACCTATTCAATCTGTATGCTGAACAAATAATCCGAGATGCTGGACTATATGAAGAAGAATGGGGCATCAGGATTGGAGGAAGACTCATTAACGACCTGTGATATGCAGATGGCACAACATAGCTTGCTGAAAGTGAAGAGGACTTGAAGCACTTACTGATGAAGATCAAAGACCACAGCCTTCAGTATGGATTACACCTCAACATAAAGAAAACAAAAATCCTCACAACTGGACCAATAAGCAACACCATGATAAATGGAGAAAGATTGAAGTTATCAAGGATTTCATTTTACTTGGATCCACAATCAACACCCATGGAAGCAGCAGTCAAGTAATCAAAAGATGCATTGCATTGGGCAAATCTGCTGCAAAAGACCTCTTAAAAATGTTGAAAAGCAAAGATATCACTTTGAAGACTAAAGTTCGCCTGATCCAAGCCATGGTGTTTTCAATTGCTTCATGTGCATTCAAAAGCTGGATGATTAATAAGGAAGACAGAAGAATAATTGACGCCTTTGAATTGTGGTGTTGGAGAAGGATATTGAATATACCATGGACTGCCAAAAGAACAAACAAATCTGTCTTGGAAAAAATACAACTAGAATGCTCCTTAGAAGCAAGGATGGCGAGACTATGTACTACAGACTTCGGACGTGCTATCAGGTGCGATCAGTCCCTGGAGAAGAACATCATGCTTTGTAGAATGGAGGGTCAGCGAAAACAGGAAGACCCTCAAGGAGATGGACTGATGCAGTGGTTGCAACAATGGGCTCAAGCATAACGAAGATTGTGAGCATGGCACAGGACCAGGTAGTGTTTCGTTCTGTTGTGCATAGTGTCTCTATGAGTCGGAATCGACTCAATAGCACCTAACAACAACAACAAACGGTAAATGTCTAGAAAACAGGGAACGTAGATAATTACAGTTGGGGTTATCTTTAGAGGTGATATGGATTACCATCCCTCATAATGATTGGGAAATACATAGATAGGAATGGTGTCTGAAACTGTGCACAGAACTGGTCTTGGGAAGACATCAGTACTCTACAGATGCCATGGCAGATAACACTGCTGACAACACCCAGTGCACGACTGAATCCGTAATATTTCTGGAAATCAGATATACATTCTCTGCTTTTATTGTTGCTGGAATGGATTCTAAGTATTTCCTACTTCTCTGCATTTCTGCCTCCCAAACCAAACTCTATTGCAGGTGCTTCTGAATGGAGCCTAAGTTCCTGCCTGCATACTACATTCAAGGGAATGCTGGTATCTAATATCTATGGTGAGGAAGAATGTCAAATATTCACTGTCCAAACATCCACAACCTGGCTTTCTAACTTTAATGAGTCATTCCAGATGGCTTGTGACCAATGCAGTATACGATACAATTAACCACCCCGATCTGGACAGAATACATAATTATATGTAATCATATGCCAAAATTATATGAGCATTTTCAGATCCATATCAAAGGCTCAGTTTATAATTAAGCTTTCAGTTGACTATAACCCTAAAACTTGTCTACCTTTTACTGCTGTTCAGCCATGTGTTCTCCATCCTATATTTGCGTATTTGTGCTTTGATTTTTTTTTTAACTCAAATGCAGAACTTTATATTTAGGCCTGCTGAATTTTACTTTGTTGGTTTTGGTCCATCTTTACAACTTGTTGCACTCTTTCTGACTATTGGTTTTGTCATCCAGTACAGAAACTATTGCTCCACAGCTTTGTGTCATACCTAAATTGGATAAAGATGCTTTATGTCTTCACTCTAATCCCTGGTAAAAAATGTTGGGGGGAAAAAAAACCCCAGCAATAAATGAAAGAATTGTGGAATACCCAAAATATTTTCATCCAGGGTGGCATCTAACCTTTCATTAATATGTTAAACCATATTGACTAAATTTATTTAGAGTTATTTTAAATGCATGTTCATTCTTTCGTTTACTTCCTGATGATGATAATGATGAAAAGGAATAGACGGAATGTATTTAAAGGAAGACTTCATTACAATATGAGCATTATACAGTCAGGAAAGGGCATGTGAATTGGAATCAAGGATAACACACACTCCAGCGTGTGGACAACACGCTTTTAAAAAAAGCAAATTTAAAAGCAGATCACTATCACTTGTGCATTGAAAAGCAGTCGTACTACAGTATCCCTATGAATACGAGTGTATTTTACAACAGAGGTCAGCAATCCTTCTCTGTAAAGGTCCAGTTAGTAAATATTTAAGATTTTGCAGGCTATACTCTGTCTGTCACAACTACTGAACTCTGTCCTTGTAGCATGAAAGCAGCTATAGACAAATGCATAAATAAATGGGAGTGATTGTGTTCCAATAAACTTTAGTTACTAAAACAGGTGGCAGGCCAGAGTTATGCCAGCCTCTGTTTTAGAAGATGATTTTTCCAAGGGCAGAAATTTAGACACGTGGAATCACATATGGATGAAAATTAAACATAGTGTATCTTTAATGTATATTTAATATTTAAAAAATTTAGCATCCCAGGTGTGCAAGGACTATCTTGTTACCTTTTGAACCTTAGTACCTAGCAATGTTCCTGGTACTTGGTAGTTGCTCCATAAGTATTTTTTCAGGTTATGAAAGAGCTTTAAGGATATTGTTCAATCTCAGATTCATTATTTTGATAATCAATTAGCCACTATAATTGCAGGCATGGAAGTGCTGTTTACAATAGAATCAGCATTCATAAGTGTGTGGATGCCCCATCCTCCTTCAAGATTGACGGACTTCTCCCCCCAGATGCTGGGAGTGCTTCTGGCAGAGCCCTCAGCTGAAACCCCCCTTGGGGATTACTTCGGCTGAAGAGAGCCACCTCACCCAAACTCTGCCTCATTCCCAGGATGCTCTGTATCCATTGACCGATTGACATGGGGATGTAAGGTTTCTCATTCTAACCCTGGACAACGTTGAAGGTCATTTCAGCTTCAGAGCTCCTAGGTGAGGCCATCAAGGGACTGCACCATAGCTTAACTTCTCTTTTTTCAATCCTGCTTCCTTCATTTTCCTTCCCTTCCTTTCCATTCTCTTGCCTTCCCTTCCTTTGCCTTCCCTTCCCTTCCCTTTCCTTCCTTCTCCCCTTCTCTCCCCTTCTTATCTTCCCTTCTCTCCCCTTCCCTTTCCTCGTTTTCTCCCTTTCCCTTCCCTCCCTTCCTTTCTTTTCCCTTCCCTTCTCCAAATGTTGAGTCCAAAACACTCCCAAATAAAACTCTTGAACTCCAATTTCCATCAGTTTGCTTCCAGTGAGTGCAACCTATACCAATAAGAATCCTGTATTTTACTCTAATTATGACAATAGTATTGTTTATGTATTCAGGTTTTACCTGCCATCAATTGATCTTACACATGGGATAATCTTATTAAATATGATTTTGAATGCTGGCCCTCTTATTAGAAGTCCATGGGGACTCCTTTTGTCTTACCAAATCAGTAAGGCTCACCTATAACAGTTGAACTTAAGTAAGCACACCAGTTGCTCACCATTTACATCACTTCATGTACATCTTCTCACAATTCTCACCATTCCTAGAGTAGCACCACCTGCCTATTGGTGTCGAGGGAAACTAAAAGCTTGAGTTACCAACTTCGAAAGCCCTAAAAATCCACCAGAAGAGACAATAAATACATCTTCACTGAGTTAATACTTTGGAAAAGGGCTGTGTGGAATGTTTGGAGAATAAAAGGAGTAAATGTAAGATTAAGTTCCTTCTCCATATGAGTTTACAACTCAGTTTTAGAAATGAGATCAATGAAAAGGAAACTAAGGTTTTCTAACAAATAGGAAGTGCCCACGGATGGTGGTGCTTGATCAATACTTAAAAGAGTCAGGAGTGTGGAACAACATGATTTTGGAAGGGGACAATGAAGCTGCTTTTGAAAGAAATGTCTTTTTCTTTTCCCCAAATTAATTTCCTCAAAATTATTTAAAAGTCATTTTAAATTACTTTGGGGATGGTTGAAATCAAGACATGGGATAAAAAAGAGGATTGAGAGAATGGAAGGAAATTAAGTTTTATTTAGCAATTTCTATTGCCAGGGATCACTTTATACCTGTTAATCACTTAATCATTAACTCTCTGTGAGTTGGGTTTGGCTGTTCCCAGTTTACAGATGAAACAATTAAGGTTCAGGGAAGTCATATTTTTTAAGTCACACAACTATTTAATAGCGGGTTGAGACTGTAATCCAGTTCATTCCTACTCTAAATTTATTTTCTCTTTACACTACATTGAAAATATATTAAATATGCACATAGACCTAAAAAGACAGTAGTTTGTATACTTAGTAATTTTAATTGCAACCCAGTGAAGATGTTTGATCAGTATTTAAAAATTTAGCATCAGAGGAACAAATCTGGTAAACAGGGTTCTAAATCTATCCTCAAAGCTTGCCCTAGAGACAAAGTACCATGTGCGTTTGGATTGAGTTAACTCTGAAGATTCTAAAATTTGTCCAAACAAGGCTTGCATCCATCCAACTAGACCACTTATATTTTGGTACTAAAATAGCCACCATGCTGTGGTGGTTCTAGAAAAATAGCGAAATACATTCTTTAGCAATTAGGAATTTTTAAAACTGCAGTTGTTTTGCATTTTCAGAGATTCTTTCCTAAATGTTGGTGCTATATTCAAACAAAAACTATAATTACAACTAGGCCTTGGAAGAATGGATAGAATGTGGATGGGGAAAAGATGGGGTTTGTGAAGAATATTTCAAGAGCTTGGTTATGGGCAGGTGTCTAGTATATATATCTGGATGTTAAATTGGAGATTTCAGTTTAGGCATTGAAAACAATTAAGGCTGATTCTAAAGAAGATACTAGTTCATAGGCAGACTATAAAACACTAATCAAAAACTTGTTGCGCGACCTCAGCAATTTCATGCTCTTTAAGGCTGCTGAAGAGTAAGGAGGTTGATAAAGAGGCTTGCTATAGAGAAAACTGTGCTAAGAGTATTATTCTCTCAATGGGTGAGATAGGAGTTACTTCCTCCTTCATGTCAGGACAAAAGAGAGGGCTTTTAGTGAAACTTCTCAGAGAACTTCCAGGGTCTCCTGCGGTTGTTACATTACTATCTAATGCCTGCCAAGAAAATCTACGGCAGAGAAGGCCAGCCAGCCACCTACGGCAATGAGAGGAGTAGGCTTTCTGGGTTGTGATTGGACCGCATTTCAGAGCAGGTTCAGTTTAAGAATGCACGCACCCTTCTTGAGGACTAGAGGCCATGCATAATTATAGACCATCTTAGAGCTTTCCAGTAGGGCCACCTAGAGGGGAAGCTGAAGGCCAAGAATAAATTCTTAGGAGTTGGGAATCATTGAGGAATAAAATAAGGTCAAGAGGCCTGCATGTGAGATTGCCAGTAACAGGAGTCTTGGTAGAGCTCATGGAAGTGCCCCATGGGAAAAGGGGTCTGCTTTAAAAATCCTTCATGCCACCTGCAACCCTAGCAGCTAGGAGAGGGAGAAAGGATGTGCAAGAAAGAAAGAAGCCAATTACATGCCCCACACCTCAGTGTCCTGCTGCATACAGCTAGTCAGCAAGAAGCCCAAACTAGAAGAAGGGAAAAGAAGTCTTAGCTTTGCATGGAAATTGAGGGTGCATTAATATATTATTCTGATATTCACACTCAGAATTTACGCTGTCTAACCCATTGCCATCAAGTCAATTCCAACTCATAGAGATCCTACAGGACAGAGTAGAACTGCCCCCAAAGGGTTTCCAAGGAGCAACTGGTGGATTTGAACTGCTGACCTTTTGGTTAGCAGCCAAGCTCTAAACCACTGCACCACTAGGGCTCCACACTATGTGTGTACAATAATTGTAAGACTCTAGGACCTACCTGGTTTTCAGCCAAGGGTGACCTTATGGAATAAAGTTCCAAAGCCCAATGGGAAATTAAAATAAAAATGTTTTCTGATTACATCTCATGAGTCCTTCTTCATCAATGTACCAGGTACATACATTTGTATGACCGAGATAATTTCATTGAGCTCAAAAGGAAGAGTTTGGTTAGGGAAGTTGGTACGGTTGGAAATGAGTAGAGGGCCATGGATGTCAGGCTAAGACATCTAGGCTTTTATCATATAGGAAGTGAAGAATCATTGAATGCTTTAAGTTGGGGTATAATAGATAATATGACTATTATGACAACTAGTGCTATTTTTAGTAGTGATTGGTATGGAAGCTTGGTAATGCAGAAGGCAATAAAAAGGTCTAGGTAAATGTATAATAAAATACAGGCATAAATATAGATATTTTTGTTTAAAACAGTGGTAATATCTTGTGAGATTTCTAAGTATATGTGAAATTAAAATATGTGACAATAACAGCACAAAAGGGAGCAGGAGTAGAAGTGTCGTAAGTACCATACTTTTTCCTGGAAATATTTAAAGTACAAAGTTAAGAGAGAGACTGTGATAATTCAAAGATACGTGTTGAAATCTCTAGAATAACTAAAAGAAAAATAAAATAATATATTATTAAAACCTAATAAAGGAAGAAATTGGAAAAATAAAAACTTGGTTATCCAGAAGTAGGCTGGAAAGGAGATAAAAAGGAAAAAGTAATGGGGCCAATAGAAAGCAAGTATTTAAATGGTAGGGATAAACACATATATATTAATAATTACATTAAATATAAATGAACCAAACACTTTAATTAAAACAAATATTTTCAGATGAGAATAAAAAAAAACATGCATACCGTTTTCAAGAGACACACCTTAAATATACAGACAGATACGAAAGAAAATACAATGCAGATGTGACACTTAACACTTATGCTGTTGCTGTTGATGATAGGCAGCAGCCCTGGTATCATGTGGGAGGGAACTACACAAATGCGTGAATACCTGAAGGTAGGACCCAATGAGGATCGTCTCAGAGGCTACCTACTACATGATATAAATCAAAATGGTGACTGTAGAAATAACTGGATGAGAGCACCAGAGAGGCATCTGGGGTATTAGATAATTTCTATCTGCATCTGACTGATGGTTACATGGGTATGTGCACTTTATATAAAAATTCATACATATACTTAAGATTTTTGAACTTATTTAATATAAGCTATGCTTCAGTAGAAACAAGAAAAACATCTCTTAAATATTTTTTAAAGCTTTTGGGAACCTCTAATGGCTTTGATCAGATCAATTTTACAATGCTAAGGAGCCCTGGTGGTGCAGTAGTTAAAGCGCTCGACTGTTAACCAAAAGGTCAGCAATTGGAAACCATCAGTGGCTCCACAGGAGAAAGATGTGGCAATTTGTTTCTGTAAAGATTTACAGCCTTGGAAACCCTTTGTGGCCTCTGTAAGTTGGAAACAACTCAACAGCAATGGGTTAAGGTATATTTATATGCATATATACATTATATTGATATATACATATGTATGTGTGTGTGTATAGATATAGATGAGGGTCATGATGTCCTTCTTCAGGGACTGGTCCCTCCCGATAACATGTCCAAAGTACCTGAGATGAAGTTTCACCGTCCTTGCTTCTAAGGAGCGTTCTGGCTGTACTTCTTCCTAAACAGATTTACTTGTTCTTTTGGCCATCCATTCAATATTCTTCACCAACACCACAATTGAAAGGCATCAATTCTTCTTCAGTCTTATTTATTGTCCAACTTTTGCATGCATATGAGGTGACTGAAAATACTATGACTAGGGTCAGGTATACCTTAGTCCTCAAGGTGACATCTATGCTTTTTAACACCTGAAAGAGGTACTTTTTGCAGCAGATTTGACTGCTGCCACCATGGGCGTTGATTATGGATCCAAGCAAAATGAAATCCTTGACAACTTCAATCTTTTCTCCTTTTCTCATGATGTTGTAGGAGCCCTGGTGGCACAGTGGTTAAGAGCTCAGCTGCTCACCAAAAGGTCGGCAGTTCAAATTCACCATCTGCTCCTTGGAAAACCTTTGGGGGTAGTTCTACTCTGTCCTAGAGGTTCGCTATGAGTTTGAATCGGCGCGATGGCGATGGTTTTTTGTTTTTTGTTTTTTTTTTTTTTTACCATGAATTTACTTACTGATCCAGTTGTGAGGATTTTTGTTTTCTTTATGTTGCAGTGTAATCCATACTGAAGGCTGTGGTCTTTGATCTTCATCAGTAAGTGCTTCAAGTCCTCTTCACTTTGAGCAAGCAAGGTTGTGTCATCTACACACTACAGGTTGTTAATGAGTCTTCTTCCAATCCTGATGCTGCTTTTCTTCTTCATATAGTCCATCTTCTCAGATTATTTTCTAAGAATACAGATTGAATAAGTATGATGAAAGGATACAACCCTGTTGTACATCTTTGCTGATTTTAAACCACGCAGTATCCCCTTGTTCTGTTCAAACGACTTCCTCTTGGTCTATGTACAGGTTCCGCGTAAGCACAATTAAGTGTTCTGGAAATCCTATATGTATAAATATATATTCCTATTCCTGTCTTCAAGTAGTTTGCTCTTTCCAACACTAGCACAAATTCCTTTAAGGCACTTGTAAGAATTCTTCTTAGAACTACTATTGTCATTCTGAGGAAGACAGTTCTTCATTGTGTGAGGTTCTCTGGCCCAGGGCATTTATCATCCCTGGCCTGGGGTGAAGATTGCTCAGTAACACTTCTGATTGAGAATGGTTTCTCTAGAGCAGGGGTCAGCAAACTTTTTCTTTTAAGGGTCAAATAGTAAAAATTTTGGGCTTTGTGCTCCACAGGGGCTCTGTTGTGACTACTGAACACTGCCGTGGTAAGGGCAAACACAGCCATGAACAATACGTGAATAAGTGGGCATGGCTATTTTCCAATAGCACTTTGTTTACAAAAAATGGAGGCAGGCAGGCCATATTTGTTCCATGGCCTTTTGTGTGCCAACCTTTGCTGCAGAGGGAGATCAGTGCCCTTAAATCTTTAATGTTGCTTTTTGCAAGTCAGCCTAAGCCTCTCTGCTGTTTTATAAGCTTTGGCTTGCACCAATAGTATTTTTAGACATTCCTCAAATTTAAGGTTCCATTTTATTATTCTATTCTAAATTTCAATGAGTTATACTCTTGTGGTGTCATAAAAACAGAATCTATGCAACTAAATTAGCATAAGAAGATGAAGTAATTTAAAAAGATATCTATTTTCACACCAAAGAGAGATGTCTTTTTCTATTTAATAATTGCAAGAATGGTCTATAACACACACACACACACACACACACACACAAAATGCATTTTTACCTTTTACAGACCTACTGCTAATAAACATAATCTCTGTATTCCCAGTCCTTCTATCTGTATTGTGCACATGGACCAAGTACAGAATTACCTAGAGAAATTCAAATAAAATAGGAGACCTTTGGGTCATGGCAATAGTGCATCTCCTTGCCCCAAGAGAAGACAAGCAAAGACTTCTTACATTCAGATTGTCTAGAGGGGAATTCACTTCAACTTTTATATTCTTGTTATAGTTTGGCACAAGATTTTAACCTTGTAATAACTTTATCCCTGGAGTTTAAAAATATAAGTCCCAAGGGTTAAATTATAAGCAGAGTTGTCCTTGGTAGAAAATACCTTTCGTTCCAATTATGAGAAAAAGTACATCGTAATGTAGTAAAGATCTTTGGAAAAACAGATAATTATCAAGTGCTTTTGTTACCACAATACCGCGGATTGGAGCCGTCTGCCGCAATAGCCAATTCTGAGACGGGGGGAGGTGAGCAGCAAGAGTTTTATTATATATCGATATATAGGAGACAGAGTGGAATAGATTCCTCCAAAAATCTGTCTTTCCAACTGGAGATCGGCTGAAGGCTTTTATAGGGACAGGATTATGGATCTTAGAAGTTTGTGTTAGTTCCCCCTTGAGGCGGTCATGTCCCAGATGAGTTAATCTTTTCTTGGGGGTTATCTGGCGACATACTGGTTTTCTTGTCCCAAGATGGGTGCTTTGTTCGGTTTGTCATTCCTAGATCATTATCACTTGTTTTCCACCCCCAAGGAGGAACATCAGTTAATCTTAAACCTTTTGTAGAGACTGGAACCGGAAGGAAAGACAAGATAATGAGACAATGCGGCGATTAACAATGGGGAGTAAATAATAGTGAGTCGGGCCTATGAGGCTTCTTCCACTTTTATTTTTTTTTTTTACCATTGGGAGACAGTGCAACTCTCGGTTGGTACGCAGGCTTGGGGATTGAGATGCCTGTTTCCCCTCATCCTAGCCTGATTCAGTGTTCTCCTGTGAAATTACTTTAACCTTTCCCATCTTGTTGTTGTTGTTAGTTGTCATGGAGTTCCAAGTTATGGTGACCCCTGTGGGCAGAGTAGAACTGCTCCATAGGGTTTTCCAGAAGCAGATCGCCAGATCTGTCTTCAGAGGCACCTCTGGGTGGGTTCCAACCACCAACCTTTCAGCTGGTAGGAAGTGCTTAACCCTTTGTGCCATCCAGGGTCTCTTCTTACCCATCTTAGTTGATGACTTTGAAAGAGCATTGGATTTTACAAAGACGTTTTAAGAGGCATCATGAACTTTTTTTCTTAAAGGAATTCTTTTCGAGCTTCCAAAACCAAAAAAACCAAACCTGCTGTCGTCCAGTTGATTCTGACCCATAGCAACCCTATAGATCTACTGATATAATTTTCCTTCCTTGCCAAGGTTTTGATTGGATTTTGTAAGTACTAAGTAGACAAAATGTATAGCTTTCATTTCATGAAATATTTATTCTGTAGCACAACAGGAAACTGGAAAACTGAACAATAGTTGGTTTAGAGGCTAGATGGATTTTCTTTTGGCTGTAAACTTGCTCTTTATAGATTCTTGGTTTCTGGGGAATTTGACTGAGGTATGAATCTTGTTTCTTGTAACTATTTATATAGTCTTAAGCACACACGTGTGAAACATTTTAAGATGATTTCTTTTGGGGTTGGGAAAAAAGAAAACTTACCAAGAGAACAGACCAGGAAAATAGATAAGGAGTTGGTAAGGGCCAGACTGCATAACCAAGCCTGTATCTTTCTGCTTTTTAGGCATCTGGGTGTTTTGGGGAGGCCTCCCATCCTAACTTACACAATAGATTCCTATGCTGAGACTGTTGCTGTTGTTGTGTGCCTTTGAGTTGATTCTAACTCATAGCAACCCTATAGGACAGAGAACTGCCCATAGGATTTCCTAGACTGTAATCTTTATGGGGAGTCCTGGTGGCACCGTGGTTAAGACCCCGGCTTCTAACCAAGAGGTTGGCAATTGGAGTCCACCAGCCGCTCCTCAGAAACCCTCGACAGCGACATCGACTAAGGAATCTTTTCTCCTGTGGAGCTGCTGGTGGTTTCAAACCACCAACATTTCAGTTAGCAGAGCACTTAACCATTGTACCACCAGGGATCCTTATGCCTAGACTAGCCCTTCCCATTCTATCATAGCACCAAGAGTTATGTCTGTGAATGGAAAAAGTCTGAATCCACATACCAATAGTGTGCCATACCCAAGAGCTTCCTAGACCCTGAGGCTGCTTACGCTTGTTGAAGGCTGGGAAATAGTACATTGGAAGCCTTTCTCTTTTACTTATCTTAGTTTTGTAAAAATCACCCAAAATATTTGGCTGTACCAGGAAATGGAGCAGTGGTTAAGTGCACTGAATTTTCTAAGGAAAGGAGCTCTATAAATGTAAAGCATTACTGTTATAATTATGGAAACATATTTCCTCATTAATCTCCACTCCAATGCCAACAAGTATCTTCCAAAAGGCTCATTTTATCTTCACCATTTTGCATGCGATCCTTGGTAGTCATCTAGTTAAACCTTTGGTCCTGTGCATACTAGGAGCCCTGGTGATATAGTGGTTAAGTACTTGGCTGCTAACCAAAAAGTCAGTGGTTCAAACCCACCAGCCGCCCCACAGGAGAAAGATGTGGCAGTATGCTTCCAGAAAGATCACAGCCTTGGAAATCCTATGAGGTGGTTCCTTGGAAACTCTATTGGGACAGTTCTTCTCTGTCCTATAGGGTCACAATGAGTCAGAATCCACTAGACAGCAATGAGTTTAGCTTTTATTATTTTTTTTTTGGACTGTGCATACTGCTGACAAATATTGCAATATGCCTTGTGCCTTTTAGCTGGTAAACAGAAAAATTAAGCATGAAAGTAAACCAACATTCCAAATCAAAGAATAATACATAAAGCAAAAGTGAAAAGTCTCAAGTCAGACTTCACAAACCAAAAAGAAGTTTAAATCTATCTGATAACAATACCCATTTTAATGGAAAGGGAAGCAGTTTTAGTTCAAACATGGTCATTTATCTAAAATATATATATCTAATCCACGAATAAAAAAAGGCAATAATAAAAAATGGGCACAACTGAACTTCTTCTCCCACTCAAATATAAGAAATATTTTCCAGATAATTTATACTCTACTATTTCAGACTAACCTATCTGTAAAATTTATCTATAAGAGATGATGTTATATTAGCAATACAGTGTAATGAAATTAGAGATGCAATTTTAAATTTGCACCTAGGTGGCACAAACAGTTTGTGCTCAACTACTAACCTGAAGTTGATGGTTTGAACCATCTAGCGGTATTGTGGAAGAAAGGCCTGGTGATTTGCTTCCATTAATATTACAGCCAAGAAAACCCTATGTAGCAGTTCTACTCCTAATACATTGGGTCACCATGAGTCAGCATCAGTGGCCATGGGTTTTGTTTTTTTTTTTTTTTTTGCCAGTTAAAGAAAAATCTATAGGACTAGCTACTTGGTCTCAATTCTCATGGTAAATTAGGGGATTCCTTTCTTCCCCATAAAGAGATTGAATAAATGAGTTGATATGTCACTGACATTAACACAACCTCCTATGAAATAGATTAGCTTTTAACTGTTTCTAAAGAACCAGTTACATCAAATTTTGAGAATAGAAAACATTAATATATTACACAAAATGAAATAATGTAATACCAACAATAATAGAATATTTTACATATTTTCTTTAACTATTTTAGTACTTAAGGTGGTATTTGGCTGTAAGCAGTTGATTCTTGTAACCTATCCCCTCATTTTCCTTTCGCATTTTCTTATTCATTATCAAGCATTTCTTCAAGTATAAAATTCCCTAGGGAATTTTATTTATTTCATATAATAACTAAGAAAAGTAGAACCAAGCCACGTTTTATAATACTACTTACTGTTGGAAAAAAAATTCCAAGTTTCAAATGGAGATAGAGGATGAAAATATGTTATTCTGACTCAACACATTCATTCATTCATTCACTCAGTTGTCACATATTGAACACTTACTATACAATGGCAATGTGCCACAATCATTCTATGTTCAAAAGCTTTGACTAATACCTAAGGAAAATGAGAAAACCCTAAACTCTCTTTTCCTTTTAGTAACATAGGAGCAGATCTTCTCTAAGGTCCATTGGTCGAAGACCTTAAATCTGTATGATTTATCACAATGGAACATTCTCCTAGTAAATCCCTCTGTACCAAAATTAACTTTGTTGAGGTTGATGCTTGCAGAAGAGAGCAGTTTTTATTCTCATAACCATGGTATTGTGATTACCTGGCAGCTTGCACACCCCATATCTGAGATTTTCTTGATTCCGTTGTCCTTTTTAACATCATATTTTTAGTTGTCTTTTTACTAGTATCTCCAGCAATAGTATTATGATTAACACAAAATGGCTAGTGCACACTATCATGGCTTAAAGGACTCAGTTGTTGTCAGTGCCTGCTTTAAGTATATAACAAAGACCTCATCCTATCAAGCAAGTTCTTTGAATTCTAAAATAAGAAACAAAGTATATATAAATGAACCCAGAAAATACATGCATGTATTCATACTAGGGTAACCACATGATTTATGTGGTCTCAAAGGTGTTTGAAAGTGAAAGGGTACTTGTCTTAGGCTGGGTTCTCTAGAGAAGCAAAACCAATAAAGCGTATAAATATATATAGAGAGAGACTTATATCAAGGAATTAGCTCACGCGGTTGTAGAGGCTAAAACGTCCCAAGTCCACAGATCAGGGTAGAGGCCTCTCCCAGTTCACGTAGCCGCAGAAGCTGGTGAACCCAAGGTCGGCAGGTTGGAGAGGGGCTCCCGCTCACAGGCTGTGAAGGGCAGTGAATTCCAAGATCAGCAGACAAGACAATCAGGTTTCTCCTGATTCATGTAGCTGCAGGGGCTGGCGAACGCAAGGTCAGCAGGTCGGGGAACTGGACTCTTGCTTGCAGGCTGAGAAGTTCGACGAATTCTGAGATCAACAGGTAAGCTGCTAGCTCAAGTCCCATGAACCGGAGGTGAGACAACAAGAGGCAGCTGCTGAGTCTGGAAAAAGCCAAAAACCTTGGCAAGGCGAGCCGGCAGAAGGTAACCGGCAGAATTCAGAGAGATGAAACTGAGAGGGTGGTGAGCTGCCACAGGCCCTGCCTCCGCCAGTACCACTCAGCAGATTCCATCATGGGGATGATCACAACATTATACAACTACTAAAACACAGAGAATAATGGTCTGGCCAAGTTGACATACAATCTTAACCATCACAGTCCACCCCTTGTCAACTTGGCACCTGTACACATCTCCTGAAACCACACATAATCTCTGAATAAAGATGATTACAAAGTCATACTTGTGCCTAAGATGATACAACTAACACACGTACAATCAAAAATGTACTAGCCCTGTTTACATCTTATATTTTATAAGTGAAGGAAACAAAAATATTAGATGCACACATACAAAACAGAAATACTCATAGCAATTACAGTCCCTGTTTCTGCAACTGGTCACGTGGCCGTAACTAGTATTTAGAACTACCTTCTTCCTCCATCCATTCTGTATTCCCTTTGCCCTTAGCAAGCACCTCAGCTGGTCATGGTTCTTTGCCTGGTGGGGTGACCCAAACCTTCGTTCCTGTCATGTTGGAATTAGGTTGCTGTAGTTTTCCATTGACTTTAATCACAGGGCACAGTAGTACTAAGAAACACCCTAAGGAATCTCCTGCATTCCAGACATACTCTTCTTTACCTCCATTATGTAATATCAAGCTGATTTCCTCTTGGTAATCAGGATCAATCACACCAGCCAGTATGGTAACTCCTTTCTTTGCCTGCTGATCCAGAGGCATAAGGAGCCCAAAATGGCCAGGTGGCATTCATTTTTTTTTTTTTTTTGGGTTTTCTATGTTTTTTTTTTTTTTTAATTGTACTTCAGGTGAAGGCTTACAGAACAAATAGTTTCTCATGAAACAGTAGTACACATATTGTTTTATGACATTGGTTAACAACCCCACAACATGTCAACCTCTAACTTCTCAACCTTTTTTTTTGGTGAAAATACACATAGCCAAAGATACACCATTTCAAAAATTTCTACATGCACAGTTCTGTGACATCGACTACGCTCTTCTAACTGTGCTGCCACTCTCACTTAAGACGAAGGCCTACAGAACAAAATAGTTTCTCATTTAACAGTTACTATAAATGTCACCCTATGACAATGGTTAACAATCTCACAACACATCAACAATATCCTTACTCAACCTTGGGTTCCCTGTAACCAGCTTCCCTGTCCCACTCTGCCCTCTGGCCCCCATCATCGGACTACTGCACCCCGTCAGTCCCACCGGATCCTACAGGGCCATCCACTCCCAGGCTGAATGGCGAACCTCGGAGATAACCTCACCACCGAGCCAAAAGGGTGTCTGGGGGCCACACTCTTGGGGTCTCCCCAGTCCCCCCAGTCCAGCAAATCTGGCCCTTTTTCTGTGAGCTAGAAATATGCTCCACATCCCTCTCCAGCTCCGTCCAGAACCCTCTGCTGTGATCCCGGTCAGAGCAGTCAGTGGTGGTAGCCGGGTACCATCCAGCTGCACTGAACTCAGTCTGATGGAGGCCTTGGTAGCTGTGGACAATCAGTCCTTCAGACCAATCTTCTCCTTGTATCCTGTTCTCTTCATTCTCCCCTGCTCCCGAAGGGATGAGACCAGTGGAGTATCTTAGATGGCCGCTCACAGGCTTCTAAGACCCCAGACACTACTCACCAAGGTAGAATGTAGAGCACCGTCTTTATGAGCTGTGTTATGCCAATTGAGCTAGATGTTCCCCGAGACCATGGTCCCCACAGCCCTCCACCCAGCAACTCAGTCCCTCAGCCAGGTGGCTTTCTTAACTTCCAGTTCAATGGAATCAGTGACGTGTCTCCAGGTGGGAGCATTCCTCCCTTTGGAACTAAGACCTCTAGGCCTGCAGAGCATAAAGTCAAGGGGACAGGAAGCAAAAATCTTGCAAGTGGGTCACTAGGGGTAATAGTGAGCGGTGCCACTCCCGCTTCCACCCCTTGATTCCTGGACCCGTGAATCCTGGCTATGGGAGAAACAGCATATACAGCCTCCTGGAGAACATTGCCCCAATCCTGCAAGGTATTGCCACCTAGCTGGCACCGTAACTGTGTCTTTAGAAGGCCATTCCATCGTTCTATCAAGCCAGCTGCTTCAGGATGATGGGGAACATGGTAAGACCAATGAATTCCATAAACATGGGCCCACTGCCACACTTCATTTGCTGTGAAGTGAGTCCTTGATCTGAGGCAATGCTGTGTGGGATACCATGATGGTGGATAAGGCATTCTGTAAGTCCATGGATGGTATTTTTGGCAGAAGCACTGCGTGTAGGGAAGGCAAATCCATATCCAGAGTAAGTGTCTATTCCAGTAAGGACAAAACGCTGTCCTTTCCGTGATGGAGGTGGTCCAATGTAATCAACTTGCCACCAGGTTGCTGGCTGATCACCTCGAGGGATGGTGCCATATCGGGGACTCAGTGTTGGTCTCTGCTGCTGGCAGATT
>NW_004443986.1:5949198-5964304 GCF_000243295.1 Trichechus manatus latirostris
CTGGGAGAAAGATTAACAGTAAAAAGTTTTGGCAGTGTATTGGAGTCCTTCCTCAAGGGGACCCGGCCTCCCCTTCACTCAAGGGGTTGTGGGTCTTTAAACTCGCTCAAATCTGGGAATTGATTGAGGGACCGTGACTCTCTGTTCTGGTGATTCGAGTTAGACTGCTGTTCACCTGACCTAGAATTCATCCATTTGTACAGATCAAGTAAATATTTAGTAGATTTCCCATCTATTTCACTCCTAAGGACACCATGACTAAGTAGCCAATGCCATAAATCTATATGAGTCAGACTATTTTGATTACTGCCTTGACTCTGCTGTCCATTACTGTAACCACACCCACCTTGTCATTGTCGATTGAGTGCAGCCACTCGTCCCCTACTACCACGGGGTCCAATCAGCCCCATTGTAGTTAGGTGTCTTCATTCAGTTAGGGCAGTTCTCACTGTCAAATCTGATTTACATAAAATAGCAATCACAGCAGTCTTCAAGGATGCTGGAGCTCCCTTCACAAATTTGTTCCTCACAGTTGAGGTAAAAGGTGTGTCCTCTGGACATTCCATGCATGGGTCTGTGGGTCTAACCTGATAAATCCACTCTAGCATGCCAATTTCCCTAAGCCTATGGATACCTTCTTCTATAGTATACCAAGGCAGGTCTGGCACTTCAACTTCATTCAGTGTAGGCCACCTCGTAATCCATGCTTCAGCAACCCAACCAAACAAACTATTAGATCCTTTCCTAACTTCCTGAGCTGAAACATTGAATGAAGAATCTGTGCTTAGTGGACCCATATAAATAAAAGATTGATCCATCTTTATGTTCCTTGCACCATTATCCCACACCCTTAATAGCCACTCCCAGACATATTCCCCAGGTTTTTGTACGTATTAGAAAACTCAAGTAGTTCTTTTGGAGTGTAGCGTACCTCCTCCTGGGTCACACTTTGTACTTCACCTTTTGGGGCTTGCTGAGACTTAAGTCTAGTTATAGGTCTAGAAGCTAGAATCAGTAGTGGAGAGTTGTTTTGAGAACATTCAGCATTGTCTCGTAAAGCGTCAGCCTCAGGTGATGCCCCAGGCAATGACTCAGGCAAGGGCTCTTTAGAGGCAGCTGGGCTAGGGCTAATCTCATTATATGGGAGTGGAGGGGCTAATGGTTTTCCTGGGCAGGATGGTGTAACAGACAAACATGAAGTAAGCTCTTCAGGTGGGAGTGGTTCTGTTGGCAGGAGTGATTCAACAGAAATTAGGGGCTCAGTGTCTCCAGCTCCCTGATTATCTGCCCATATGTCCCCATCCCAAGTTTCAGGATCCTATTTCTTCCCAATCAATGCTCTTACTTTAATTTCAGACACCTCTTGAGGCTGGCAGTTGAGCTGGCGTTGTAATTCAGCCACTCTTACAATAAGAGCCTCAGTTTGGCTTTCAGCAGTTTCAGCTCTGTTACTGCAAGAAATAAGGCTTTCCTTCAAAGCACAAGCAGAAGTCTTGAGGTCATTTATGCGGCACTTGAGCTTTGACTCTGAAGCCCTGAGCTTTGACTCTGAAGCCCTGAGCTTTGACTCTGAAGCCCTGAGCACATCTCTTTCTTTCACCAGTTTGTCTAGTGAAAGTAGGACCAACCAACCAGCTTCCCTATACTTCTCATTCTGACAAAGCTGTAGAAAAATATCACACGTGTTCACGCAGAGGCTCGCCTTTCACCAATACCTGATCTACTGGTGATGATATTTTGCATATTTGTATCGCCAACTCACCCATGGGCTAGCAGTGCCCTCTTTACTGCTGGAAGCAGAGTTATCAACATCTTTAAGACTAACCAGACTTGAGAACCAATTTAGAAAACTCATCCTTACGATTTTGTTTCTCTAGAACCACTCTCGGTACCAAATGTCTTAGGCTGGGTTCTTTAGAGAAGCAAAACCAGTAAAGCATATAAATATATATATAGGGAGAGATTTATATCAAGGAAATAGCTCACACAATTCTAGAGGCTAAAACGTCCAAAGTCCACAGATCAGGGTAGAGGCCTCTCCCAGTTCACGTAGCCGCAGAAGCTGGTGAACCCAAGGTCGGCAGGTTGGAGAGGGGCTCCCGCTCATAGGCTGTGAAGGTCAGTGAATTCCAAGATCAGCAGACAAGACAATCAGGTTTCTCCTGATTCATGTAGCTGCAGGGACTGGCGAACGCAAGGTCAGCAGGTCGGGGAACCGGACTCTTGCTTGCAGGCTGAGAAGTTCGACGAATTCTGAGATCAACAGGTAAGCTGCTAGCTCAAGTCCCACGAACCGGAGGTGAGACAACAAGAGGCAGCTGCTGAGCCTGGAAAAAGCCAAAAACCTTGGCAAGGCGAGCAGGCAGAAGGTAACCAGCTGAAGTCAGAGAGATGAAACTGAGAGGGTGGTGAGCTGCCACAGGCCCCGCCTCCGCCAGTACCACTCAGCAGATTCCATCATGGGGGTGATCACAACATTATACAACTACTAAAACACGGAGAATAATGGTCTAGCCAAGTTGACATACAATCTTAACAATCACAGTACTCATAATAATTATGCTAGGACAACATGCAGATACATTGAGTTAAAATAGTATCTTCACATAGATGCAGATACCGTACGAATGTATTGAGTAATAAAATCCAATTGCTTTGATGAGGTTGACATTTAAATTTAGTGAGGATGCTGAGAAAGGATCTAATATTAAAGATTACTATTAACATATAATTTTGTATGTACTTTTAACATCTTTAAGGGTAAGGATGCACAATATAAGATCATTTATAACAACTAATACTGTGTTTATGTAAGTGATGGTATTTTTTAAATGAATAAGTGTATTATTGTTAGGTGCCATTGAGTAGATTCTGACTCATAACAAGCCTACATGACAGTTTTCTTGGCTGTTACTTTTATGGAAGTAGATCACCAGATCTTTCTCTCGAAGAGCTGCTGGGTGGACTGGAACCACCTACCTTTCAGTTAACACTCAAGCAAATAAGCGAATGGAAAGGACCATTCTCCTTCTTTCTCCACTTGAGCATCTGTCGCTGATGTAAGAGTCAAAAATATCCCCTCTACTTGAAAGATGACACCCTCACTGAGCACCCCAGCCTCTGCTGCCAGAACCACTGACATTTTTTTTTTATTGTTGTAGTTTAAGTGAAAGTTTACAATTCAAGTTAGTCTCTCATACAAAAATTTATACATACATTGTTATGTGACCCTAATTGCTCTCCCTATACTGTGACAGCACACTCCTCCTTTCCACCCCTGATTTCCTGTGTCCGTTCAGCCAGCTCCTAACCTTCCCTGCCTTCTCATTTCACCTCCAGACAGAAGCTGCCCATTTAGTCTCATGTATTTACTTGAGCTAAGAAGCACACTCTTCACAAGTATCATTTTATGTCCCATAGTCCAGTCCAATCTTTCTCTGAAGAGTTGGCCTCTGGAATTGTTTTAATTCTGGGTTGATAGAGAGTCTGGGGGCCATGCTTTCTGAGATTCCTCCAGTCTCAGTCAGACCATTAAGTCTGGTCTTTTTACTAGAATTTGAGTTCTGCATCCCACCCTTCCCCTGCTCCATCATGGACTCTCTGTTGTGTTCCCTGTCAGGGTGGTCCTTGGTGGTAGCCAGGCACCATCTAGTTCTGGTCTTAGGCTGATGAAGTCTCTGGTCTATGTGGCCCTTTCTGTCTCTTGGGCTAATACTTTCCTTGTGTCTTTGGTGTTTTTCACTCTCCTTTGCTCCTGGTGGGTTGGGAACCAATTGATGCATCTTAGATGGCCACTTTCTGGCTTTTTAGACCCCAGATGCCACTGTCAAATCTGATTTACATAAAAAAGTAGGATGCAGACCATTTTCTTAATAAACTTTGTTATGCAAATTGACCTAGATGTCCCCGGAAAACATGGTCCCCAGGCCCCCGCCCCTGCTACTATGTCCCTTAAAGTGTTTGATTGTATTCAGGAAACTTCTTAGCTTTGGTTTAGTCCCGTTGTGGTGACTTCCCCTGTAGTGTGTGCTGTCCTTCCCTTCACCTGAGATAATTCTTGTCTACTATCTCGTTAGTGAATAGCCCTCAGCCTCCCTCCCCACCCTCGTAGTCATCAAAGAATGTTTTCTTCTGTGTTTAAACCTTTTCTTGAGTGCCTATAATAGTGGCCTTATACAGTATTTGTCCTTTTGTGACTGACTAAATTCACTCAGCATAATGCCGTCCAGATTCCTCCATTTTATAAGATGTTTCACGGCTTCATCATTGTTCTTTATTGTTGCATAATATTCCATAGTGTGAAAATACCATAATTTGTTTATCCAGTCTTCCACTGATGGGCACCTAGGTTGTTTCCATCTTTTTACCATTGTGAACAGTGCTGCAATGAGCATGGGTATGCATATATCTATTTGTGTGATGGCTCTTATTTCTCTAGGATATATTCCAAGAAGCAGGATAGCTGGATCGTATGGTACTTTTATTTCTAGCTTTTTAAGAAAGCGCCAGATCGATTTCCAAAGTGGTTGTACCATTTTACATTCCCACCAACAGTGTATAAGTGTTCCAGTCTCTCCACAACCTCTCCAGTATTTATTATTTTGTGTTTTTTGGATTAATGCTAGCCTTGTTGGAGAACCCCTGACATTTTTTCCCTTGGCTCAGGCACCATTGGATTGCTTTATATAAGTTCTAGCAATTATTACATCATAATGGAGGCCAGATGAAATTAATATTAACATTTTAATTCTCACTCTAGCCAAGCACGTTTTGACAGTTTTAAAGAGAATCTTTGTATAAGTCTCCTTCAGGCTTACGTGCAATTAACCTTAAATGGAATATGCTTGAAGAGACAGGATTCACACTGTTATTTGTGGGAAGTCAAAGACTAGAACTCAAATCTTCTAGGATATTCTTAAGCATTCTTTTCTCATAGCCAACCTAAGATCTTCAGAGTATCAGCAAAAGTTAGAATTCTCCTCTGTATTTTTCATATTCTCTAGTTTTCTGTTCATAGAATATTTGATTGAATGAAGAGAAATGTTACTTTTATGTCTTATAAGTTCAAAACATTTCATATGCTGAAAATCCTCAAAAGATGATGTGGAATCATCATCCTTTAAAGTAAACTCAACAGACATGAATCCTTCCATCACTAACAAACTGCATCTGAAAATGCTTTCCTTCAGTGTACTTATTGACACAGAACCCGTATTTGGGACAATTGTCTTCAGTTTATAGTATCTCTTTGTAAAATGGTTTACTTGAAAATATTACACTTGTAAAATTATCTTCTGTTTACAGCATTTGAAAAACCAGGACAAAAAATATTGTGAACTTGATTTGCGGAAAAGGAGATGATTGAGTCCCATTACAGGAAAACAAGTAAACTGGATTGTCACTTTAAGAGATTTCTTGTAGAGGATTTATTCTTTAGCTTGTTATGATTTCATTTTTCTAGAAGCAGCTGTACTTGTTATCGCACTCTGCCACATCATCAGTCATCTAGCTACTGCAGAGAATTCCCCCAGGCAGAACAGGACGTTCATGAGTTTATATTACTGCTATAAATTTTTTGGCTCCAAGTTTTTATACAAATAACCCCATGTCTCTTGTATACACTGCACCAATTGGTTAATAACATGATCTCTACCAGGGGATTTCTGGAATGTTTCTATCTTTTAAAAACAATGGCCCAGAGTACATTTTTACATACACTAAAAAAAGTTCCAAATTAAATTGGGCAATCTGTGGACATCTATATGATGAGAAAATCTGTTTTTCCTTAATTTTCCAGTTTAACCTGGTGAGCCCTTTCTTTTAGATTAATGATATGAAGCCAAATATTTACAAAAGGAATATAATAAGGTTAGTTATTTTAAAAATTAAAAAGATGGAGGGGCCTTTTAAATGAGAGTGGTGAATTTCTGGCCTTGAAACTATTTTCTCAGTTCCTCCATAGGTTTTCAGAGTTGAACAATCTCCTGAAAGAAGCCCGGCATTCTCATGGAGCCAAGCACTAACTAGTTGCCAGAGTTTCTGGCGATTTTGCTACTTTCTTCTCCCAACAAAAGTGAAAAGAGTGCTTACGTATGCCAGTTGGTTCACCAAATAATGTATTAGATATAATAAAATGATCTTTTTCTTTTACTTCCATGTCATGGGTGACAAATATATTAAAAAGACTTAACTATTATTCCACAACTCTAAATATTATCCCATAACTCTAGAAGTTACAAGTGGTTTTCGCTGGGTCTCCCTTCATCATTTTAGTCAGACTTCTATATTCTTGTGAGCTCTGTCTCTGATTGTACTAAACCAGAGAATGGGTCTCTGATTTTAATGATGAAGTTAATATCACATGAAGAATCACAAAGAACTTTTCCAAAGAAAAAATATAAACAACATAGAATGTACCAATTTAGATTTTGGGAGGAAATAGTTCGTGATTTAATGTTTATTATAATTCACAGTTATAGGATTTAACATCATCATTCCGCTAGTCTTGATTTTCCAGTATGGCAGGTGTAGCCAAACAAACTGAAACTTCAAATTATTCAGCTACTACCCTCACTCTATAGCCATCTGATGTAATTATCTTCAGCAGCTTAAAATGTAGCTGTGGGAATTCCCCTGCTGCTAGAGTTTAAGGTGTACCTGCTATTGAAATAAAAAATGAGGCCATTCGATTAAGATGTCCTCAAGACAGGGATAAGGGAATTGTCATAGATCACAGAAATCCATTTGTAGGGAAATGATATACGTATGTTTGTATATGATTACAATATTTAGAGATGTCTGAAAATTATTGCTCATGGCTATATCTGGAATAAAAGCTTGAAGAATAAGAAAAGTGAAAGTTCTACTATTCGCTTAATTTTTTGGACAGTATTTGAATTTTGAAAGACTCGGAAATTTTGATTTTAGAAAGTTTAAAAACAATAAAAAGAATGTACAAAAATGATGTCAACTCATTCATTATTAATCTTTTTCAAGAAAGGTATATTCCTTTTTCTTTTTAAAAAATTTTATCTATAAAAAATAATGTGGTTGTGCCTGACAGAGACTGGAGAAACCCTGAGAGCATGGCCCTCAGACACCCTTTTAGCTCAGTAATGAAGTCGCTCCTGAGGTTCACCATTCAGCCAAAGATTAGACAGCCCCATAAAACAAAATGAGACTAATGAGGCACAGCAGTCCAGGGACAAGGACTAGAAGGCAGGAGGGGATAGGAAAGCCGGTAACAGGGAACCCAAGTTTGAGAAGGGACAGTGTTGACATGTTCTGGGGTTGTTAACAAGTGTCATAAAACAATATGTGTACTGTTTAATGAGAAACTATTTGTTCTGTGAACCTTCATCTAAAGTACAATAAAAAAAAAAAGTGTGGTTGCTTCCTAGCTGACAACTAAAATTTAAATGATCTAAAGAAACATTTTATTCATTGTGTTAAAAACAAAAACATAAGCCTTAGATCATTTGATTTGTACAATATTTAAAAAACACCAATTATCCAGTTTAATAACTTTACCTTAAAGTGTAGAATAATATTTTAGCTGTGTTGTAAATTCTAAACTTTAGTTAATATCAAAATAATAAGTATTTTCCTGTAAAATAGGATTAGTAGGCCAAATAAACATGATCTTTATAGATGTAATGATAAAGTATTTTTAAAGATCAAAAAAATATGTAATTTTAGAGTTGAGAGTTCAAAATCTGTGAGTGTTCTGCTACATATAAAACTTTTATTAAGTGAAGTGAAAAAATCAAGATAAATTACATATGAACTATAGCCTACTACTGTTATCCAGGTCCATACTGGACTTAGGGCTGATGGAATTCTACATTATATTTTGGGAGTAAGCATTGTTAAGATAATTATAAGTGGTGACATTTTAGAATTTGAATTAATAGAATTTTCTGTGCAGGACTGGAACCGTTTCAAGTAGATGTTGAATTTGATAATTTAGCACAAAGTGGGAAGCATAGATGGCATAGGTCTATGTCATGTCACCTCTCAATTACTGGGCAGTCTTCTCAAACTCAGAGGGCTGTGTAACACTTTTTGTCATCCAATCCCTATAGAAAATTTTCTGGAATATTCTGCATCTGGTTTTCAGGCATTAATAACCTAGGCCATAAAGAGGCTGAGCAAAACAAAGTTGCTCTGGGTCAGATTGGAGAGATGAAAGAAAAATAAGTGAACCGAGAGCCAGGAAGTCTAGATTCTAGTTTCAGTTCTGCCTCCAAATGAAATTCTGGCTTAATTTCTTAATTTTCCTGAGCCTCAGAATCTGAGCTGTAAATACTGTTCTTTAACAAATGGATTCTAAGGCCTTTTCCATTTGTCATATTCTCTGATTCCAAATGCTTTGTAATTCCTTGGTCATGACATTTGGGTTAACTTAGTTATCATATCCCATCCACCCCAGGTATCTTCTTCTTTCCCTAGAAGCCCAGGTGCCATAACTGACCAGTGTTTCCTTTTTTTTTTCCATATGCAAAATGAGTAGGACAGAATAATAGGATAACCCATTTTTCTCAATCAATGATGCATTAACAGTCATCCTTTCATTATTCAAAATGAGGAAGAAGTAATTAATCTAAAATATTGAATGATGAAAAATGACTTTATCTCAGTCTGTGGGGTAGTATTTTAGACACATATGTTATATATGTGTGTTTAACAGGATGAGAATTAACTTTGAACAGAATAATAAAGCCACATTGTGAAGATCTGACCCAAAAGGAACTGGAAAGGAGCCCACTTCCACAATCTAATTCCAAACTCAACCTTGTTCTATAAGTGCCTCCAGGAAGAAAATAGAGTACAGAACACTAAGTTCCATCCTTTCTTAATTCTTCTCTGTAACATAAAACCTATCCAGTTGTTTGGGAATCTCTGCACTCAGAGAAAACAGGAAGTCATATGTCAATAAACCAAACAATTCAGAGAAATGCTTTTGGACTATTGTACAAGATAACTCTAAGATGTATAGATAACCTGTCCATAGATATGTGAGAATTGACTATAAATCAAAGGAAAATAATATTTAAGTAATTAATGCTTTCATTGATTTGCTCATTCATTCAAAAAACATTTACTGATCACCATTTTGCAACACTTCTGCTTGGTGCTAGGGTCAATAAATTAATGAAGCGCATACAACCACTGCCTTATATGAGCATACAGTTTAGAAGAGAAGATAAATTATGTCCATATGTGAGAATTGTCGAAGGCAGCACGAGGTAAATGCTGGAAGAAGAATTGTGATGAAAACAAATTTTACCTTGCTGTGATGGTCACATAAGTCTTCATTGGGAAAATATTCTTTTTGCTACATAAAGGCCCTTTCCAGTGATTTAACACACTTCTGTCAGTAACAGTGTTTCTTGTTATTTGTGTTTTTCTAAGTTAATTCTTATACATTTGTAAACTAGGGACACATGTCATTATCCCAGTTTTAAATGAAAAGCAAGGGATACTGGGAAGATGGTATGACAGTGGAGATGGCAGAATGGATTTTGTGTCTTACAAATCTTCACATAAGAACAGACAGATCTACTACACAGTAAACTTAAAAACACATGTACAACATTTAAAGCAAAACTAGGTGTTATGGATTGAATTGTATCCTCCCCCTAAAATTGTGTTGTAAATCCTAACCCCTGTAGTGGTTACAATCTCATTTGGAAATGAGTTTTCTTTGTCATGTTAATGAGAGAGTATTAGTGTGGGTAGTGTCTTAAATCAATCTCTTTTGAGAAAAGAGATTAAGCAAGCAAGCAAGAGAGGAGAGTTGGGAAGGAGCCAAGGAACAGAAGCTGAAGAGACAAGGATCTTCCCCCAGAACTGACAGAGAAAGAAGCCTTCGTCTAGAGCTGATGCCCTAATTTCAGATTTCTAGCCTCCTAACTGTGAGCCATGGTGGCACAGTGGTTAAAGCAATCCACTGCTAACCGAAAGGTTGGCGGATCGAAACCACCAGTGGCTCGGCAGGCGGAAGATGTGACAGTCACTTCCGTAGAGATTTACAGCCTTGGAAACCCTATGGGGTCACTATGAATCAGAATTGACTTGATGACAATAGGTTTTCTTAACCGTGAGAAAATAAATTTTTGTTTGTTAAAGCCACTCACTTGCGGTGTTTCTGTTACAGCAGCACCACATAACTAAAACACTAGGTGACAAGGTTTTCCTACAAACCCTACAACACTCCCATGTGGTGATAAAAAGTCACAAGACCTTCCAGATGTCAGCCTATGTGTGGGAGAAAGTAGAAATAAACTACAGGATGCCTGGTGATGCTGAGAATAGGAGAAGCGCATAATAATCAACAGGTATTTTCTAGAAAATATGAAAGTTTAATTTGGGAAAATGCAGCTTAACCTGGGATTTTTTTTTTCCTGTTCCAATAATGAGTGAGTGCAAGAGACTATGGTGAGACCTATGGAAAAGCCTAGCTCCTATAAATTCTTGAGGATCAGTGAGGGCTCCCTACAAGGTGAAAACAATGTTAGAAGGGAAACAAAATTGAGCAGAAAGGGACAATGCAGATAAAAGAAAGATAAAGTTTGGATAAAAATGGAGGAGACTGAGAGAGCCAGGGAATCTAAAAAAGCAACCTGCCGTATTTTTCTTAACTAGCTGGAAATAATAAAAGAGGGAACTCTTAAAAGGAAAAAGTGATTTGAACCAAGCCTGTTTCTAAAACTTTAAGAAAACTAGATTCAGATATACATGAGTAACAGAAAACTATCAAAGCCAAATCCAATAAGAAATTCTTATAAGAAAAAAGAGAAAAATGAGGCAGAAACAACCCAAGAGATAATAAAAGCATTCCAGAAAGATATGCTCAAAGGAAGTACATATCAGAGTTGCAATGTGCTATTTGAATACAAGCTAAAAGATGTTAATAAATCATGCAAGACATAAAAAAGCAGCATTGAGTTATAAAAACTTAGAAATGAAGTACAGTATGCAAGAAAAATAGAAGACAAAATCATTTAGAAATTAATATTAAACTGAAAGAGCCACAACAATAAATAAAAACAACAGACACTGGCTTAAAATACATAAAATGTAAAAAGAAAGAAATTTTAAAAATCAACAAGAAATGAAAACAGAAGCGATTTTTAAAAAAGGGATAAATATTGTATATAGGCAAAGGAGATCTATCTTATGAATAACAGGAACCCCTGAATAAGAAAATCAGAATGAATATTAAAACTTGTAATTAAAAAAATTTCCTAAAAATAAAAATAAAACCCCTGCATATCATACCATAAACCTGATGATATTGATCAAGGGATAAAACACCAAGATATAGTGTAGTATGTTTAAGATATTCTAATTCTATTATCCCCTGTCATTCCCAGTACGAAACTGTGTAGTCATGTAACTAGTTGTCATCCACCCTGGAGAAGGCTGAAATTGGGAAGAAATTACATCCATGAAAAATAACATTAGAAAACAAGAAAGAGCTTATGCTAAAGACAGGAAGAAAAAAAAAAAAAAGATAGTAAAAGGTTTGGAAAACAAAGTTGACGAACTCATGTAATATCTCAGAAGCCAAAGCACACTTTTAAAAGAGAGAGAATATAAAAAATAGGAAAGAAATGCTAAGAAAAGTAGATGATCAATTCAGAATGCCTAACATCTTTTTGATAGGTGATCCATAGAAAGAGAAAAAAGACAATGAAAGGGACAAGGTTAGATTCTAAAAGCATTAATAAAGGAAAAAAACTCATATGCAATTGCTAAGGAATAATAGGGCACTGAATTTCTCAACAGCAATCTTGGAAAGTAAAAGACAAGGGAATAATGTCTTCTAAATTCTGAGGGACAGTGATTTTTGCATCTAGACTTTCATACAGCTAACCCCTGATTTACAACAGGGTTTCAATCCGATAACTCCTTCTTGAATTGGTTCTGACATAAGGCAAATACTTCTTCTTATTTTTAGTTTTCATTATTATTGTCTTTTATTATCAGTATCTTTATAAATTCAATCTTTGTCTTTGGGTGTTGCAAACATTACATATAAAATTACAGATATATTTTAATACACATAGATATAAAAAATACAAATACACAAATTATAAAAATTTACTCCAACGATAAACAAAAGTTGGACAAAGTTAGCATTTTGTCTGTTGCGGTAATAACTACTTGTGGAAGGTTCTAGATCATCTGGCTTATCCCTGGAAATGGGGAAGGCATTTCTAGTCAGAAAATTAGTAGAGTTGTCTGTATGGACCTTTTTTTCTTTTTTCTCCATGTATTTCGTGGTAACATCTCACTGTTTCTCAAATCTGCCTATTGACTTTAGCAAAGCAATCAGCATTTGGGCTCATGTTTTCAAGAAATTGAAGCCCATGATTTCGTTTAGAAAAAACTTCAGCTAATCCTTTCATTGTAAAAATTTTTTTGACTACTTTTCTCCTTCCTCTTCCTCATTCTTTCTTTCTTTTTCAGCATTTCTTTCTTCTTCAAAATCAATTAAGTCCCGATCTGTCAATTTTCCTTCTTCGTGATCTATAAGCTGTTCCACATTAAGTTCGAAATTCAGCATTCTTGCCATATGGACGATTTATCTCTTTCATCATATTATCCTGATCAAATGTTTGGACTCTGTTCATTAAACACTGCCCAACTTTGTATCCTTTATGACTCTTAACACCAACACAGACTTCATTGTAGACCAGGCCATAGCCTGCTATATACAGTACTGTTTTGAACAGTCAATCATAAAATTGAACACCTACAAGTGAACATCTGAGAACGATAATATTAGCAAATTACACATTGCAAAATTTTATGTAGTTCATATTACTAACGATAAGATGTACAAAAAAAAGAAAAAATGGACAGAGGTAAGTGAAGTTCCTCGTAACTCAAGTACATAAATCAGGGACTACCCGTATTTAGCCATAATATCACTACCGTAAAGGGAGGGTAGATTAAGATGTTGTTTTCAAAGATTTAGAATATCTAAAAGTTGACCTCCCGTGCAGTCTTTCTAGGGACTAGAAGATGTGCTTCACAAATGGGAAAGTAAGTAAGAAATGAGAAAGACACACACACAGACACACACACAGACACACACACACGAGAGCAGAAACAACACAAAACGGAGGCAAAAAGAATTCCTAGAATGGTGATGAAGACAAATCTTATGATGATGCTGTTCAGTGTGAGTGTCCAGAGTGGATCAGGATGATAGATATTTCCAGGAGAGATATCCCGCAAAAGAAAAGAAAACTGGTGGATTTCTCCATATGCTTGAATTTAAACAAAAACCTTAATCACAAACTGCAGTATAATCATATTGGAAGAAAAGTATGCTGAGAGCGGGACAAGAAAATGACCATTTTTTATAGCAGGAAGTCAAGTGATATCTAAAATAATCATAATAATAAATAAATAGAGTTATGTGTATTATCTAGAAATATGGAAATAAATGTCAGTTAAAAGAATTGAAAGAAGGAATCAAAGTGATGAATCATCATAAGAAAGGAAGCTGCTATTTCTCCTTATAATCTCTTTTGTACTATTTAATTTTCTGAACTATGTATATATGTAACTTTGAGAAAAAAACTAAAATTTAAAAATGCCTATGCTAATTGTATTGGCAAGAAATTAGAAAAGAATATTTCAGAGAGCTAAGAAAAATTGAGTATAAATTTTTGAAACTAGTATCTGACTGTATTTTCATGTTAATATAGAAGTATAGAAAAAGTATCAGGGGGAATTTTAATTAAATCCTAACTGCATCCAGATAAAACAGCACATGCTGCCTTCACCCGAAGCAATTTTGGCTTCAGCACATATTCTGAAAATTGTAGTGCACTCTTCTTTCCTTAACAAACACCAAATTTATATTCATGAAAATTTCTGCCTGTGAAATATTTCTGATATATCTTGAGATGTTAAAAATTAACTTTAAAAATAATAAGAGTAACCATAATTTATGAGTTTATGAAGAGATGTCAAATGCATTTTTTGTCTGATCATCACAAAATACTGATGATGAACTTGAGTCTCATAGGATGAGCGAACAACTTTCCAATGGTCATAAAATTGAAGAAAGACTCAAGCCTTACTTCCCAATGTTTTGACACAAAGTTGAGTGATACTAGAGATTTTCCAAAAGAGAATTTTACAAATTAACATACATGACAAAACTTACTTAACTAGAACACTGGTTAATATTATTTAACCCAGATTATATTAGTATCTTTCCTTCCTTGGTATGAAAAAAAAACAGACTGTAGTTGGAATAGGAAAAAACAAATAAAAATCATTCTCTAATTCAGTATATGTAATTTTTTATTCCTCCATAATCTAGAATACTAATTTTTCAATATTTAAATTCTGGAACTTTTCAAAATTACTTATTCAGACTACTTGATGTTTCTGGAGATATAAATATAAATTGAAAAAAATGGATAAAGTAAGCTTTTGATAAAAATATACTATCCAGCTTAATAACTTACCTTAAAATATAGACTAATCTTTAGCTATGTTTTAAATTCTAAACTTTAGTCAAGAAGTATAATTACAAAGAGTATAACTCATTAAGTGCTCAGCTAAATGAATCCTCATGTAGCTAACACACCCATTTTACCAGCCCTCAGACGAAGAGGAAGAAAGACAACATTAACCAGCATTCCAGAAGCCCACCTTCATGCCCCTTCTCAATAAATGCTTTCCTCCAAATGTAATCACTGTCTGGACGTTTATCAGTATAAATTACTTCCTATTTTTGACTCTTGTGTCTGACTTCTTTTACCTAACTAACCTTTTGTGAGCTATGTAAGTATTGCATGTAGCAATAGTTTGCTCTTTCTCATTTCTGTACGGTACACTGTGCAATTTATAAATCTGTTTGATGGAGATGAGTTGTTTGCAGGTTTTGGTTATTAAGAATAGTGCTGCTGATGGGAGGGGTGGGGGGGAAATACTAAATAGATAATAGATAAGTGGTATCTTGGGTGAAGGGGGAGACAGTACACAATACAGGAGAAACTAGCACAACTTGTACAAGGAAAGGTCATGGAAGCCCCATAGACACATCCAAACTCCCTGAGGGACTGAATTGCTG
>NW_004443986.1:5965142-5996988 GCF_000243295.1 Trichechus manatus latirostris
AAAAAAAAGACGTTGAGAAGTTAGAGGGTTGATATGTTGTGGGGTTGTTAACCAATGTCATAAAATAACATGTGTACTTCTGTTTCATGAGAAACTATTTGTTCTGTAAGCCTTCACTTGAAGTACAATTAAAAAAAAAAAAAAGAATAGTGCTGCTATGAACACTTCTGTGCATGCTCTTTGGTTAGAAATAGATATTCATCTGTTGGATATATACCTAGGAGAATTGTGAGGTTGTGAAGTATGCATGGATCAGCTTTAGCAAATATTGCAAAAGGGTTTTCCATACTGCTCACACTAATGTTCACTAACACCAACAGTGTATAAGAAAGTTCCAGTTGCTCCACAGGCTTGTTGGCACTTAGTATTGTCAGCCGTTAACTTGGGCCATTTTAATACATGCATGGTAGTATCTGATGATGGTTTTAATTGACATATTCCTGACTTCCTGATTGCTAGTAAACTTCTGCATCTGTTCACATGTACATTGTCTATTCAGATACCATCTTTTTTTTTTTTTTTTTTTTTGATGTATCAGTTCCAATCTCAGGACATATTTCCTTTGAGTTGCCTGTCCTTTTCATTGATTTGTGAAAGTTCTTTATGTATTTTGGGCATGAGTCCTTGGACATACACACACTGAGAGGGCCCCGAACAATACAAAATGGATCCTTCCATCAAAGGACTCTGAAGAAGAACCAGAGTACATTACAGAGCTGTGACCTGGACCTGGAAAAAATATACCAAACACCTGACTTCGTGGGAACGTCAATTGAAACCCATTACCTAGTACAAAAACAATGTCATTAATCATTGTTCAGACTACTTGCACTTAGGCACATTGTTCTCCCAACATGGAAGCTTAGATCATACAGTATATAAACACCCAATCCTCATTATTGTGCATGGACCTCTACTCAGGTAACTCTTGGTGCCTCGCTGTCTGTCTTGAGATTACTGGTGCTGATCTCTGTATGTAATTGTTGTTGTTAGGTGCCATCGAGTTGGTTCTGACTCACAGCAACCCTATGTACAACAGAAAGAAACACTGCCCAGTCCTGCACCATCCTCACAATCATTGATATGCTTGAGCCCATTGTTGCAGCCACTGTGTCAATCGATCTTATTGAGGGTCTTCCTCTTTTTCGCTGGCCTTCTACTTTACCAAACATGATGTCATTCTCCAGGGACTGATCTCTCCTGATAACATGTCCAAAGTATGGGATACATAGTCTCGCCATCCTTACTTCCAAGGAGCATTCTGGTTGTACTTTGTCCAAGACAGATTTGTTTGTTCTTTCGGCAGTCCATGGTATATTCAATATTATTCTCCAGCACCACAATTCAAAGGCGTCAATTCTTGTTCAGTCTTCCTTATTCATCGTCCAGCTTTCCCATGCATATTAGGCAATTGAAAACACCACGGCTTGGGTCAGGCGCACCTTAGTCTTCTAGGTGACATCTTTGCTTTTCAACACTTTAAAGAGGTCTTTTGCAGCAGACTTACCCAAAGCAATGTGTCTTTTGATTTCTTGACTGCTGCTTTCATGGGTGTTGATTATGGACCCAAGTAAAATGAAATCCTTGACAACTTCAATCTTTTCTCTGTTTATCATGATGTTGCTTATTGGTCCAGTTGTGAGGATTTTTGTTTTCTTTATGTTGAGGCGTAATGAAGGCTGTAGTCTTTGATCTTCATCAGTAAGCGCTTCAAGTCCTCTTCACTTTCAGCAAGCAAGGTTGTGTCATTTGCATAACACAGGTTGTTAATGAGTCTTCCTCCAATTCTGATGCCCCGTTCTTCTTCATACAGTCCAGCTTTTCAGATTATGTGCTCTCAGCATACAGACTGAATAGGTATGGTGAAAGGATACAACCCTGATGCACAACTTTCCTGATTTTAAACCACAAAGTATCCCCTTGTTTTGTTCAAACAACTGTCTCTTGATCTATGTACAGGTTCCTCACGAGCATAATTAAGTGTCCTGGAATTTCCATTCCTCACTATGTTAACCATAATTTGTTATGATCCACACAGTCGAATGGCTTTGCAAGGTCAATAAAACACAAGCAAACATCATTCTGGTATTCTCTGCTTTCAGCTAGGATCCATCTGATATCAGCAATGATAACCCTGGTTCCCTGTCCTTTTCTGAATCTGACCTGAATTTGTGGATATATTGCTGTAGCCGCTTTTGAAAGATCTTCAGCAAAATTTTACTTGTGTGTGATATAAATGATGTTGTTGAATAATTTCCGCATTTGGCTGATCACCTTTCTTGGGAATAGGCATAAATATGGATCTCTTCCAATCGGTTGGCCAGGTAGCTGTCTTTCAAATTTCTTGCCGTAGACAAGTGAGCACTTCCAGTGCTGCATCCGTTTGTTGAAACATATCAATTGGTATGCTGTCAATTCCTGGAGCCTTGTTTATCACCAATGCCTTCAGTGCAGCTTGGACTTCTTCCTCCAGTACCGTTGGTTCCTGATCATATGTTACTTTCTGAAATGGTTGAATATTGACCAGTTCTTTTTGGTACAGTGACTCTGTGTATTCCTTCCATCTTCTTTTGATGCTTCCTGTGTCGTTTGGTATTTTCCCCATAGAATCCTTCAATATTGCATCTTGAGGCTTGAATTTTTTATTCAGTTGAGAAATGCCAAGCATGTTCTTCCCTTTTGGTTTTCTATCTCCAAGTCTTTGCACATGTCATTATGATACTTTAATTTGTCTTCTTGAGCTGCCCTTTGAAATTTTCTGTTCAGCTCTTTTACTTCATCATTTCTTCCTTTTGTTTTAGCTACTTGACATTCAAGAGCAACTTTCAGAGTCTCTTCTGATATCCGTTTTCTTTTCTTTCTTTCCTGTCTTTTTAATGACCTCTTGCTTTCTTCATGTATAATGTCCTTGATGTCATTCCACAACTCGTCTGGTCTTCAGTCATTAGTGTTCAATGCGTCCAATCTATTCTTGAGATGGTCTCCAAATTCAGGTGGGATGTACTCAAGGTCATACTCTGGGTCTCGTGGACTTGTTCTAGTTTTCTTCAGCTTCACCTTAAACTTGCATATGAGCAATTGATGGTCTGTCCTGCAGTTGGGCCCTGGCCTTGTTGTGATTGATGATATCGAGATTTTCCATCATCTCTTTCCACAGATGTAGTCGATTTGATTCCTGTGTATTCCATCTGGCGATGTCCACATGTATAGTCACATTTATGTTGTTGAAAAAAGATATTTGCAATGAAAAAGTTGTTGGTTTTGCAAAATTCTATCACGTGACCTCCAGCATCGTTTCTATCACCAAAGCCATATATTCCAACTACCTATCCTTCTTCGTTTCCAACTTTCACATTCTAATCATCAATAATTATCAATGCATTCTGTTCAATAAGTTTCAGACTGCAGAAGTTGGTAAAAATCTTCAATTTCTTCATCTTTAGCCTTGGTGATTGGTTTGTAAATTTGAATAATAGTAGTATTAACTGGTCTTCCTTGTAGGAGTATGGATATTATCCTATTATTGACAGTGTTGTACTTCAGGATAGATCTTGAAATGCTTTTTTTGACGATGAATGCAATGCCATTCCTCCTCAAGTTGTCATTCCTGCCATAGTAGACCATTTGATCGCCCAATTCAGAATGGCCAGTACCGTCCATTTCAGCTCAGTAATGCCTAAGATTTTGATGTTTATGCATTCCATTTCATTTTTGACGGTTTCCAATTTTCCTATATTCATGCTTCGTACATTCCACTTTTTGATTATTAGTGGATGTTTGCAACTGTTTCTTCTCTTTTTAAGTCAAGTGGGAGTCTGTATGTAAATTCTCTAGTAAAGCCTTGTCTGATCAACTTGGCACTTAACCGCCATTTTTTTTTTTTTGGAATCCGACCTGTGCCCATTGGAACCACTCCTGCCATGGGTCCAGTGGGGTGCAGTACACACGGACACACATAATTTTGAAAAATCAAGAGTAAAAGAGTAGTACATTTGCCCATATATTTACCTGTTCCGTTGTTCTTTCTTCATTCTTATTTTTGCAGATTTCTTTCTGTTGTCATCTCCTTTCTGTTTGAAGAACTTCCTCCAGCAGTTCTTTTAAGGTAGGTCTGCTGGTGACAAATTCTCTTACTTGTCCTTAATCTTTGATCTTAATGTGTATATTTTTTAATAAAATATTACAGAGTGTTAGGATTATTTTATTTATCTCCAGAGAAAGTTCTGCCTAGCCTTTGATTACCATTAGAGTAAGGCTTGATCTACTTCTGAACCAGCCTCACAGCAGGCGTAGCCCTCTAGCATTCCTAACAGGGAGCCTGAGCTGTGTGCTAGTGGTTAGTGGTTCACCTTCTTGACTGATCTTTGAGCTCCAATTTTTAATCTCCTCAGTTCTGTGAGAATGCTGAAAACTCCACTCTGCTATTTAATAGATTTCTACTTGTCTTTTCAGCTTTTAAGGCAGTTGACAAGTGTGTTAAAAGGAGCCCCACTGAGTGTCCTGATCGTATCTTTGAACTTTTTCCGTCTGGGATCTTGGTCCCACAAGTCCTGCTGCCTCAACAGCAAGAAATTGTATTTTTCCTCCCAGATTTGTAGAATTTCCAAAACCTGCCAGTTTCTCTTTATTTTAGCAGTGACTCTTTCTGAATTTTCAGCCTCCCTCAGCACCAAGAATCATCAAGTACTTCAAAGGTGAAAGTAGGTAGAAAGTCTGTGCTCTTTCTGAAATTCTCTTCTCTCTAAGATCTTGGCTTCACAAATTCTGCCTGCACAATCATGTCTCCTGTGTGGTTAAGAGCTATGGCTGCTAACCAAAGGTCTGCAGGTCAAATCTAATCTGTCCTATAGAGTCGCTATAAGTTTGGAATCGACTCGACGGCAATGGGTTTGTTTTCTTTTTTTTTTTTGTTATATCTGGAGGAGGGGTTATTTGGCTTCTCTAAGTGTTCTCAATAGGAGTATTGTTTGCTGTTTTCTGAAATTGATTCCATCGATGGCAGAAGGGGCAGATGAAGTACACATGTTTAATTAATATGTTCAAAACATATCTGTATCAAATTGTTTCTGATATTATTTTTATTTGATAAACTAATGGAGGATGTTGGCTAAGAACTTTTAGTTCAAATTTCCTACATATTTCACTGGAGCCATTAATAATTACTGATTTAAAATTCCTTCCTTCATTAAAAGTTGGACAAATCTAAGTTTGAATTTTATTTCTATCACTTCTTTGTTTACTAGTTTGTAAGATTTTGGAAAATTTACTTATTTTTTCACAGCTTAGTTTCCTTACCTATTAAATAAACATAAAAAGACATAAAGTCATAGATTTGTTGTGAGGATTAAATGAAATTATATATGAAAGTAACTAGTCAATACCTGGTCCATATTAACCAGTCAATAAGTGCTATTTCCTTTGTTCTTCTTCTTATTCTACCCTCCAATAATGATATAAAATGAAAATGAGGTAACGAAATGATAAATAATAGGAAGGTAATCAAAAAATAAGGAAACTGGAGAATTCCATGTGAATAATTGCGATTTGGCAATATTAAATGCCAATATGATCATGGAATAAGCAACTTATTTAGTTACTTATTCCTATCTATATAGTTTAATTACTTATTCCTATTTATATAAAGTTGCGAGAATGGAATAGTAGTTTAAAGACAAGGGAAAGTCAACAATATATAACTCACTACCATTAGGCATATGCCAAAAACCAAACCCGTTGGTGTCAAGTGGATCCCGACTCATGGTGACCTTAACTGATAAGAGTAGAACCCTTCACAGAGTTTTCTTGGCTGATTCACCAGGCCTGTTCTACTACAGCACTGCTGGGTGGGTTAACAGTCAAGCTCAAACCATTTGTACCACCCAGAGACCTCATTAGGCATACAGTAATCTGTTGCCATCCAGTGGATTACGTCAATACCAAAAAACCAAACCCATTGCTGTTGACTAGATTCCGACTCATAACAACCCTATAGGACAGAGTAGAACTACCCCATAGAGTTTCCAAGGAGCAGCTGGTGGATTCGAACTGCCGACCTTTTGGTTAGCAGCCGACCACTTAACCACTGCGCCACCAGCGCCCCACCTTCAGGCATATAGTAGGGCCCTAAATATATGTTTTAAAGGAATAAAGT
This sequence comes from Trichechus manatus latirostris, assembly GCF_000243295.1. Lineage (NCBI taxonomy): Eukaryota > Metazoa > Chordata > Mammalia > Sirenia > Trichechidae > Trichechus > Trichechus manatus. Next base: position 5,971,294 of record NW_004443986.1, read on the forward strand.
TGTGAATCAATTATTCATTACTCTCATGAAAGAGAATATATTACCCATTCTTATAAATTCATTAGCTCTTTCTAATGAATGATATCCATTTTATAAATTATCTTTGTCTGGTGAGGTATTTAGATAACTATTTGCTATCTCTGAACTGTCGAGCTGAATTTATGCATTTTTCTCCATCAACACCCCCCCACCCCGTCCCCGCTAACCAGCAACATAGGCAACATGCTAAGGCACAAGCCCTAGCTCCTCTGCTCCTCTTCCCTCCTGATTGTTGTTAGTTGCCTTTGAGTTGATTCCAACTCATGGCAACCACATATGTGCAGAGTAGAGCTGCTTCATAGGGTTTTCAAGGTTGTAATCTTTCAGGAGCAGATTGCCAGGCCTATCTTCCGATGAGGGGTTTGAACCACCAACCTTTCCGTTAGTAGTTGAGAGCTCAGCTGTTTGCACCACCCAGTGACTCTTCCCTCCTTAACCATAGAAATTATACGTTTTAAAGATATCAGATGTGAGAATTTTGACAGCTTTTCATTTTCAGCATATGTCTGGTGAACTGTATTACACCTTACTGTCTATAAAGGAGTCCAATGGAAAGAAAAAAATGGGGTAAAAGCATGGAAAATTATGCTTAAGAGGAAGGATGTAAGAAATAAAAGTTGCTGAGCTTAGAAAACAATTGTTTATCTAATTATAATATCTAAAAGATTTCATTTAAAAAAACCTATTACACATCCGGATTAGACTGATAGAAGAAAAGAAATGGTTTTGAATTAAAGCAAGTGAAAACGTAAACATTTAAAACTCTATAATGCTTCACTAAAGAAGACTGAGGAGTACTGTTCCCCAGATTCAGAGAAAGCAGACCAATAATTTAAAAATACAGACTTCTCTTTTCTCCCCTTAACTATGTGTATGTCTGATGTTGGACAAAATATTTTTGTAGATTAATATTAGCTTTTTTTTTTTTAATTAATCTGCTAGTCTCTGGAAAAGTCAGTAAAAATACAGACGAATGAAAATACAAAATGATGTGAGAAATAAATAGAGTCAGGGGTCAATGGAGATACTAAGAACATCATAAAACAAAGGGGTGGCGGATGTTTATCGGCCTAAATTTCAAAAGCCTTCAGCGAAACTGTCTCAGGCCAGCTTTCCCTGTTGTGAGTTGTTTTTTTTTTTTTTTTTACTACCTGTTCCTCACTTATAAAAAAAAGTTTTCAATCAGTGCAGATTACCAAATCAAGCATGATTTATATTTATAACTGCAGAGGTGAACCTGACTGTTTCATGGAGTGGGTTAAACCATTTTTTAGAGTCATCCAGCCTGCTTAATTTGAAAAGTAGTTGACAATGGCATGTTTTTGTGTAAGTTAATGATGTGAGAAATATGTACTGCATCCTGGGCTGTTTCAACATTCAGCTTAGAATTTCTAATACATTTCTTTTACTCTTTCCATGACACTTTAATTTAGTTCCACCAAATAATTCACCTTCGATTATATGCTGGTCAAGTGCCTAGATTTTTCAAATACAACTTTCTTAAAGAGTTTCTTTTCCACTAGGGATAGTTGAGCAAATGGAGTAAAATCATGTCAGTAGAAGCCTGGATTTGTTCCCTACTTGGTCCATGAAGAAAAGGAAAGCAAAATGGCTTCTGGGCAGTGTTCTATAAATAGTAACCTGCCAAGGACCTCAATGTTCAAGTTTATTGTGTCCTTTCTCCTTTCTTCCCCAGCAACCAATTGAGTCAATAACTCCAAGATTCTGGCAGAGAAGGCAGTTTCTGAGAGTCTGTAGCTGTGTCTTCATTGGTAGTTGTTGGAGCCGCTATTTTATGTAAGGAAAGGAGGAGTATATGAAAGAGAAATGAAAAAATTAGAAAGAGAATGCCGTAAATTTCTATCTACCTTGGTTTCTCTCTCTATGGCATTATCTTAAAGGAAAGATACTGACTCACCTTGTGTTTAGAGATGGAGTGCAGTAAAAAGTCCACTGATTTAGGAACCCAGACAACTGGGTTCTGCTCTCCGTATGGCCAGTAACTACTGCGTACTTAATCTTGGCACATTGTGGTTTCTGCATCTATAAAATGGAAGATTTTAGATCAGCTCATTTCTAAGATCACTTCCTACTTTAAAAGTCTTTTTTGGCTGAGGTGTAGCAACGCCTGAAGCCCACAAATTCTAAATATTTTCTGGGCCGTGCCTTCCAATGAATCCTTATTCCATATGTATCCTCAAATATTTGACAGCCTAACACTGCTCCAAGCAGTGGCTGTAGGTTTTGTCTGACAACTCTGAGTGAATATTTAAAGATAACACAAGAATTTGGAAGCGAATAGGAAGAAAAATTGCCTCTGCCTGCTGTGGCTCTTTCATAGCCTAGACAAGAAGGCAAGAGTTGGGCCACAGAATACTCAGTGGGAGGAAAAAATAAGAAGAGTACCTGAAAGTCCTCAACACAATACGGCATTAATAAAGACTTCATGTGAAAATTGTTTGAGAATAGACTAACACTGTATAGCTTTGTTTGTATAAGATTAGCTATTGGAGCATACCAATGTGTGTGTGTGTGTTTTCTCACACAAATCTTTAATGTACATGCTGGATCCTCAATTGAAAAAAAAGTATTTCTTGAGGGAACTTCTCTTTTTAGTCCAGAAAATCCACTCACTTTTATGCCTTGGTTCCTAAACTATCAACTTGGCAGGTATCTAGGGAGTACATCACACTCTGTCAGATACTGTGAAAGCATTGTACATTTAAAATTTCATTTGTTGCTCTTAAATACTTTTTATAGTAGCTCCTGCTCCATAGGAGAAAGATGTGGCAGTCTGCTTCCATAAAAATTACAGCCTAGGAAACCCTATGGGGCAGTTCTACTCTGTCCTGTAGGATTGCTATGAGTTGGAATCAACTCGATGGCAACGAGTTTGGTTTTACAGTAGCTATTATAAATTGAAAAATGTAAGCTCTGCAAGGTCAATTAAATTAGAAGCCAGATCTCCTTCACTTTAACTGTTTTTTCACTATTCCATGCAGTCTCTATCAACACAAAAGGAGAATTATCTCCAATATTGACTAATTCTAGACTCTGATGGATCCAAGATTAAAGTTTACCCTACTTACAAGCCAATAAATTAGTCTGTTACTGTTTCATGGATGCTGGTTGCGGAACAAGACTCCTGGTTGGAGACAAAGAAATTTGTTACTCACAGTACAGCAAGCAACATGAGCATCAGTAGATTTGCTTAGGTTACTGTATCAGTTTTCTTTTAGTGATATAACAAACTATCACAAACTCAGCATCTTACAACAACACAAATCTATAGGTCACAAGTCCAGTAATCAAGGTGTCAGCTGGCCCAGGCTCTTATCTGGAGGCTGTGGAGGAGAATCCAATTCCAGGCTTATTCAGAATTCAGTTGGCAGAGTTCTATTCAAATCCAAGTGGTTGTAGGACTGAGGTCCTCATTTTCTTGCTGACTGTTCAGGGGTTGTTCTCAGATTCTAGAAGTCACCCATATTCAAGATCCTCATTGCTCCTTTTCTGCATCTCTCAGACGTTCTCTTCTGCCTCTGTTCATAAGGGCTGAGATGAGCGTATTGGGTCCATTCAGACAACGCAGAATAATCTGCCTATTTTAAGGTAAAGTGTTTAGTAACCTTAATCATCTCAGCAAATTCCTTTTGTCGCATAAGGCAACATATTCATGGGCATGTTATTTCACCATATCCAAAGTCCCAGAGATTAGAAGGGAAATTTTCTGGGAGCTTATAATTCTTCCTACCACAGTTCCTCTGGCCCCCAAGTCTTATGGGAACAATGAGATATGGTCCAAATGGATGCTTACAGTTTGCATCCAAGTTGAGAAACTCTAAGCTGGGGGAATCTGGTGTTTTTACAGCAAGCAGTAACCAAGCTTGTTCTTTGTTCAAGGGGAGCTGTTACCTCACCTCTCAATGACACCATCTGCATAAACACAACCCTGAGAAATGATCTGTGTAAAGAGTGGTCAGGGCCTTGGACTCGTATCATAAGCAGGAAGACTTGTAGGAGGCAAGAAACTAATTGTCCCTCCCAACAGACTCCCAAATTTCTTGAGGAACCCCAAACAAAACCAATCTTAAATCGCTGAACAGACAGGTCATTCTTAACCAACTAATAGATCTCTTCACTTCAAGCTTTCAATTACAGCAAAAAGTGTTCTCACCGAATTTCAATAAAGAGGGAGTGGGAATGGAAATGAAGGTCACACTCAAATTCTATGCCATATTGGTAGGTGGGGAATAAATCTTACCATTTAGGTAAGAGACAGTCAGGAGTCAAGCCAAAACCTAGGAAAAAGCTTAGGATGACAGGTTAAAGAAAGAGATAATGGAAATATCCTTGATTATAATATCACAGGGGTCCAGGTTAGCAACTTTCCTCTATTGATGTGTGACTTTGGATGATTTGCTTAATCTCTGAGCTTCAGTTTTCCAGTCTAGTGGACGAAAATAAAAATACCTGAGCTGAAATTATCCCATGAAGTCATATTTAAACTAAAAAACAGTTTAGCTTAATAAAGAATGTCTGCCTTGAGCACTGTGCTGTATTGAAGAATTACCTATACGAGATTGAAATGACAACAGTAACTCTAAAGTACAGATGCGACCTCTAAGGGTGAAAGTGTAAGTTAACAGTGGTGAAAAATAAGGGCAGAGACACTGTGAATGGTGACACAATGTGAAGTATATGACCACTGTCAATGAACCGTACACGTAAAAATTTTTGAAAGAGTGTATGTTTTGTTGTGTATATTTTCACCAAAAATAAAAAAAGAAAATAATAATACTTACCCTATGGATTTATTGGGATAATTAAATAATTCCTGTAAAACTAGTAGCATGTTTGCTATAAAAAAAAAAAAAAAAAACCCTTACTGTCGATTCAATTCCGACTCATAGCTACTCTATAGGACAGAGTAGAACTGCCCCATAGGGTTTCCAAGGAGTGGGTGGTGGATTCGAACTGCCAACCTTTTGGTTAGCAGCTGAACTCTTAACCACTGTGCCATCAGGGCTCCACTATGTTTGCCATAAAAAAAAAAAAAAAAAAAAAAAAAGCCTGTTACTGTCTCTTCGATTCCGACTCCTAGCTACCCTATAGGACAGGGTAGAACTGCCCCCACAGGGTTTCCAAAGAGCGGCTGGTGGACTCCAACTGCCAAACTTTAGGTTAGCAGCCAAGGTCTTAACCACTCACCACCTATTTTGCCACCACTCCCCAACTATAAACGTATCCAAATATGAAGTAGCCTTGTATGAACCTGCCTTTGATATGACAGAACACCACAGCTTTCACCTCAAAAAAATATATATACACTAAGTATCAATAGGTATCATCTCTTGAATACCACCACGGTATACCATGCTTCCAATTCAGCATGACTATGTATATGATAAACGAACACATGCTCCCAAATTACATATATATATATAAATACATACATGTAATACAAATAATATAAAATACTTTACTTACACTTACTCCTAAGGGTAGAGAGACTTCAAGAGATAAATTTTGAATAGCATATGCTCAGAATTTTTGCTACAACTTAAAAGCATATATTAAAGAGTGTAGAAAAAAATCTTCCAAACTTTGGAAAATATGACCCTTCCTCTGAGGTAAATACTCACCTGAAAGAGACCTGGGGGAAAATTATGCTGGTTCCACTGCTCTGGGGCAGTTTCCACAAACTACTTAGGCAGAGCATAAATCCCCAAGGACCACCTACTCAAAAGTATTCCTTTTTTTTTTTTTTTTGGCATCACAACCCCTCAGTACAATTTCATGGTGTTATTTCTTGGCTTGCAATCATTATTATGGTTAGATTTTTTAAAGAAGTTCATTTTTGTGCTTTCCAACACAGGCTCGAATCCACAGTAGAAAATACATTTATATAATTATGTTTTCGTGTGTGTGCAACTTGTATGTTGGGCTTGCTCCCAGCCCACCTGGAACACCTTCGTGCGTTCTAGTTATCCGAGAGCCACATGGTGAACAGCAATGGGATGCTTCATTATATTATTACTGGAGGCACTTTGAAGTCCCCAAATAAAAATCAGCAGCTTTTTTATGTTTTTTAACTTTTCCTCTTTTGTTACAAATAAAGTGTACCCTGGTGGCACAGTGGTTAAAGTGCTTGGCTGCTAACCAAAAAGTTGGTAGTTCGAACCCTCCATCTGCTCTGTGGGTGAAAGATGTGGCAGTCTGCTTCTGTAAAAGATTTACAGCCTTGGAAACCCTATGGGGGCAGTTCTACTCTGTCCTGTAGGGTCGCTATGAGTTGGAATCCTTTCAACGGAAGGGGTTTGGTTTGGTTTTTTTCCTGCGTGCTAGTATTTTAGGTAATATTTGAAACCTGCAGTATAAAAAATAATAAAAATATTGGCCTTTAACTTTAGGCAGAGGTAAATTTTTTAAAATGACTGTAACATTCTGAGAAAGCTGCGCCTGTTTTTCTAACCCGGACACTGGAGTCTACAAAGTACAGACCACACCCTCAGAGCCTACCTCGGGTTTATAGAAGGCCTAGTGTGTGGTCAAGACCTCTAGACTTGCAGTAAAAAGTTCATACCAAGCCTGGGCTCATTAACACTGATGGCTTGTTATAATTAAGTCAAAACCCTCGGATGGCTAATGTTCCAGGCAATCAGTCCTCTAAGCGCACACCACCAGGATAAGGGCATCTAAGCTCCACAAAGTTTTCCAATTCTCAAGGATTCTGATTTTTAAATAAATATTAATGCTCCAATTCCTATGTTATGGAAAGAGTAAGGAGAAGGCTTAGGAATCAAGCCCACAAATTTTATGGTTAGAGAGAACTAACTACCTGACCAGCAGGCAGAGAAGGCCAAAGGCACACCAAACCACACAGCAAAAGCTCAGTTGGCCAAAACCGTGGCTGAGTTGAAGTGGATTTGGCCTTAAATATATTAATTCCAGGCACCTGGTGGTCTGAGAAAGAAAAGCAAAAGTAAGCAAACTAATGGGTATAAGAATAATCTTTGTTCCCTCTTCTTCCCCCCCCCCCTTTTTTTATTTGATGGTCCCTTTCTCATATGTGCCTCTGCTTTTCCCACACGGAAGTGTAAGGAGAAGAGAGGGCAGCAGGTGACATCATGGCTCTGCGATGCTGCCACTCTGGACAAAGAGGATTTGTCTGGAAAAGGCATTTTAAAGTCCCGTGCATTCTCCAGCCACATGAGGAGGACACTTGCCCTTCTAAGTGAAAGGGCTGATCTTCCACTTCCCCTATTTCTAAAGTGAAACTATACACTCTTGATAGCAAGCCTTGAAGCTTGCATAAACTGACTAGTAACTTCTAGACGATAAGTCTGAGCTATCAACTTCATCACAACTTGGTCCTAGCCCTTTGGGAATGTTGAACTTGATTTGGTCTTTCTCGATTAACTTTATGCAAAGCAAAGATAATAAAAACAAAAACAAACTTCAAATCAAATGCCAGGTACCATCATACTTTCATATTGTTGCCTTATTTAAATAAATATATATATGTATGTATATATTAGTTTTATTTTTTTAAGTGTAGTTATTTCTTTTAGGTAATTGCTTCTAAGAAGAAAGAGCTCCCTCTAGCTACCACATTCTGCTAACAAGCAAAACTTACCTTCAATGGGAGCTTATGTTTATATAGCAGTAAAACTATTCTGAATATCAGTGACAAGACTTCTGCAGAGTTATTAAACTTCTAATTTATTGGAATGCTGTTTTTCGTTTGTTTTATTTTTATTTTATATGTGGCAGGAAAAACATTTCTGAGGAAGACAATGAAGGATAGCCAATGCTAGGAGGAATTCTCTTTCAAAGCAACTGGAAATGTGTGATATTATTTAAGGTGAAGCTCTTCTTTATACACTTGATGAATATTGAGGGGAAAGCCAAGATCCAAAAATAGTTATATTTTAATCTCAAATCATATAAAAATTAAGCATAAAATGTCTGTAGAATGTGAAGTATTTTGTGTTTGTGTGAGTTCTTCTAAAAAGTCAAAGTTAGAGAATAATTTAGACCTGATGCTTCTATTTAGAACTAACTTGTGCTGCTGTTTTACTGAAAGGCACACTTCACTTCCTCATATAGCTGCTTTTGTCTGTCTATGCTTTTGGTATATCCACCTTTAGCTGTTAAAAGAAAACTGAAGCATATACACAATACACATCTAAATTATTTCAAAGTATCTTTTAACTGTGCCAAACAAGTAGGTCTTTACGAATTCTCTGTGAGGTGCTTAAGTCAGATGGGGATAGGCACCTCCCAAACAAACCAGCAGCCATCTTCCACACAGCTGGGTAATGGCTGTCTCCTCATTACTGCTGCCAGACAGTCGACTAAACGCTAGGTAGAGAAAACAGGACTAAAACAGGAAACTTGAGAAGTGTGGTATATGGAATAAACCAAAATTATGATAGATTGCCATACTCATAAAGATAAAAAGTTATCTAAAGGTAACAGTTAATTGTAATGTTCCTAAAATGAATAATAAAAGTTATCTTGAAATAAATTTATTGTAACAATTACTAGCATCTGATAACAATGGGGACTTTGAAAGGAAAACTTTTTTTTTTTGAGGGGGTTAAGAGCTCTGCTGTTAGCCAAAATGTCAACAGTTCCGTTCACCAGCTGATCCTTGGTCACCCTATTGGGCAGTTCTACTCTGTCCTATAGGGTCACTTTGAGTCAGAATTGACTGGACGGCAGCAGGGTTTTTTCTTTTTTTTTTTTTTTTTTTTAACATAGCTCAAACTTAGAATTGTTCTGGGAGAATTTAAAGAATATCCAGCACCCTCAAGTTCTCAGCTCTCTTGCTGGAAAAACTCACTGGCATTTCTTCACCCAGAGCTCTGTAGTGCTTTACCAGTTTTATTTTGCATGCATATACCTTGCACATGGGAGTAGTTATGGCACTCCGTGAAGCACAGTGGTTTTGAGGTGATATACATTTTCCACTCTCATCTCACTGAGCAAAGATTTCTTTCTCTGCATCAGTGTCTTTCTGAAAGGCAGCATACCACTTCTTACCATGATGTCCAACATTTCTTGGATACTTTAGATTCCAAAGCCAATTGGACATTATCTGTATGCTGTCATGAAACTAGTTGTGTGTGATTTCATTAGAATATTATGTGTTCCAAGCCATTCTTCAGTGTTTGCTTTGGTAATATATATATACTACAAACATGTAGCAGCAATTTCAGAGATTGTCCCCACTCTCGTTAACTCTTCAGGTGAAAAGCAAAAAGTACCACTGCTTCCTTTTTTTACTCCTCAGCTATTAAATCCCATATACTGGAAGCTGAATCCAGACATTGACCTGTGCATACCATGAATTAATATCTGTAGATTCAAGTTCTGTTTTCCACTGATAGATTTAAAGGGAAAGCAGTTACATAAAATAGGGAAATTAAAAAATATATATTTTTGATGTCTTTTTTGAGAAAAATGTTCCTGCTTTAAAAAAAAATGCCAAAGAAATCACCAGGGGGGAAACAAGTTTGGATTTTCTTAAAAAAAAATGTATTTCCAGTTTTTCCCTCCAGAACTTTTACTTATACACAGCTTTATTAACATTATGGAGTTTCTTCTCTGTGCTTTCCTCTTCCATGATATTGATCTGCATTAATAGTTTCTGAAATCTAACAGCAACCAAAGTGGTTTGCAGCATCTTAGTTTCTGCACTCAACTTAGAAATCTTTACAGTGTAAAAACGTTTTTCATTTGTACACTAGAATTTGACCTGCTATTTTTGCATTATTGCCTAATACTTATTATATTGCTTACTGAAATTACTAATAATCATTAAGTACCCATGATATGCAGTTGACACAAACTTCCTCACTGAAAGTGAAGAGGACTTGAAGCACTTACTGATGAGGATCAAAGACTACGGCCTTCACTATGGATTACACCTCAACATAAAGAGAACAAAAATCCTCACAACTGGACCGATAGGCAATAACATGATAAATGGAGACAATATTGAAGTTGTCAAGGATTTCATTTTACTTGGATCCACAATCAACATCCATGGAAGCAGCAATCAAGAAATCAAGGACACTATTACATTGGGCAAAACTGCTGCAAAAGACCTCTTTAAAGTGTTAAAAAGCAAAGTTGTTACTTTGAGGACTAAGGTGAGCCTAACCCAAGTCATGGTATTTCAATTGCTTCATCTGCATGAGAAAGCTGGACAATGAATAAGGAAGACCGAAGAATTGATGCCGATGAATGATGATGCTGGCAAAGAAAATTGAATATACAGTGGACTGCCAGAAAAACAAACAAATCTGTCTTGGAAGAAGTACAGCCAGAATGCTCCTTAGAAGAAAGGATGGTGAGACTTCATCTCCTGTACTTTGGACATGTTATCTAGAGGGACCAGTCCCTAGAGAAGGATATCATGCTTGATAAAATAGAGGGTCAGCAAAACAAGGAGGAAGACCCTCAACGAGATGGATTGACACAGTGGCTGCAACAATGGGCTCAAACATAGCAACAATTGTGAGGATAACGCAGGAGTGGGCAGGGTTTCGTTGTGTTGCACATAGGGTTGCTATGAGTCGGAACCAACTTGATGGCACTTAACAACAACAACATAACCTAAAGTTTGGTAGTTTGAACTCACCCAGAAGTACTTTGGAAGAAGGGCCTGGCAATTTGCATTCATAAAGAATAAGACAAGAAAACCCTATGGAACGGTTTTACTCTGTAACACATGGGGTTGCCATGAGTGGGAATCAACTTGATGGCAAGGGGTTTGGTTTTGGTGTGCTAGACTCTGTATTAGGTGCTGAGACACAGCAGTGTCTTGCATGATGGAGTTTCAAGGTTAATGTTGGAGAGGAATAAAACAATATGAATGATTACATTGTTACAGTAGTAATACATTAGAATAGTAGAGGGATGCATGAAGTGCTAGGAGGACACCGAACACATACCTAGTATTACTCAAGGCTTAGGGAAGGTTCCTAGAGACAGTGACCTTTGTATGGAACATTCTTGTTGATTTCTGATCAAACATTCAATATTTTGTTATATAAGATTTTGCCTCACCCTCTGAATTCTATTTGCAGGGAAACTATTTTTAATTTGTTCATGGTTACCATCAGTAGGCAGATAAAATTACACGGAATTTTCTATTGTGTTGTGGAAAAGATAATACTTTCTGCTTATCTATCTATTTATTTATTTATGTTTGCCTCTGGAAAACAGGATAATTCTAACTCCTTTAAATTCACAGGACCTAGAGACTGAAACTGACTCAGAACCACAGGATCCTGTTCTCCGTCTGGAGCCAGGATAGTCATTCATAAACACTCATAAGGGGTTAATTTTTTAATCTGTCATCTTCTAACAGATTGTTGGAGAAGAAACACCAGGATTCTTAATCTTTTGGGGTGACCCTTGGAGATTCTGAGAAGCTGCACACTCCTGACTCAGAAAGATTTAGAACAGCAAACTGAATCCAAGCTTACACAGCAATCCTTGGGAGACCAAAGTATGTCTCGATCCAGAATTCTCCAGGACTTTTCTGGTTATCCTCAAGTTGGTGAGGACAACTCTCCTTTTCATTTAGCAAATTTCATACTGTCAACTTTTCAAAAAAAGTCACATGTTCAGAGTTGGTATTTGAATTAAAAGCTGCTTTAAAATAAAACCATATTTGACACAGAAGGCACTCAATTTGGAATTCTCTCCTACTTTTTCATCCAGTTAAGTCCAACTTAATAGTTTTTTGAATACGACAGAGTAAAATTCATAGTTCATAGGGTGGATTTAGGTTTCAACTTTCGACTTATTTTTAATCAGTCAAATGTCTTTTGAACGTACACACCAAAGTAAGCTGAAGATCGGGCGTATCTTTGAAACTTGGAAAAAATTAGATATTTAAACGATACTGCAGCAAAGAAAATTAGACTTGGAATATTTGAAAATTACTTTGTTTCTCTTTGAATTTGATTTTATTCTGTACTTCATTTATAAACATTTATGTTAATAAACATAATGATTTTGCTCATGTAATTTAAAGATTATTTTCTACCCATGTCTGTTGTCATTGTTGCCAGTTGCTGACAAGTCAATTCTGACACACCGCAACCCCATACGTATCAGAGTAGAACTGTGCTCCATTGGGTCTTCAACAGCTAATTTTTTGGAAGTAGAACATCAGGCCTTTCTTTCGAGGAGCCTCTGGGTGGACTCAAACCATCACCCTTTAATTTAGTAGCCAAGCATTTTAACTGTGACATCACCCAGGGACCAAAAAATAAAGCTAAACAAATTCCATCATAGCATGAATAGAAAGCTATATTAAACTAAGGACTGTTGCACATTTTTCAAGGTATTTTTATTAAAGTTTGCAAATCCAATGCAAAACTAATTTATTATTATCATCATCATCACCACCACCACCACCATCATTATTAGTTAGAAATGGGCCTTACTAATATGGAAAATTTGGCCACTTGTGGAATTTCTCACTCTAACAAAGATAAGTTACCATTTTGCCTAAAGTAAAAAAATATAAAGCATTCCTCTTTCATGAATGGAAGAGGGAGTCCAGAGACAATATAATTTTATAAGTGTGGGAGTGGGACAGGAGAGGGAAAAAGAGAGGGTAGGTCACAGTAGAAAAAGCCAGGAGTATGGCACTTCCATGTTTCCTTTTCCAGCTGAAACAGACAGTAAACAACTAAGGTATCCCAGTCAACATGAGAAATTTATATGTGGTGTTGGGCCATAGAGACAGCACCCTGTGTGGGTGGCTACCTTGAAATGGAAACACTGAAACCCAGAACACAAGGTATATGTCAGCCCACTCCCCAACACATTTTAATGTGATTGATTTTAGTGATTATATTCAACAGTGAAACTTTACAATTAATTGTAATAAACTCTAGCAGGGCACTGACTTTAGACTACGAAGACTTCTTTATGAGAAAACCAATAATACTTCCCTAGCTTAGGGCTGACTAGTTCAATATCTCAGTCTCCTTTTTTTCTATTCATTGCCTGTTCTCTCTGCAGTGATCAATAATTAGATCAAGAGAAAATCTCAGAAAGTTCTAAGAAATATTCATTTCTAAAAGGAGAGAGCTCCATCCTAAGAGGGAGTTGCTGTCAAAAACATCCAAAGTGATAGAATTTCACAAAATAACTGGCCTGTCTTCATCGAAAATGTCAAGGTCAAGAAAAACAATAACAACAACAAAAATTCAGAAGTCTTCCAGATTAAAGGTGATTAAAAGGACAGGACATGGCCAAGTGGGATTTATCCCAGGAATGCAAAGATGTTTCAATATTTGAAAATTAATCAATTCAATTTACTTTATCAGATTAAAAAAGAAAACCCATATGATTATTTCAATAGGTGCATGAAAAGTATTTTTCAACCTTCATATCTATTTATAATAAAAAAAAACTGTCAACTAACTGAAGGTATTTTCCCCAACTTGATAAAGAGTATCCATAAAAATCCTATAGCTAATATCATACTTAATGATAAAAACTCAATGCTTTCATTCTAAGATCAAGAACAAGATAAGGATATTTTCTATTATCATTTCTAAACATCATTATACTGGAGGCCTTAGCCAGTGCAATAAGGAACAAAAAATTAATTTAAAAATCATACAGATTGGAAAGAAAGTGTCTCTTTATTCACAGATTACATGATTGACTATGTAGAAAATTCCAAAGCATCTACAAAAGTTACTAGAACTAATAAGTGAATTTTACAAGGTCACAAGACACAAAGTTACTATACTAAAATTAACTGTATTTCTATACACTACAAATAAAAAATTGAAACTTTATATAAAAATAAGACCAAGAAACACCAAACCCATTGCTATCGAGTCAATACTGACTCATACAATACCATTATAATACCATAAAAACATGAAATGCTTAAGGGTAAATATAACAAAATGTGTGCAACGTTTATATGCTGAAAACTACAAAAGAACACCTAAGTAAAGGGAGAGACATATCATATTCACAGATGAGCAAAAAAAAGCACCTGAAAAGATGCTCACAATCATTAGCCAAGTAAAGACATCAAAACCATAATGAGACACTGCTACGCAACTCCTATAATGGCTACAATTTTAAAAACTTGGCAAATACAAATGCTGGCAAGGATGTGGAGCAACAGCAACACTCATACGTTACTAGTGAGAATGCAAAATGGCACTACTATTTTGAAGGAATCTTCTATAGTTTCTTTTAAAGATAATCACATACTGACCATATGATCCAAAATTCCCACATCTAAATATTTACCAAAAAGAAATAAAAACACGTGTCCACCCAAAGCCCACTATGTGAATGTTTATAGCATTTTTATTCATAATCGACAAAAACTGTAAACAGCCCAAATGTTCATCAATTTGGTGAATGGATAAACCAATTATAGTACATCCATACAATGGAATACTACTCAGTAATTAAAATATGAACTATAGATGCTTGCAGCAATATGGCTGAATTACAAAAGCATTGTGCTAAATGAAAGACGCCAGACACAGAAAACTACATAATGCATGATTCAATTAATATGAAATTCTGGAAAATAGAAAAATACAGGGAAAGAAATGAAATCAATGGTTGTCAGGGGCTGGAGTTGGTGAAGAGGATTACATATAAAATGAGATGAGGAAACATTTTGATGTGCTGAAAATATTTTATATCTTGATTTTGGTGGTTGTTAAATGGCTGTATACATTTGTCAAAACTCACAAAACTAGACACCTAAATTGGGTGAATTATATTGTATGTAAATTATAGTGTAAAAAAGACACTTTAAAAATAAAAGACATGGAAACTAAGGCAAACCATGCTAAATCTTTATTGGAAAAAGAAAGAAGAAACAAAACAAAAAAACCCAACCTGTAGAGGACATTTTCAGGACAATTGACAAGATTTTAATATGCTCTATTGGTTAGATAATATTATTGTGTTAATATTAAAACTCCTGATGCTGATTATTTTATTGTGGTCATGTAAGAAAATGTCCTTGTTCTCAGGAAATATGAACTAAAGTATTTATTGTTAAACAGACATGGTGTTTCAAACTTATTTTAACATTGTTCAGAAAAAATGCATGTGTGTATGTATGCATATATATACATAAATGTGTGTCTATGTATATGTATGGAAACCCTGGTGGTGTAGCGGTTAAGAGTTTGGCTGCTAACCAAAAGGTTGGCAGTTCGAATCTACCAGGTGCTCCTTGGAAACCCTATAGGGCAGTACTACTCTGTCCTACAGGGTCACTATGAGTAGGAATCGACTCGACAGGAATGGTTTATGTACATGTATACATATACACATGTATATATACACGCTTGTATACACACATTTGTATACATACACCTATATTTCTGTCTATAGGTATATGTATATATATACGTAAATGTGTGTCTGTGTATATGCATACGTACATGTATACATACACAAGTAAGATAGAGGGAAGAGAAGAGGAGAGAAGAGAGGAGAAGAGAGGAGAGAGTTGAGATGAATGATAAAGCAATTGGGACAAAATATAAACAGTGAATTGGGTAAAGGGCATGCTGACTTTTCTTATATTATTATTGCAACCTTCAGTATGTTTTAAATAGAAAGACGGAATATTTTTAAAAAGAAACTAAATGCAAAATGTTTGGGAAAAGAAAAAAAACTAATGTTCATAGAACATTTGATATTTTTTTACATCAAAATCCAAATGAATCTACAGAAAAGGTTTAAGCATTAAAAGAGATATAACTATTGTTTTAGTTACTGTCAAGTCAATTTCGACTATAATTACAATACTCCAAAATTTATATATATACATATCATGTAATATATATAAATATGAGAAATGGAAAAAATTAAAATTGGTACAATGTAAAATTGCATCAAGAAACATCAAATGCCTGGGAATTAAAGAACTAAGTTAAATTAAATAATACAAAAATAAATGGAGGGATACAACATAATCATGGATTAGAAGACTCGGTATTGTAAAAGCGTCTACCAATTCACCCTCAAATTAATCCATAAATTTAAAGGAGTTCCAAGAACTTCCAATAAGTTTTGTGTGTGTGTGTGTGTGTGTTTTGGAGGGGTTGGGGAATAGATTCTGGTATATATATAGAAAACAAACAAACAAACAACGATCTTATAAGAGAAAAACAAAGTGGAAAACTTACATAATCACTTATAGCAAGATTTACTATCTCTGCTTTAATTAAGACAATATGGAATTGGAAAAAGAATACACAAATGGATCAATGGACCAAAAACTATAGTTCATATATCAACCCATCTTTCTAGCTACCCATCTATCTACTTTATTCATGTAAAATGGATAAGTAGATGTATAATAGTCACACAGTGGAATATTTACAGCAGTGAGAATGAACAATCTGTAAGTACATGGAAAATAAGTTGATGCTCACAAACACGATGAAGAACAAAAGAAGACAAAAAAGAGGATATGCCATATGATTCCATTTACATTAAATAAAAAAAAAATTTTTTTAAACAGACTAATTGGTGCTGGTAAAACTGTAAAACACGCATACTCAAGTGATTGGTCATGACTGGAAGGGAGCATAAAAGGGCTTTGGGGTGCTGAAACTAATTAGTATAAGAAAGTCCAATATGCCTTTTACCTAATTCACGAAGTCTTTACATTTTGCCCTAAATGCTTTATCATTCTTGACCTCTCCTCTTTTCTTCTCTCTTCTCCTCTCCTTTCCGTCTTCCCTCTCTCTATATATACATACATATATAGTGGGTTTTCTATGATTATGTTCAGTTTATTAAAATGTATCAAGCACTAAACTGATGATAAGTGTATTTATCTGTAAGCCTGCTATATTGTTGTTGGGGACTGTCAAGTTGATTCCGACTCATAGTGACCCCCATGTGACAGAGGAGAACTGCCCATACTTGAATAAATTTTGGGTTAAAAAATACACTTTGGAAAAATATGATAAAATTAGAAAGAGTTAAATTAAGTTCTTATTTTTCCTTGGACTAAGTTTGGGGAAGAGAGTGTGGTTGGAAGAGGAAAAGTAGAGCGTGAAATACATACAATTTGTTAGCATTTTTGCATTTATCTTAAATGAAAATACAGTGTAAAGCAGCCTAAAGTTTAGCAGTAGTTGAGTGCCTATGCTAACATGGAAAGTTGGTCAAAATTAGCTGCAGAAACATTTTCAAGGGATGCCTTTGATTTTCTCTGTTGTAATGTACAGGCCAAACCTTAGAGGAGCCTTTGAAGGCTACCAAAAAGTTGGGCTCACTGCTGGAACACTTAACTCCTATGACCTTTACTGAAGGCTTGCCAGGAGCTCCACAGAACACTGTGTTGTTTCCTGAAAGAAACTGTCACATGGGATTAGAAATTCAGTTAGAAATTTGACTTTTACCTATAGGTGCTGGTGTGACAATTAAACTAGAGAATTTTTTAAAAATAAAAGGTCTTACTTTTGGCTGCTCGTAACTACGTGAAAAGCTAAAAGAGATGTTCTATGCATGTCAAATGCGTATGTGTGTGGTGACAATAACCTTACATATCACTCAAATTTCCTTTGAGACATTTCACGATGCTTGGTTTGCACTCAGCCTATTTCTAGCCATCTTTCTAATCTAAATTCTTGTATGGAGTTTACTTCATTGATTCCCCACCTGTTTTTTTTCAAATTCTCACCCTCACCAAAAGAAATTACTATTGGTACTTTCATTGGGATTGAATTAAACATATAGATTAATTTTCAGAGAGACTTAAAGCTTTACTTGATAAGCTGTTTTCTAATCTCTTTTTTTTTCCAAACAAAGAACTTAAGTCAAAGAAAATTCTAGATGTTAGTAAAGAACTTCATTTTATCTTGAATTGTCATTATTGTTAGCTGCCATCAAATTGATTCCCACTCATGGCAAGCCCATGTGTGTCAGAGTAGAACTATGCTCCGTGGGGTTTTCAAGGCTGTGAACTTTTGGAAGCAGAACTCCAGGCCTGTCTTCTGAGGCATCTCCCAAGGGGTTCAAACAGCAAACCTTTTTGCTAATAGTCAAGCACTTAACCATTTGCACCATCCAGGGAGTCCTTTATCTTGAATAACCAAAAACCCATTGCCATTGAGTCGATTTCAACTCATAGCGACCCTATAGGACAGAGTAGAACTGTCCCATAGCTTTCAAAGGCTGCAAATCTTTACGGAAGAGACTTCCATATCCTTCTCCTGTGAAGCAGCTGGTGGATTTGAACCACCAACCTTTTGGTTAGCAGCCAAGAGCTTAACCACTGTGCTACCAGGGCTCCTTTATCCTGAATGGAAACTCTAATAAGGAGCAGAATATATTGATTTCATTTCCCCAAGAGACTGTGAGGTTACGTTAAAAAATGTACTGTTTGCTGGATTTGAATTAAAAATAATGCTTATATCTCATACATTTACAATATGAATGAGAGGAAATATAAATTGCATTCATCTATTAATTCCTAAAGTGAGGAATTAATCTTTACTACGTTTTGTATTTGTCATTTATTAAAGCCAGTATTAAACAAATCATAATAGTCCTATTATGTATCTTTATATGAGTGCACAGTAATTACTGGATTTTTATTCTAAAACTGTCAGCCAACAGAGGAGCAGAGGCACATGACTCTTTTGCCCTTCAAATGTCTCTTAATGGATGTTAAGAAAAAAAAAAACAAGATACTTTCTTGTGAACAGAGAAGCTTTTAGTTTCTAATGGAAATAAATCACATTGAATATGCAAACTTCCTGTGCGATAGATAGATTTTATTGGTGCTCTTACTTTTATCAGACAGTATCACTGAGGTATTTACGTATAATAAATAATAATTCTTACAGTAAATGAGGACTTTCTTTCACTTGGTTATTAATTATAGAAAGTAACCTCGAATCTTTGGATGCTCTGCTGAGTTGCTCAGATTGAGAAGTACAAAGTGAGACCCTGCTGTGTGGGTAAACTGATGACTCACTTTTAATATCAGGTTGAGCCAGGAACTCAGACTCTGCCAAGTTAACTCCACAGGGAGTCCCACTTCAACCCACTCACATTTCCTAATAACAGCACTCTATTTCAACAGTGCTGAAATAAACTGTGCTTCACTTTGGCATTTTGATTTGTAAATGAAGGTAGCATGTAAAATAATGAATTGCACTCGTGTCCCAGGATAAAGTTTTAAACGAACAAGTTAAAAGAACACCTATATTATGACAATGGCATACAATCGTGTCCTATTAGAAATTAGAAAAGATTCATTTGTAACATCCTTTTGCCCTCATTTTGGTTACAAAATGATTCCACCTGCAATACCGTAAAGATAACGACGCTGTTATTCATATTATGAAGATGATGGTAGGGAGGAGGGGCATTTATAAATTTATGCTTGTGAAAACAGGAGTTTGAAAGAGGTTTAATTTATAAACCTGGGGCCAAAGAAGTTTCATGTGATGTAGGCCATGCATTTCTGTGTTTTGACGTTGGGATTTAAGCTATCACACTGCTTAGGATTTTTATGACCCCTTTAGACATGTTTATTTGAAATCTCTCTGGCTTTATTTGGTGAACTTTAGACATGCAAAAGCACCCTAAGGGCACACACTCACCTCTGGCAGATTTGTTTCCAATTTTTCCCTTTTTAGAACACTCCTGCTCCAACATGATAGCCAGCCACACAGATCAAAAGCCCCATGTTTATTGTCCTGGCCACATGATGGAAAATATATCTCTGGTTAAGCACTGCTTTAGATTTCCTGCCCGAGAAGACAAAATACTTTCTGTTCAGACACAAAGATTGTCCTTAAAAGAGGCTTGTGTTTGCCTGCGAAGTAGCACTGGCCCGTAGATGGCAAATCCAGCATTTTGAAATGTTAACAAATCACTGTTTTGGTTTTGTTTCTTTAATGTTCACTTCCCTTCCCTCTCCACAACAGCACTGGGGGCTTTTGTAATCGGCTAACCACTTCAGTGCATTTTTGTTCTTCCCTGCAGTGAAAGAAGAAGTCGGGGATGCAAAGAATTGGTAATTTGAAATGCTTTAAAACTGAGCTTTGAGAGGTGAGCCACAAAAATCAGTCACACTTCTTAGTTGTGTGTGTAGTGCTTTCAAGATACTGCAGGTGTATGTTTAGGGAATTAAATAAACAATCCTTTGATTGCACAGATCCAAAATCTAGTGCAAGACTCATGGACACACTCTTACTCAACAGTTGGTTTTCAGTTACCGTCACTTCTGGGAGGTCTTGAGTTCCCAGACAGTGCAAATGGTTAACAGGCTCAGCGACTAAATGTAAAGTTGGTGGTTTGAATTCACCCAGAGTTGCCTTGTAAGAAAGGCCTGGTGATCTACTTCTGAAAGATTATAGCCGTTGAAAACCCTGTGGAGCGCAATTCTACTGTACAACACGTGGGGTCTCCACGAGTGCTGGAATTGACTTGATAGCAACTGGTTTCTGGTTTTGGGAAGCAGCCATCTGTAGTTATGCTGTCTTACAATACAGATGTGGTGGCTTATTCTATTTAGAAATCCTATATTGTAACCTGAACTCGTTCTCTATTCTGCTTTGTAGGGTAGGCTGACCCTGCCTAGACTGCAAATTTTGAGTGGTTTAGGAATATGTTTACTAAATTTTAAGACTCAGAAGAAAAAAAATTAACAATGAACTCTGACCCAGAGCATTGCTCCTCAATCCTTATACATAAAATATCTTAGCAGAGTGGCTAGTTTTCTTTTTTCCTTGCTTCCTCTTTTTCTTTATTTTTCTTCTCCTCCTTTTTTTTTTTTAGCAATAACTTGTTCTTTCCTATCACAAAAGCAAACCATGTTAATTGTAGTAAAATTCTAGAAATAAAAATATAAAAACTTTGATAACCATAACACCCACACTCAAATACCGGTCCAGATTTTGGCTCACTATTTTTGCTTTTCAGTTATCTAATTCAACTTTCATTAAAGAATTATACAGTGTTTAAATTATCTCCTTGGCAGGTGGTAAATGCAAATTTAACTTGCTTAATACTCATATTCATAGAATAAGTTGCACTATATATATGCTATTGTTCTATTCAATAGCAAAACCATCACTTTCATGTCACATGTGTATCTTTCCAGACTGCCGTTAAAGATGGTGCTAGTCTGCAATTATTGTGTATAATTTCAAGGCCATAGTGAACATTTTGTAGCTTTGGAAATAATGAGTTACAAAAACCATTACACTTAGAATTGATAAAGAGTTTAAAATGACATTTGTTCCAATCAGAAGAATGAAATGAAAAAGTTATTATTGAAGGTAGAGATTGGCAGATGGTAAGAGAAGCCAACCCGATATGTGAGGGATACTGCATTAATTTTCCACTTACAAGCGATTGGGTGCATTCATTAATATCTCACAAACATATGTAAGCTACACTATGACTATCTGTCTTATGACCTAAAAGCAGCACAGAATAGTATTTTAAGAAACACCATTCTAACATTCCAGAATAATATAAAGACAATGTGAAAAATTCTGGAAAAATGGTGGTAGAGGTGGCAGCAACATAGTTCTTAAATATTCCTGAATCCCCCCATAAAATGGATGGGGTAACTAGCATAGGAAAATCTAAGTCAATTGCATGAACCAGAGTCAGATAAGATACTCTTATATTAGCATCTCTGCAGGAGGAAGTTGAGGGAAGGCAACTGTGCTTTTGATGGCCTTGAGAAACTGAGCATCAATGGGTATCCCTGAAAAGCTAGTGAATTATACTCAGCACAACAGCTAAAACTGGGAGGAGGTTTTTCAGGATTTGATTCAAAAACAGACCTAGATGTTATAATGGCTGACAGTACTAAAGCAATCTGGACTCTAAAAACTACAAAATCAACAAATTAAGATAAATCATCTCATGGAGGCAAAACAGATACAATAGGGGCAAATAAAAGATAAGGTCCTGATAAAAAGGGTGGGCAAAGGAGCAGAAGAGACGGATAAAAAAAAATAAGAAACTATCTTATTATCTATTTACAAAACAATGGAAGAAAAACTATAGATCCATGAAGCTAGAGAAGTTATTTTGATCTACCTTTCCTCCTAAATATACAGGAAATTTAATTTAAATTAATAATAAAAAATCAATAAAAATGATTATAGTTGAATCCTATAAAAGTTTTTATAAGAAAAAAGATAATAATGAGAAGAATAATTTTCCTAAAAACTGAAACCAATATAGAAAGAAATGTCCACAAAAGAAATTAAACTGTATTATAATATTTCAAAATGATTTAAATGTTATTTTTTAAAACTATAGAAATTATAAGCAAACAATGCCAATTAGGAATTAGGTGATTGGAGAAAGGGAATTTTGAAAAGAGAGGTGATTGAACTCAGAAAAGAATTAGAAAGAAAAAGAAATAATTTCAAAAATGAAGACTAAACTAGAATGAACACAAAAATAAACACAACAACAGTAATGTCTTAAAATATATGGAATGGAGAAAAAAATTACAAGTAAAAAAATGAAGAAAAACATTAAAAAAGTCATGACATAACACCACCTGGGGGCTCTGGTCTCATCTGCAAGGTCACTTTTAATTCTAGGTCTATTTGACTCAGGCTGAAATATCTGAATATGAAAACTACTATGCTTTTTTTTACCTCTGCCACTTAGGGCACCTTTGGAATATTTTGTGTTTGGGTAAATGGCTTACTTCCTCACAAACAAGCAAACAAAAACTTAAGATTGATGTATTCCTTAATGTGTTAAAGGCCTGTACTATATTTGTTTTCTAAATACCTTGGTTAAGAAAGAAGAGCCAAGTGCTTCTCTACAGCACATGTTGTTTTTAACATTTTACTAAAGGATGAAGCTAAATGCAGGATCCAGGAGAGTTCACGGGAGTCACTGGTTCCGATCAGCAAACTATAAACTCTACAGTCTTCATGCAAACATCCTTCCACTCACCAGATACAAATATCCTTTCATTTTATTTAATTAGGTTCACGTGGGAAGGAAAAGCAAAATCTATTCACATAGATGGCAAAAGGTGAAACCTGCATTTGAGTATGCCACTAATTAAAGAAGTCTAGGAAGTATAAGAACACATGGATTACACATATACGTAATATAAATATATGTGTTTATATATGTGTAGTATAAATATAGAATATGTTTTATTAAAAAAAAGTCACGACAATTAGGAAGATCTGATTTGTGTATAATAGGAATCCTTGAAGAAGAAAACAAAACAATAGAAGATATAATAAAAGTTAAAATTCAAAAATACTTTCCTTTAAAAAAAATTGGAAAGTGCATTTTGACATGTTGAGCTGGGAAAATCAAACCTGACTGAACAAAACAAAGACATAAAGTAATAAAACAATTCTATTTTAAATAAATAAAAATAAAAATTTGTTGGTCATATTGACAAAAAGACCCAATTACTTACAGTGTGAGGAAAATAAGATTGTCATCAGACATTTTGGCAGCTATGCTGTATACTAGGATAGAAAGATTTGAGCCACAGGTACTTTTGTCCAGTCAAACATACCTTCAAGTATAAAGGCTGTAAACAAATTTTTATGAACATGCAAGAATTCAGAAATAATTGTTCGCATGAGCATTTCCTAAAAAATCTGCAATCTAAAGAAGGACCTTTATGCAAATAAAAGACTAGAGAGAGATCAAAATAAGGATGATGGTGAGTATTAAATATACATTTTCTTGTAGAATCAGAGTGCTACATGATGGTTATAAGGAAATTAGCATACTATAATATGTAATTACTACATGCTTTAATAACATAGATACAATTGTTGTTTGTTGTTAGGTACTGTTGAGCCAGTTCCCACTCATAGCGACCCTATGTTCAACAGAAGGAAACACTGGCCAGTCCTGTGCCATCATCACATCACAACTGCTGCTATGTTTAAGTCCATTGTTGCAGCCACTGTATCAGTCCATCTCTTTGAGACTTTACCTCTTTTTCACTGACCTTCTACTTTACCAAGCATAATGTCCTTCTCCAGGGACTGGTCTCTTCTGATAACATGTGCAAAGTATGTGAGACGAAGTCTAGCCATCCTTGCTTCTAAGGAGAATTCTGGCCGTAGTTCTTCCAAGACAGATTTTGTTCTTCCGGCAGTCCATAGCATATTCAATATTCTTCTCCAACACCATAGTTCAAAGGCATCAATTTTCCTTTAGTTTTCTTTATTCATTGTCTAGCTTTCACATGCATAAAAGGCAACTGAAAATACTATAGCTTGGGTCAGGCACACCTTACTCCTCAAAGTGACATCTTTGCTTTTTCACACTTTAAAGAGGTCTTTTGCAGCATATTTGCCCAATGTAATAGCGTCATTTGATTTTCTTTTTTATTGTACTTCAGGTGAAGGCTTACAGAACAAATAGTTTCTCATGAAACAGTAGTACACATATTGTTTTATGACATTGGTTAACAACCCCACAACATGTCAACCCTCTAACTTCTCAACCTTTGTTTTGGTGAAAATACACATAGCCAAAGATACACCATTCCAAAAATTTCTACATGCACAATCCAGTGACATTGACTACACTCTTCCAGTTGTGCGTTATTCTCACTTAAGATGAAGGCTTACAGAACAAAATAGTTTCTCATTTAACAGTTATTACAAATGTTGCCCTATGACAATGGTTAACAATCTCACAACACATCAACAATATCCTTACTCAACCTTGGGTCCCCTATCACCAGCTTCCTTGTCCCCTTCTGCCGTCTGGCCCTTGTCACTGGACTACTGTACCTTGTTAGTCTCATTTGCTTTTATGGGACTGTCTACTCACAGGCTGAATGGTGAACCTCGGAGATAACTTCACCACTGAGCTAAAAGGGTGTCTGGGGGCCATACTCTTGGGGTTTCTCCAGTCTCCTTTAGGCCAGTAAATCTGGTCTTTTTTTTGTGTGAGTTAGAATTATGTTCTACATCCTTCTCCAGCTCTGTCCAGAACCCTCTGCTGTGATCCTGGTCAGAGCAGTCAGTGGTGGTAGCCGGGCAGCATCAAGCTGTACTGGACTCAATCCGGTGGAGGACTTGGTAGCTGTGGACAATTAGTCCTTCAGACTAATATTTTCCTTGTATTCTGTTCTCTTCATTCTCCCTTGCTCCCAAAGGGATGAAACCAGAGGAGTATCTTAGATGGCTGCTCACAGGCTTTTAAGACCCCAGACACTACTCACCAAGGTAGAATGTAGAACATTGTCTTCATAAGCGGTGTGATACCAATTGAGCTAGATGTTCCCCACGACCATGGTCCCCACAGCTCTCTGCCCAGCAATTCAGTCCCTCAGGGAGTTTGGATGTGTCTATGGGGCTCCCATGACCTTTGCTTGTCCAAGTTGTGCTAGTTTCCCCTGTGTTGTGTACCGTTTCACCCTTTACCCAAGATACCACTTATCTATTGCCTATTTAGTATTTTCCCCCCACCCCTCCCATCCCTGGTAACCAGCAAAGATGGTTACATTTTGTGTGTGAACATTTTCATGGGTTTTGACAATAGAGGTCTCATACAATATTTGTCCTTTTGTGATTGACTTATTTCACTTAGCATAATGTCCTCCAGTTTCATCCATGTTATGAGATG
>NW_004443986.1:6003139-6032953 GCF_000243295.1 Trichechus manatus latirostris
GTGGGTGAAGAAGGGTAGGGAGTGGGAAAGCATATATCACAAATTACCAGAGCTCTGCAGCCCCTCAGGAAGAAGCAAAGATGGCGCACGGAGCCAGGTATTTGAGCGAAAGGAGGGGGAGGTGGTGAGAGGTAAGGAAGAAATCAAAAGAAGCGGAGAAAAGCAACACCAGCAGCCAACAAATGGCACTCAGAGAGTCGGCCCGTTCAGGTGTGTGGAATCCAAGCAGCCGGTGATTCCCGGTCAAGAGATTGTGGCTGCGGGAAGCAGAGGCGGCCGAGTTGGGGTGAAGAAGGGTGGGGGGTGGAAAAATGTATATCGTAAATTACCGGTTGTTTTGTCTCCCGCCGGATGCTCCGTGAGGCTGCTTTCTTGTACCCCCTATTTGCTGGTCTCCGATAGGAGTCCAAGATGGTGGATCCACGCTGTGTTAGGGGGTAGGGGACTTCTGCATGAATCTCTCCTCGCTCTCCATTCTCTGTCAGTTTTCTTACTCCATTTGGTGCTTGGCTGAGTTCTTTATCTCTTCATTTGATGTTTTAGGGTTTCAGGATTGTTGTTTTCTCTGTTCAGCTTAAGTTTTTCGGATCTTTGCTGTGGAGGGACGGCGTGTTGCTTCTGCCTAGAATGCCATTTTGCTGGAACTCGTCATTTGATTTCTTGACTGCTGCTTCTATAGGTGTTGATTGTGGATCCAAGCAAAATGAAACCATTGACAACTTCAATCTTTTCTCCATTTATTATGATGTTCCTTATTGGTCCAGTTGTGAGGATTTTTGTTTTCTTTATGTTAAGGTATAATCTATACTGAAGGCTGTAGTTTTTGATCTTCATCAATAAGTGCTTCACGTCCTCTTCACTTTCAGCAAGCAAGGTTGTGGCATCTGCATATTGCAGGTTGTTAATGAGTCTTTCTCCAATTCTGATGCTGCACTCTTCTTCATATAGGCCAGCTTATTGGATTATTTGCTCAGCATACAGATTGAATAAGTATGGTGAAAGGATACAACCCTGATGCATACCTTTCCTGATTTTAAACCATGAAGTATCCTCTCATTCTGTTTGAACGGCTGCCTCTTCGTTTATGTATAGGTTCCAAATGAGCACAATTAAGTGAACATGAAAAGCTGAATAAGCTTTCTGATTACCTATAGGTTTTATAAGAAGCCCTGTGGGTCAGTAGTTAAAGCACTTAGCTGCTAACCAAAAGGTCACCGGTTCAAACCTACCAGCCACTCTGGAGGATAAAGATGTGGCAGTCTGTTTCCATAAAGATTTACAGCCTTGGAAACCCTATGAGGCAGTTCTACTGTGTCCTACAGGATCACTGTGAGTCAGAATCAACTCGATGGCAATTGGTACCAACAAGGACTTTTAGCCTCCAGACTGTGAGAAAATAAATTTCTGTTCTTTAAAGGCACCCAGTTGTGGTATTTCTGATACAGCAGCACTGGGTAACCAAGATTGGCAGTATCTTACTTTGTATAGAATAAACAGGTACACTGAATCACACTAAAGTTAAGAATAAAACAAGGATGCCCACTCTCCTCTGTACAATTCAACATGTTGTTGGAGGTATTTTCCAACTCAATTAGACAAGAAAAGGTAATTAGAAGTAGAAAGAAAGAAGAACTAAAGCTTCTTTTATTTACAGATAATATGAATATATACCTGGAAACTCCAAAAGAATGAGTTAAAACAAACAAACAAAAAAGGAACTAATTTAGTAAAGTAGCAAGCTATAAAATTAACAGATAAACGTATACACTACATACCATTTAGAAGCCCCCACATGTCTGTCAGCTTGTTGTGCTGTGGTGGCTTGCGTGTTGCTTTGTTGCTGGAAGCTATACCTCGGTATTTCAAACACCACAGGGTCACCCATGGTGGACAGGTTTCAGGGGAGCTTCCAGACTAAGACAGACTAGGGAAAAGGACCTGTTGGTCTACTTCTGAAAAAATTAGCCAGTGAAAATCTTATGACTAGCAGCAGAAAATTGTCTGATATAGTGCCAGAAGATGTGCCCCTTAGGTTGGAAGACACTCAAAATGTGTTTGGGGAAGAGCTGCCTCCTCAAAGTAGAGTCGACCTTAATGACATGGATAGAGACAAGCTTTCGCGACCTTCATTTGCTGATGTGGCAAGACTCAAAATGAGAAGAAACAGCTGCAAACATCCACTAATAATAGGAGCTTGGAATATATGAAATATGAATATAGGAAAATTGGAAATTGTCAAAAATGAAATGGAACGTATTTCAATATCCTAGGCATTAGTGAGCTGAAATGGACGGGTCTGGCCATTTTGAATCAGAATATCATATGGTATATTATGCTGGGAATGACAAATTGAAGAGGAATGGCATTGCATTCATCTTCAAAAAGAACATTTCAAGATCTATCCCGAAGTACAAGGCTGTCAGTGACAGAATAATGTCCAAGTAAAATGAAATCCTTGACAACTTCAAATTAACTTGAGCTGTAAACTTTCCCCTAAAGCACAATTAAAAAGAAAAAAAATGGCCATAGTCACTTACATAATCCTTATCCCATCATTTTATTTTATTCACAACTGACATTTTGAATTCTTAAAGGAATTGCACTAAACAAATTCTCTCGTCTTGGTCTCCATTCTTTATGCTTGGGCGTTTTGAATGTTTTGAGTGATATCACAATCATTATGGTTGGAATCTAACCAAAATACATTTACATGCAAAGATTAATCATAATTATTTACTATTTAGACAAATTTTTCTGTGAAACATATTCATGAAGATACTGGGATAAGGGCTGTGAGATACATGGCAGTCTCAAAAGGCCAGATACATTAATAAAGTTTATGAAGTTCCGTCTTAGCCTATGGAGCCCTGGTGTCACAGTGGTTAAGAGCTCGGCTGCTAACCAAAAGATTGGCAGTTTGAATCAACCAGCCGTTCCTTGGAATCCCTATGCGGGCAGTTCTACTCCTTCCTATAGGATCCCTATGAGTCTGAATCAACTGGACGGCAAAGGGTATGGCTTTTGGTTTTGGTTTCTTAACCTATATATATTTTCAGCCTAACCACCACTGATTGTATAGATGCCCAGTGTACAAAGGTTGCACTACGGACTGAATAAAGTGTCAGTTCCCTTTCACTCATGGTAAAATGATCTATGTCCCAAAGGTAAAATCGCCCCAACACCTCCTCTTCTAGACTTTAATTTGCGATATTTGGTAAACAAATCAGCTGCAAAAGACTTCTTTAAAGTGTTAAAAAGCAAAGATGTCACTTTGAAGACTAAGATGTGCCTGACCCAAGCCATGATATTTTCAATCTCCTCATATGCATGTGAAAGCTGGACAATGAATAAGGAAGACCGAAGAAGAATTGATGCCTTTAAATTGTGGTGGTGGGCGAAGAATATTGAATATACCATGGACTGCCAGAAAAATGAACAAGTCTGTCTTGGAAGAAATACAGTCAGAGTGCTCATTGGAAGCAAGGATGATAAGACTTCATCTCACATACTTTGGACATGTTATCAGGAGGGGCCAGTCCTTGGAGTAGGGTATTGTGCATGGTAAAGTAGAGGGTCAGCGAAAAAGAGGAAGACCCTCAACTCTCAATGAGATGGATTGACACAGTAGCTGCAACAATGGGCTCAAACATAACAATTGTGAGGATGGCACAGGACCGGGCAGTGTCGTTCTGTTGTACATAGGGTCACTAGGAGTTGGAACTGACTCAAAGGCACCTAACAACAACGACAGTAAAGAAGAGTATGTTAGACTTATGTCTAGATTTTGTTTCTTGTAGGAATTAATTTCCTATTCACGACTTAATGCTTGATTGCAGTCTCAGGGTAACTAACTCTTTTTAAATCATTGTAAATTGTGCCCTCTTGATTTCCTTTATTCTCATATTCCCTAAAATGAATCAATCATAATAAGAATCAGTACAGGCAGGGAGCTCATATGCTTCACCAACTGTCTTCAGTAAGGTAAGACATTTTTTCCCCTCTTTCTATTGATGAGGCAACTGGAAGATATACAGGGTCAATGATTTATTTTGGAAAAAAAATAAATGGCGAAATGTAGATAATAACTTTACCTCTTGCCTAATAATGTAGTTGAATTTTTATTGCATTCTAATAGAAATCATCATCATTATTAAAATAATATGTGTTAAATATAGATACAAGCTCAGAGGAAAAGAGAAATGAAAGTTGGATTAATAAGTACAAACCTAAGGCAGAGTGATCCATGGAAATAGGGGTGTGGATCTGGGCCCAAAAGACTAAAGAAAAGGGTTATAAAAGCCTTAAGAGGTTGAATAAACTGGTATTGATCTTGCACAAAGCTGAGCTATTGGAATCTAATTTCCCCTCTCCTTATCTTGTAAACCAGTTGCCATTGAGTTGATTCTGACTCATGGCAACCCCATGTGTGTCAGAATAAAACTGTGCTCAATAGATTTTCAGTGGTCAATTTTTCAGAAGTAGATCACCAGGCCTTTCTTTCAAGGTGCCCCTGGTTGGACTTGAACCTCCAACCTTTTTGTTAGCAGCTGAGCATTTTAACAGTTTGCACCACTCAGGGACTCTCTGAGTCAGAATTAACTCTACAGTAACTTGTTTTCCCCTTACTTAACATCCTCCTCTACCCTAAAGCCTCTGAGTACTGCCCATCATAAAACAAGGGCAAAGAAAAGTGGCCTGGGAAAGGAGCAAGGAAGTTTATCTTCTGCCCAGGGCCTTGAGCGGACAAAAATTTAAAAAATCACAAATAGAAATTTAAGAAATCCATACTTCTACTTGGTGTCCTGCTTATTGATAGAGAATCTTCTTACACTGTGGGAAAGATTATCTTTTGAGTTTTTTAAATAAAGTGTGAATCCTAACATTTCAAGAGCAATCTAAAAAATACAAATATAATATAAAACAATTGAGGTATAAAAGGGAATAAAACTTTATATTAATTAAATTGAAAGAGGTCAGGAGGAAAAAAGAAAAACAATAAAAAGTACGATGAAAAAAATAGCATACATCAAACCTTCATACATAAAATAGAAAATATGGATTCTTATCAACAACATATGAAAAACATTTAAAAATTATCCGTATACTGGCATACAAAGGCAGGCTACAAATGCAAGAGTATATATCATACAGACCATTATATATTCATAAAGCAATCTAATTAAAAACCCCTGTCGTCGAGTCTTGATTCCAACTCATAGTGACCCTATAGGACAGAGTAGAACTGCTCCATAGGGTTTCCAAAGAGTGGCTGGTGGATTCGAACTGCCAATCTTTTGGTTAGTAGCCGAACTCTTAACCACTACGCCACCAGGGTTTCCAATAAAATTAGTACTTACTAAAAAATAAAAAGAGAACCACATCCTAAAATGTTTGAAAAAGAAAAACACACTTCTATAATAATTCTTGGGTTCAGTGAAACATCATAATGGGACAAATATTTAGAACTGAATAATAATAAAGCATTACATATTAAAACATGAAAGCTATAGTGGGAACCTACAGGGAATACCCTAACCTTAGATGCATATTGGAAAAAAGAAATATTAAAATGTTATAAAATAATATTTCAACTAAAAATACTAGTTAAACTAAAATTTGTAGAAAAATAACAATAAAAAAGAGGAACCAGAAAGAAGGGAATAATAAAAATAAGAACAAAAATAATGAAATAGAAAAATAAGCAACAATAGAAACAATAAAACTAAAAATAAGTTAGTTTGTAAAAGGATTAAAACAGACAATCTTTTGGAAAAATTCGTAAATAAATAAAATATTTAGGACAAAAGTATGAATATTAGAAATGAGGAACAGAATGTACTGACAGAGTAAAGAGAAAAATAATGAGACTAGGATGAATAAAAGGAGCCCTGTTGTGGCAGTTGGCTGCTAACTAAAAGGTCAGCGGTTCAAACCCACAAGGTGCTCAGTGGGAGAAAGATGTGGCAGTCTGCTTCCATAAAGATGACAGCCTTGGTCTACTCTCGCCTACAGGGTCTCTATGACTCGGAATTGACTTGACAGCAAGGGGTTTTGAAAGAGTAACTTTAAGCCAATAAATATGAACATTTAGATAAAGTATATAATTTTATTTAAAATAATTGTAAACATTGAATTATGACAAAATATAAAACCTGATAGAACAACAGTCATTAAGGAAATAGAATTAGTAGTCGAATATCTACCCACAAACAAGCACCAGACCAAGATGCTTTCATAAGCATATTTTGCCAATATTAAGGAAACAATCTCAAACATATAAAAACGTTGCCAGGAAATATTAAAAGAGGGAAAATCTGTAACTCCTTTATGATGTTAGTAAGTTTTGATATTATAACTAGATAAGGACACTACAAAAAGAGAAATAACAGAATAATATATATCAACACAGAGGGTAAAAACAAATAAGCTAAAACAATCCCTGACAAAGTAAGGTTTACTAAGGAATGATGGATGGTTCAGTATAAGAGAATTTATCAAAACA
Organism: Trichechus manatus latirostris; assembly: GCF_000243295.1. Classification (NCBI taxonomy): domain Eukaryota; kingdom Metazoa; phylum Chordata; class Mammalia; order Sirenia; family Trichechidae; genus Trichechus; species Trichechus manatus. The sequence continues at coordinate 6,009,642 of NW_004443986.1, forward strand.
CATCTTTATATTACTAGATTTAAGAAAAAAGCATACATTCATTTTAATAGTTGTGGAGAATATTTATACCTGTTCTTGATGAAAGTATTAGCAAACTAGAACAGAGGAACAGAAAAAACAGTTATCCAAAACCTGCAGTAAAGTATATGTAATGGTGAAAAGTTAAATGCATTCTCATTAAAGCAAGATATTAGATGAGGATATCATTATTGCTACCCATGTTTCAAAATACATTATCAGTTCAAGTAAATACAATAATACAAAATATAGAAATATGAAGTCATCAGAACAGAAAAGATAATTGGGAGTAATAGGAACTACTTTTGTGAGTTAAAAATTTAACACCAACACTTAATGGATCAGACTAGGAATGTACAAAGCAAATTAGAAATACAGTAATTCTTTGCCTTCAAGACTTTGCTGTCACATAATTTAATATATAAACTTATCTAGAAAAAGAAGAGGTTTCATTCAAGGAGGGTCCAGTGGGGGTTTTAAAAGAAGTTTTTTCAGTTAGGAATGTAAAAAGGATAGTCATACTGCCAAATGTCGGCTCTTCAAGCAAGCAAGTCCAGGAGAGAGGGGAAGCTTTGCAGATGGACTTTACATAATCATATGTGTTGGCAAAATCAACACATATGTTGCGGAATGGATGAGACTATAGACAATGAGGAGTCTTTGGGTGGTGTAAATGGTTAACACACTCAGCTAACAGAAATATTAGTAGTTTGAGTCCACTCAGAGGCACCTTGGAAGAAAGACCTGGCAATCTACTTCCAAAAAATCAGCCATTGAAAATTCTATGGAGCACAGTTCTACTCTGACACACATGAGGTCACCATGAGTCAGAGTTGACTCAATGGCAACTGGTGGACAATGAACTTTAGTATTCTATTGTAAGATGGATAGAATGCAACAGCCTACCTTGTTAGGTCCCACTAAAATTTCGCTTCTTTAAGTTTCTTTTTCTAGGAAGAAGGCTGATGATCTACTTCTGAAAATCAGCCAATGAATCTCTATTGATCAAATGGTCTGATCCACAACTGATCATGGGGATGGCAAAGTACTGGGCGGCTTTTTGTTTAGTTGTGCATGGGGTTGCCATGAATCAAAAACCAACTCCATGGCAGCAAACAAAAACAAGTCTCTTTTTATTGGATTCCATGTTTACCAAGGACATTTCTATTTAAGTTCCCATTCAATTTTTACAGGCAGATGGTATGCTAATCAAATATATATTAACATTCTGATTCCCAGGAAAGTTCTATTTTTCATTGCATATTTTACAATTTCTTTCTGGATATTACTTAACTTAGCATTTAGCTTGACAACAAAGAAATCTATACTGATCTTGTAGACTTGAGTATTCTAGTTCCTGTGACAATTTTTTCTTCTAAATTAGTAAATGATCATTCTTCTTTGATACAGTTATCTCTTAAAGATGAATATATTACAGGTGTGCTGATAAAAATCAAGATTCTTGCCTGCAAGGCTGATTCTTGAATACAGATTTTGTTAGATTGAATATAGACTTTGTTAGATATGTTAGATTGACCATTCAGTCAGTAAATATTTATTGAGTGCCTGCTATGTTATCAAACACCGTTCTAAGTGCTTGTGCCACATCAGAGATCAAAAAAGACAAAATTTCTACTTTTGTGGAGCTCAGAATCCAGCAATAAAGTCTTCTGTGAGGCATTTTCCAAACCAGCTTGCTGGTCTTTCCTCTGCCCAGAGTGCTCCAATCTAATTAAAATACCTACCTTGCAAGTGAGCAACATAAATATCTAAAGAACTCGAAGAGGAAATATGTCATTTCTATCTTATTTTAAGAAATATTTATTAGAAGACACTTAAAACATTCTGTTGCTTACAAAGTTTGCAGTCTTCCTATTCTTAGGAAATAATTTTTGTTGGTCATTCAACTTCCCTTATCATACTTTCTGAATCATTATCTCTTTGCAATCAGAGTTATCATCCCGCCACAGGATTAAAAATTTAGCTGTGAAACACTGTTGAATTCTTCCTCCCCCATTATTTTAATGATAACTTGGCTTCTTCACACACCAATGTGGTCTGAAGAATATCTTTTTGAATTTTTCTGCAGTGAGAAGAAAGTACAACTTTTTATGAAAAAAAAAAAAATTAGATTTTTACACACACAGAGAACTCTTTCTAAAGCAGAGACGTAGATGCCTGCATCCAGGGCTGTGCATGTGTCAGACTCTTAAATGGCATCAGCGAGTAATTTTTTCAAAAGTGTCTTCAGTTAAGATCTCTACATGAGCATATAATCCTACAACAAAGTTGGCAACTTACTAATTATATTATATGATATTTTAGAACTAAGACACACTGATAATACATATTTTAAATAAAGTCTAAAGTTGGGTAATTGACCTCACGTACATCAATGTATTTATAAAGAAGTCCCAGATACACAGCAATGTGATTTTCCTTTTATGTTTAATCTGTTTTCTTTTCTTCCATCTAGCTCGTAGGTGTTGGTGTTCTTCAGGATTATATTCCTAGCTCATGGATGATATTCATCCTAATCTTTTTGAGTGACCTTATATATTCTAAAAATTTAGAAGCTACCCATATGCCTGTAACTCCCAACTCTCTAGCCTAGATCATATGGACCTATTTAACTTCTTATTGTACATTTTTATTCAGAAGGCCACCGGGACCTCAAACTCATCATAACTAAGCCTGAATTCAGCAGCTCCTTTTAAAATATACTCCTACATTGGCATATTCCATCCCCTTTGGTAGTTCCACTATTCATCCAGTCACCAATTGGGAGTCATCCTTAACCTCTCCATTGCTCTCACTTCCCAGAGCAATTCATCACCAAGTTCTACATATTTTCCCCAAATACTTCTCCAGTCTTCTCTATGTTCTTACTACCAATCTCCTAGTTCAAGACCTCATCATCTCTCACCTGAATCATTGCAACAGTTTCCTAAATCAGTGCTACTCAAATTATCATGGACTGCTGCCTATCTGCAAACTGTTTGTTATCAGTCTGTGACAAGGTGAGCACAGAAATTCAGAGTAAGTATTTAAAAGCTATCATTAGCATTTTGACATTTTGGGGTCCCCCAACCATGTGATGAGTGGATTTGTCCCCTTGAACAGGTTGTGGATCATTTCAGGTATTGTTGAACCCTTATGGTAAGTGGCATGTGGCACAAGCTGAGTATTAGTGATATGCAGTACGACCACATATTGGCCCAAACCTGTTAGAAATTAAAAACAAAACAATACAAAATGAATAAACAAAAACTTGCCCAACATAAATGGCTTGAGAAGAACTGACCTAACTGATCTCCCTGCTTTCTTCTGCTCTAATTCCATCAGTGGCTCCCACTCAGCACAAAAAATCCCAGCCCCTTGTCATTTCATTCAAATCATGCATTATCTGTTCCTCTCTTCTGCTTACTGCTTCATCACTCCTTCTCATACACTCTGAGCAACAAAAAAAAAATTCCAGATTGCTTATGTACTACGGCAGGCTACGTGCTGTTGACACCTCTAATCCTTTGTTCACACAAGTGTCTCCTACATGAAGCCATCCCTAAACACTCAAGCTAGTTTTATTGTATCTCCTCTTTCCACTTATAATTCCCAGTGTGCATGCCTACTATTATATATATCTTATTAAAATATCATATATAGGGTATATATAATTGTAGGCATGTATATATGTCTTATTGAAATATTGGAGTCCCTGGGTGGTATAAATGGATAAGCACTCGGTTACTAACCAGAAGGTTGAAGGTTTGAGTTCACCCAAAGGCACCTCAGAAGAAAGGTCTGGGGATCTACTTCTGACAAATCACAGACATTGAAAGCCCTATGGAAAGCAGTTCTAGTCTGAAATACATGGGGGTCACCATGAGCCTGAATCGACTCGAAGGTAACTGTTTTACTTTTTTTTTTTTTAAATGGAACTCACTATTTATGTGTCTGTCTCCTTCATGAGAAACTGAGCTCGTTTAGGCAGGGACCATGTCCTATTTCTCATTATAAAGCCCCTGCATGGCAGCGTAATTAATATACATTAGACTAGAGTCAAGATTCCTGGACTGAGGCCTATTTCTGTACTAGGCATAAATATTTCCTTGTGTAGATATATGGATTTATTTCTTTGCGCAAGAGTATACTCGAATGCAAAGACAAGGAATTAGCCTCAATGGTTTCTAGTATTTTGTTAATATAATGTGAGGCTCTATATTTTGAGGGGTCCCTAGGTGGCGCAAATGATTTGCGCTTGACTTCTAACCTCAAGGTTGGCAATTTGAACCTACCTAGTGGTACCATGGAAGATAGGCCTGGTAATCTGCTTCCATTAAGATTACAGCCAAGAAAACCCTATAGAATAGTTCTACTTTGTAATATATGTGGTCACCATGAGTCAGAATCAACTCGACGGCAACTAACAACAACAACATATTTTGAGGACTCTGGATAAATTTCAAACTATACAAATGTTTCAATGTTTATTCTTTCTTCAGATCTCCCCTCATCCTTTGTACCTGCAGAACCGTTTGTCTGCCAAGTGAAGAAATCTTTCATTACTGTTATTCAAACCTTCTGATCATATTAACTTTGGTTTTCAGTATCATTGTTTTGCCCTAGAGAGTTCATCTTATAATACACTTTATTAATGAAATTTCTTTTCAAATGGACATTGAAGAGATTAGGATACACTTGAAAAATATTGGGAAATTTACTATCAGTTTTTGTCTTAAAAGCCACAAAGTTAGCAACTTATATAAACTTTTAGTAGAAATTTTAGCAGTTTGAGGAACTGTGAAATATGTACATGTAAAAATATACGTGCAAAACAAAAGGCCTTCACATAGATTATAAAATTTATGCAGGTGATAGCCCAATTAAAATTCTAAATGTGTTGGGATGGATGCAGCCTCATTTCTCTATACCACACATACACTCAGAGACACCCTTCACTTTCTTTGCCAACCAATGACCATGCAGATACAGTACGAGTTACCGAAGGGTAATTCAGTAATGTGACCTACTCAAGTACTCTGGGTCCTACACAGTGTAAGATCATTATTCGGTACCTACGTACATTAAATTTTTAAAGCACGTTTTGGATTCGATCCAAGAATTATCTCATCAACACTTAACACACCAGCCACAAAATGAAGGGGCAAAAGGGTAGACTATCACACTATCACACCAGAGGAGAGACTAAACTGAGGCATGGAGGAGGAAAGGGTTTTGTAACTACTCAGTGGCCACAATTAGCCTCCCAGTCTACACACTTAGTGAGTCATCACATGCCTCAGAAGCCCAGCCAGTGGACAAGTGCATGAATAGCCACAGAATACTTTCAGCCTGTGATTGTTAGCAGAAACAGAATTTGGAAAAGTGAGTGTGAAGGGGGAGGGCTGGTGGCAAAGTGGTTAAGAGCTCAGGCTGCTAATCAAAAGGTCAACAGTTCAAATCCACCAGCTGCTCCTTGGAAACCCTATGGGGCAGTTCTACTTTGTCCTATAGGGTTGCTATGAGTTGGAATCAACCTAACAATACACAACAACAACAAAGTGTGAAGGCAGAAGGAGATGAGAGAAAATCACACAAGAGAACACCTACAGCTATTTGAGAGAAAATGAGAAGAGATTGATATAGAGGTTTGGTTGTTAACACTAGACAGCTTCATTTTCTGAGAGGGAAAGTAGGAAGGCTTCCTTTCAAACTTTTACAGATTTAGAGGCCCACTTCAAAACTATTTATTTTAGAAGATATTTAGCTATAAGAATATAACTAGCAGGAGAAAAGCAAGATTGTTGGCAAGCTCAAAGCATATAACATGTTGCTCTTTCTTTAAAGAAATATTCTTCTTCAAAGGATATAGACTTCGCTTTTTCGTTAAAATTCTCTATTCTAATGAGAAAAAAAAATCACTAATAAAGAGTTTTGAAAGATTAGCTAAGTTGTTATGACTGGTATTGTATTAATTCTTGTGTGATATTCAAGAATGTACTTAAATTTCTATGACTTTTCGGGATATTTATTAAGTGTTGGTGACTGTGTAAGAACTGGAGATAAAATGACAAACAAGATGGTCCAGCCCCGATGGCTTTTATAGTCCACTGAGGAATATAAGCAAGAAAACAAGCACAATAAACTGTTAAGAGCATTATGATGCGGAGGTAATAAGTGCAGAGAAAGACATAGTAGGAACTCCTGGCATAGTCTAAGGGTTACAGGAAAATTAAAACAAGTAACATTTTTCCTAATATATGGAAGATGATTAGTAGTTACACAGTGAAAAATGAGAACAAAGGTTTGTTTTAATCATTAAAGGTAACTGACCAGAGGTAAGAAGGGAGGAAGGACAGATGGGAAGAAGACAAGAGGAGAGATAGAAATAAAGAGATAGATGGAAGGGAGATTGTTATGGCTAGAGTATAGATGGTAAACTGGAGAGTAGTATGAGGTGAGTCTGGAGTGGAAGGCAGAGAAGCAGGTCAGGAAAGGCCTTAGAAGGAGTGTGGTCATATAATTTATCAAGTAAACTGGGATACTTCCGAGACTGAGAGGAGAAACTTAATGTTGTAGTATGCCAGGCCATGGGCACAGATGGCAATGTGATCATTCTATTTAAAAGCTGTAGAAAGGATTTTAAACAGAAGAATGTGTTGCTTATATTTGCATTTTTTTAAAATTCAATTTTAATGGAGAATGGTTTGGAGAGAAATAAAGATGGGCATAGGGAGACCAGCTAGGAAGAATTTAGAGTAAAACAGGTAAGTGATGATCATGACCTGAAGTAGGATTGTTTGGCAGTTTGAAGTGGAATGGATACATTTAAGTTTAGAGGAAGTAGAATCAATGAGACTAATTAGAATTGGTGGGGTGGAGGGAGATGGCCAAGCCCATTCCCAAATTTATAACTTGAGCAATTGAGTGAATGGTGATGACTTTTACTGAGATTAGGAACATCGGGAGTATCCAGATTTGGGTAGGTGGCTAAAGAGTGTTTAGTTTTTATCATGTTGAGTTTGAGAATGTGGGAAATTTTCAAGAAGAAATGTTCATTAGACAGATTTGGATGCCAGGAGATAAAAAAGTGGGAATCATTGACAAATGTAATAAGTTGAAAGGAATAAATTTTTTTTAAGAAGAGAAAATAGAGGAGATAATAGGGCCTTGAACTGAACCTCAGTATTCTCCAACATTTAATAGCTGGGTATTAAATGCAAGATTGGCAAAAAAGGCTGAGAAAGAGAGCCAAAAACGTAGGAAAATAAAAATGCTGAAAGAGAAGTCGAGTAAAAGAAGATTGTAAGTGTACAATGGATTCCATCACAAATGGGATGTTTAGGTTTCCACATATTTATTTTCTATAGACTGTTTTAGGAGTCCCTGGGTGGTGAGAATGGTTAAGTTCTGGACTGTACTAGCCCCAAAGATTGGTGGTTTGAACCCATCCAGAGGCACCTCTGAGGTAAAGCTTGGTGATTTGCTTCTGAAAATCACAGACTTGAAAACTCTATGGAGCAGTTCTGCTCTGCACACGTGGGGTTTCCATGAGTCAGTATTGACACCATGGCAGCTAACAACAATAGCTTTGTTTTTATCTTTTGCATTGATTAGTCAGAAATGTATTGTGACTTTAATTCTATTAATAATAATACAAGCATTATATGCAAATGTACGTAATCTTCATTTATCTAATGCAGTGCAATGAATTGCTTAATATGGCCTTCAAGTGATAGTCTTTGCAATTCACACACAATGATTGAGTGGGACTATGCAAATAAAGTATATGGAACCCTAATGAAGGGATTGGTCAGTGTTGCTATCCCACCAGGCTTAAAATGAACCATCTCAGAGGCAAGAGAAGAGGAGAACCGCCACCAAGGAAGAAGAGCCAGGAGCAGAGTGTGTCCTTTGGACCTGGGATTCCTGCTCTGAGAAGGTCGTGGAACTAGGAGACTGAGAGAGAGCTATAACACTGAAGACGGCAAGAAACGGTAGCAGAGAAACAGAGGCAACAGAGACAGGAGATTGGCAGGAGACTGGAAGTAGACAGCACAGTGGACCCGGAGCCACAGGGTGAGAAGGGTGAGTGCCTTCAGGTAAAAGGCTTGCTGGTGGAGTTGGGTGCCTCTGGGCACTTGGAACTAGATTTGCCAACTCACAGAGCTAGAGCTGAGTACCATTGGGCCGAGGCTTACTGGTGGAGTGGGGTGCCTCGGGGCACTTATCTGCAGAGCTAAAAGAGCTTTGTAATACTTGCCCAAGCAGGGCAGAGGCCAAGGGCCAGAGAGAGGCATGCCTGCAGGCACAGCTGAGAAGAGGCTGTCCTGATGGAAGAACTGTATCCTGAGTGTTCCTTAACCCAGATTGTAACTTGTTATTTCCTAATAAACCCCATAATCATGAGTATTATCTGTGAGTTCTGTGTAGCCATTGCAATGGATTATGGAACTCAGCAGAGAAGTAGAGCGTATTGTGGGAGGGACCGTTGATGTCAGAAGTGGTAAAGATGGTGGAGAGAGGACACATGTCTGACCTCTGCCTCATAAGAATCAACTCGGGGCTGTTATCTTGATTCTCCTTCCTCCTTGTGAAGTTAGAGAAGGTCAGGGCCCTCTGCTGCACCATTTTTTACATCTAATTATTAAATAAAAAATTAAACAATAACTTTAACTTCATTTTGTTAAGCAAAGACTATAACATATTATTTTTGGCCTGCATTTCTTCTTCCTTTTGCTTGTTTTCAATTATTTAATCTGGAATTGCCAATCCTGTAATATGCCTACTAAATTATCTACTAGAATATTACTATTTTATCTTTTATATTCTATTCTGATGTCATGATAACAGCTATTTAGGCATCAAATCAAACTCTTTCTCAAAAATGATTATTTCATTTCCTTTTACCTTCTGGAAGCTGACAAATCAGAATGTAAATAATAACTCCTATTCATAGTAATAATGTGAGCCTAGGCCACCAGATAGATTCTATGTGGTATTTTTTAAAAATGGAAAGTTTCTGACAAAAGGTAGTGTTCAGAAAGTGTTTATTTTACCCTTCACCTTATTTTTGATCTTCAGCTTGTTTTAATATCCACTGTCAGCCCATTTCTACTGTGACTTCCAAATTCTTGGGTTCTGTTCTTGATTGAGTCATTTGACCGCACAGAAAACTTTGGAAAGAAAAAGTATTATGTTGGTGCATTTTCCAAAACCTTGTAAATCTGAGTATGCCTTTACAATACCATAAAATCATTGAGTCATAATCCTATCCCCCGACAGATCTTTAAAGATATTTCTTCATTGCATTATGGAATTTTTATTGTCACAAAGGAGAAATATGAGACTGATTTGATTTTGCTCCTTTGAAAATAGCCTCTTTTCTTCCTTCTGGATCCTAACAGGATTCTTTAATCTCGAAATTCAACTATGTTACAGGGTTTTCTTGTGTTATGGAACTTAGTACTCTGGTTTTGCTTGAAAATAATTGAGACCTCTGTTGTTGTTTGTGCTGCCAAGTTAATTCCGACCCATAGTGACCTATAGGGTTTTCTAGGCTGGAATCTTTATGGGAGTAGATCACCAGGTATTTTGTCCCTTGGAGCTTCTGGGTGGGTTTAAACCTCCAACATTTCCATTAGCACCCAAGCATTTAACCATTGTGCCACCAGGACTCCTTTTGAGACCTCTGGACTTCCCGAATCAGCTCTTTTTGAGATCTATAAAGTTCTCTTTACCTATATAAAGAATTGTTTTTTCTAACCATTTGCGTTGTTCTTAAGTATCATCAATTTTTTCTAACCTGGATTTCTGTGATATGCCTTCTATTATTTTCTATTGCCCCATTTTCTAATTATTTTTGTATTTCCTTCTTATTTTGTCAGTCTTTCCAGAGTTAGTTTTCTTTATTGGCACTTATTTTGCAATAGTGTGTGATTATTATTATTTTCAAGGTACATTTAATTTTGTATTCTACCTTTTGAAAAACTTAATTGACCTTTATAGAGGAGATCAGGAAAAGAAATTGTATGCAGTTCTTGCTTAATAACCTCTAATTTTTTCTATGAAGTAGGAGACAGGATATCTGCTGAGAGTAATGGTAGGCAAACATGCATAGAAATCTTAAGAAAATTATACAAGAAATGATATATAGTTCTAGAGGAGAATGGGAAAAGGGATTAACCAAGGCAAGAAAAAAGAAGAGCTGAGCAAAATAGAACATTTGGCAAAAAACTTAAGAACCATAATTTGTGGTTTCTGCCCTCAGGGAACATAAAATCCAGTTGGGGAAAATGAGAAGTCCTCAAACCATTACAACCCAAACAAGGTACAATGGTACATAACTGTGAATAAGCAATATGGATAAGTTTACGACTCTGAATTTTTCCTTTTTGATGATATTCTGATATTTTTTATATATATAAAGAGAATTATTTCCTTCTTCCATTAAAAAGTTGAAAAAGAAAAAGCCATGATTACAACTCCTTACAAGCTCATACACTTTCTGACAAGTTTCCTTCTAAATTTACAATGCACATTTACATTAGAAATATCCATATTTACCTTATTTTTTACATTTCTTTACAGTGTAGACTCTGAATTAATCTTGTCCTCGTATTGTGAATACTTTTAACTTCTAAATTTAAAATTTAGGCATTAAAAAAAAAAGAAAAGAACTTCTTAAATATGCAGTTGTTTCCAAATAACACTTTGTATATTTCAGTCTGTAATTACTATGCAAACTGAGCTTTTTACTTTACATCTAGAAAATGTTTGAAAGACATTGTGGATATTTTTTGAAATTGTCTTAAATTGTGAATTATATTATTTATACTGAAATAAGATTTAAAAAATTGTACCATAAAATTACCAAATGTACTAAAATACATATTTTAGAGGGCAATTGTTATGGTAATCATAGAAGAGTAATGTAATGTTAATGTCTTGATATTTTTAGGTATATTTATAAACTACCAGCAAGTATGAAAAGAAAATTTATTTAACATCTTGCCTTATTGTACATTCTAACAAAAAAACAAACCTATTGCCGTGGAGTCGATTCCAACTTAGAGTGACCCTATAGGACAGAGTAAAACTTCTCCAAAGTGTTTCCAAGGCTGTAATCTTTACGGAACCAGACTGCTACATCTTTCTGCTGCAGAGTGACTAGTGGGTTAAAACCCTCGACTTTTTTGTTAGCAGTGAGCACTTTAACCACTGAGCCATCAGGGCTCATTTACCTAAGGCAAACTAAAGAGTTTAGAGATTTACTGAGTCCTGGAAGTTAAAAAACCTGGGGGAATAAAGAAGCAGAAAGAAATGCCACAAACGAGAACGTTAGACAAGATAGAATGACACCACGGATTTAAGTAAAGTCCTAGCTGTTCTAGGGTATGCCCAGCGGGACAGGTAACAACTAGAGCATGAAGAAATTATGATTTTCACTAGCAAATCTCAAAAACAGGCACCATGATATTTAAAGAAAAAACAGAAAATCCTTAAATGTGCTGTGGTAATGCCCTGCACACTTACCATCCAGGGGATGAGATTACTGGAAAAATACTTTAGCTTTATTTAAAAGAGGCCTCTCTGCCACCACCTTGGAGGTATTTAAATAGATTCTAAATATTTGAAAAGAGTCACAGATGAAAGCAGTTCAAGCCACTTCCCAGTGTTCAGAGTTTCTTTGAAACCTACTTGATTCTCAGCTTCACCCCACCCCCTTCCCATGTTCTGCCCTGGAGACCAGGGAGGTAGCAGGGGTTGGAGTAGGGGGTGGAAAAATCTTAGATCACACAGTAAAAGTAGTTTATTTTAATCCTTTAAAATGACCAAGATTCTTCTCCAGGCAGGCCAAAAGACTGGTTCACAAAATCTGAAGCACTTTTCCCAAAGATATCAGCCATGCTACTAGTTAGACTAAAGGGATTTTGTTCGAAGGACCCTCATCTTTGAATATCCAACCTCGTTAAGTTCCTTGGAGCATGCAACAACCTCTTTATTCCTCAGGATAAATTTTCCTAGATTTTACATGCCCGAAATACTTAGTTTTCCTATTGCCTTATGTATTTTCTTCCCAAGAGTCATTGTGAATCAGCTCCCTTCATATGTAAGTAAATCCATGATTCTGTTTCATACTTTACTTAAATACTTTTAGGAAAATTGCCTTCAACTATGAATCTGGACAATAATATTTATGACTTAATTTTTATTAATATTAATATTTAACAATTATCCTAACATTCCACTTGTCATCTAGACTTCACTAATTGAAAGGCAGTCTTTTTATTTTTGAAACTTCCCAGTTACATTTCTTCAAGAGTTTTCTATTCATATTGTTTTTTGAGGTGAGTAGGTAATTTAATGGACTGTTCTATGTTTTCTTTTGCTTAATTTGATTTAAGACAAAACATTTCTGGAATGGAATCGTGTTAAAAGTGAAGTATCTAATAACCTCTTCAACGCCTATGCAAGAGCTCACTATTAAAACATTTGACCAAGGTATTAAAATGACATATGGAGCGATGTTTATTGCTCTGGAGTAAAATGCTCGGCCTGTTGTTTTTCCAGAAACTCTTTGTTTCATCTCAATGCATGCTTGGATTTACTCCCTGATATGATTTCCATTCCTTGAGCCCAGGCCTCCTAGATATACCATCCATGACCTGCTCATTTCTGTCATATATACATCAAACAATGCAGGAATCGTTGGAGTGTATTATTTTTAAAAACAGGTCTGGTACTTTCTTGGCTCCATTGTAACTGTTATTATTGGAATTTTTACAATTTTATGGAATTCAATGGGACCCTACAATTTCCTTGAGTGTAGGATTTCTTCTTTCCTGTGTTTTTATGCCACAAAACTGTTTCAAAGAGAAACACTCTTCTTTCTGCAAGGAACAAAAGGGCCTCAGCAAATTCCTAATCTAATTAACATCTTTAACAACTCAGACAATAAATTGACTGCAACTGCTCTTGAAGCTCTGTGCCACCTTGTTAAGCTTCTTTCCAAGACTGCTATAAATCAAAGCAGAAATGCTAAGGTCAGTGCAAATGTTTGTTGCTTGTTCCAATGCGAAAGGCTGATTGCTTTACCAACTGCTCATTTAGGCTGGATTTTTTTTTAGACTTGCTTAGCATTTCAGGTTTGGAAAAGAGGTCCCTCTGAATATACAGGATTATATTTTGGCTCCAGTTCCTTAAGCCAAAGTCTAATAACCTGATTACTTAGTTTACTATAGATTATGTGTATTTTTTCAAAGAGAATAATTAGCACATTAAAATTTATGAAGAAAGGGACACACTACCCTTTGATACTTGATCAGAAATTATATCATGGTATTGAACAACCAATTCCTTTTTTAAATTGTAATTACTGATGAAATTCCTGCTGGGGATCTCAATCCACTCTGTAGTTGTGATAATGACCAAACCAAAAAAAAAAAAACCAATTGCCATCAAGTCAATTCCAACTCATAGCAACCTGCAGAAAGGGGTAGAACTGCCCCGTAGGGTTTCCAAGGAGCAGCTGGTGGATTTGAACTGCTGACCTTTTGGTTAGCAGCCATCGTACTTAACCACTGTGCCACCAGGGCTCCATGATAATGACATTCCTCCAAAATCACTGGGTTATCACTCACACTAAAATAAGTCAGTGTCTCTCCTATACAAAGTGATTGTGCTGCCAGGTGTATAATGGTACAGTACATATATAACCTATAACACATACGTCTTGATAGTCATAATAAATGCCTTCGTTACTGGCTTATGTGTGTACTGCGTTGTACTTTCTATCTTTATTTTAATGTGAACTTTCCCTACTTACAAATAAAAAGTTTACGGTATAACAGTGTTATACTTTGGCTCGTAGGCAACAGCGTCTGAACTCATGTATCGCGTGTCCCTTGAGTGTTGTAGCATTATCGCTCTGTTTAATTTTCTTTAGAAAATATTACCATAAAGCGCACCATGGCTCCCAAATGCAGCGAAATCAGTGCTAGTGATACCAGCAGCAAGAGGCAAAGGGGCAGTATTGATTTGGAAGTGAAACAAAAGGTATCCTATATAGCTTTGCTAAGGGTATAATATGGTGTTAGAACAACGTCCAAATCAGATAACATCCTATTTCACAGAGCATATCATGCATGTTAAGTGACTCATGACTGTATTATACACCAACATGGAAAAAAGATATGAACTACTGTTAGGGGAGAAAAGCAGGAGTAAAATTTCATGCACACTATAATTATAGCTATTTTTAAATACTCATATAAAAAACGGGGGATATACTCCAAAATAATAATAACTTCTGTATTGAAGTAATGTTTAATGGCTATTTTTCCTTTTCTGCTTTCCAAACATTTTTTATAATGTGGTTATAGTACCATTATTTTTATAATATTTATAAAAAACCAAGCATGATAATTTATTATTAACCCATTATTTTTGGGTGAGTAGACAAGGCTTTAGTGAATGTAACTATTTGGAAGAAATGGCTTCTGTCCAACTCCCCAATATCCCATCATGTCCCTTTGTTTCTAAACTGTTGTGATGAAACAGAGAAGAAAGAGAAAATATTGATGATAAATGAGGTCAAGCGTACCTGTCATTTCAGGAAAGGTTGATATGCCATGAGAATTCATTATTAATAACTACAGGAGATTTTACAGACTGACTCAGTTATATTTGTTTCCACAACTTCACGGTGGAGGCAAGAAAATATTTTATAAAAATAGATTTCCATAAAGTGTTTTATAGGACATGGATAGAAGTTTGTGAAAAGTTTAATGTTTGAAATGCAGGGTAAGTCAGCCAAGAGGCAGGCTGTGAAGCACCACAGCTGAGAATGTTCCTTTTTTCAGCTGATTTCTCAAGCCTTCAAGATTAGTGTTACCCATTGGGGTTAGACCTGAGAGATGGAATCTTCAAAGTATGCTATCTGGATGAGCTTCTTAGTTTGTTGCTAAGTTTTGATGGAGTGCAATTTCTAAACGTAAGGTTAGCAGTTTCAGCAGAAAGCCCATGGCTTGCTTTCTGCATCCCCAGCTGCATCATATCTCTGGCCTTGAGCTTAGTTTGGAGGACAGACTTGGAGAATTTAGCCACTCTTGGGGGAATAAAGGATTAAACTTGACTTTCTTTATAGAGCTACATTTGGTCAAACATTTATTGTGTGCATTCATGCATGACTGCATCAGTGAACAAAACGAATACATGATTGAATAGTATTTTTCTGCTTTGCTTTATGTGCTGTCTAGTATTTCACTTTCTTGCATTTTCCCTAGATGAGAATGGGGAGGCTTGAAATACTGGTGTTTATCACATGTGCAAAGTTAAGATGGATGATACGACCAGTCTGAAGTTATGGCTTTTCGAAGAACAAGGCACTTCATTTATTTATAAAACAAAATAGATCAATTGAAATGGCCTGCTTCTAGGAGAGATCCCCCCCATCCCCACAACTGGAGGATATCTGAATATATATCGGAAAGTGTATATGTTTACATAGAGTGAATCTAGCCTCCTAAATCAGAATAATCAGATTCTAGTTTCCCAGTTTGGATAAATACTACTTCTAGGAAATTTGAGGGTTTGGAGGCAAGGTATCAAGATCCTCTTAGAACTAGAGATGTGCAGTGGTCAGCCCTAACCCAGACTGACTTTAACAGTGCCCCACAACAACTAACAATGAAGACAACTCACGCTGGGAGAACCTTTAGAATCTGTATCTGAATTAGAAGCCATGTACGAGAACTGGGTTATGCCTAAATATTTTGATAGTTTTCCAAGAAAAAATCCTGGGCAGTTTAGTCTAGTTTGTTATAAAAATCACCTCTGTTGAGTAACTTCAGTACAGATTTTTCTTATGTTTGCCTATATTTTTTATAGGACATATTTAAGGCAGTTATTGACTGCCAAGCAAAAGGAGAAATGAACTGCTTTTAAACAAATAATACTATAATGTCTGCAATAACATTTTCCTCAACGTTTCCTTCACCGCTACAGATATCATTGCTGTTGTTGTTGTTAGTTGCCATGGAGTTGATTCTGACTCATAGGGACAGGTATCAACAGTAGTCCTGAATGGTCCAACTCAAAATTTTAATGCATTCCCTGTTGTTGTTGTTGTTCGTTGCCCTCAAGTCAATTGTTACTCATGGTAACCCCAGTTTTATTCAGTTCTATGGAGAGTAGAACTGCTCCATAAGGTTTTCAAGGCTGTGACCTTTCAGAGCAGATCACCAGGCCTTACTTCCTAGGTGCCTCGGGGTGGGTTTGAACAACCAACCGTTCCGCTATTAGTCCAGTGCTTAAGCAGTACTTGTACTAAAATTAAACTCTCTCTTCATTTTGTAGTGTGAAGTATTTAGGGTCTGTTTTGTTTTCTCTTTGTCATGGATTGAATTGTGTCCCCCAAAAAATGTGGGTAGCAACTTGGCTAGGTCATGATTCCCTGTATTGTATGATTGTGTTATCTGATGTGATTTCCTTATGTGTTGTAAACTCTACCACTATGATGAGATTATATGTGATCTCATGTGTTATAAATTCTATCACTTTGATGAAGTTATACTGATGAGGTTGACAAGATTAGTGTCTTCATGCAATCTCTTTTGAGATATAAAAGAGAGAAGCGAGCAGAGACACATGGGAACCTCACACCACCAAGAAAGCAGTGCCAGGAGCAGAGCATGTACTTTGGACCTGAGGTTCCTGCGCTGAGATGCTCCCAGACCAAAGGAAGATTGACCCATCACCAGGACCTTCTCCCAGAGGCTTCTCCTGGAGCTGACGCCCTGAATTTGGACTAGTAGCCTACTGGACTATGAGAGAATAAACTTCTCTTTGTTAAAGCCATCCACTTGCGGTACTTCTCTTGGAGCAGCACTAGATGACTAGGACACTCTTGTAGCTTTCTTAACTTGGGATTCTCATTTTAATGGCCCCTAATTCCTTATTTATGCTGTGTTACCCTGTCTAGTGCTTTGGGGTTAAAAAAACCCAAAGATCTAATTATACTAGTTTCACTTGCTACTTTGCAGGATATATTTATTATACTTTGTTGAACCTATTAAAAATCTTTTACACCTTTGCTAATCAGACCAACTTACACCTTGAATTTGTGACTACTAACTTACCTATTGGAGCCCTGGTGGCACAGTAGCAAAGAGCTCAGGCTGCTAACCAAAAAAGGTCAGCAGTTCGAATTCACCAGTGGCAACTTGGCAACTCTATGGAGCAGTTCTACTCTGTCCTACAGGGTTGCTATGAATCGGAATCGACTTGATGGCAACGAGTTGTGGGTTAACTTTTCTATCTGGATGAGAGCATTAAAAATCTCTCTGGTGTCATCATTTTGCAGATAAAAACCTCATGTGGGTTTTTGTTTTTATTCTTTTTTTAGTAATCTATTTTATTCATTTTTTTGTTGTTATTGAGAATACGCACAGCAAAAACGTACACCGGTTCAAGTTTGTGCGGGTACAATTGAGTGACATTGACTACATTCTTCGAGTTGTGCAACCTTTCTCACCTTTCTTTTCTGCATTGCTCTTCCCCTATTAACATAAACTACTGCTGGTAAGGCTCCTATTTAATCTTTCAAGTTTCTGTTGTCAATTTGATCCCATATAGACAGATCTTAAAAGAGCATAATGCTCAAGTCAGACATTCTTTACTGCTGTTTGGTTTTAAGAAGACTTCAGCAGTTATTTTTGGCTTAAGGATTTTGATTGCTTTCCTCCAAGAAAGGTTATAAGGGAAAAAGTCTTTGTCCCCCCTGGCTTCCCTTTGGTGTGTTTAGTGATTAACCTCAAAGGGATAGCAAGAAAAAAACAGCTAGTTCGAGAAAAAAATGTATATGCAATTGATGAATATATTTATCTATTCATCTTTATTTTGTTTCTATCTTACTTATCTGTAATTTAGCACAGAACATTGTGCTTAGCAAAGGATAGATGCTCAATAAATCTATATTGAGTTGGAATGAAATGAATCTATCAACATATCACTGATACTTAATATACTACATTTCATAAAATATAGAGATTTTCAGATTTTCCTTCTCAAATTGGACTCAAACATGTAATCTAATGAGATTCTGGGACTGCACGCCAAGAATGAATATGGTTGTAAAAAGTATAATTCATTGGTCATCGCTAAGCAAATTGCTGAGATACTAAATCACTTTGTAAATATACACAGCAACAAACTGTTTATCTCTAGTTTCCATGAATCAGTCATCCAAACAAAAGATCTGCCTGGACTGTTTTGTTTCTTAACATGTAAACTTGAAGCCTTGAGCATTCCAATTACTCCTAACGAAAGTTGGTAGAGTTACAAGGTACATGAGTGAATTGTTAGATAATCTATTTTAGTAAGTCCTTGAAATGGCCTTGTTTTAAAAGGATAGCTAGAGCATACACAGAGGCCATTTGTATGAAATGTATGATTGTGTGATTCCATTTATATGAAATATCCAGAAAATGCAAATTTGGAGAGATAGAAAGTAGGTTAGTGGTTGCCTGGGGCTGGGAGTAGAAATAGGGATTAACTGTAAATGGGCACAAGGGATCTCACTGGGGCAAAATAAATCTTCTAAAACAGAATTGTGATAGTTACATAATAGCAAATTTACTAACCATTGTTGAATACATATACATATGTGAGTGGCTTAACTAGATAAAATGTTTTCAATTATTATGTTATTTCAGGGATTATTCAGTAGAAGTTACGCAGTTTAAGATTCTTAGGCAATCTTTCTTCCAACCATGGAGGAGTAGCTGGATGGTACAAATGGTTAAATTGTTCAACTGCTAACCGAAATGTTGGAGATTCAAATTCACCCAAAGGCACCTTGAAAGAAAGGCCTGGCAATCTACTTCTGAAAAATCAGCCATTGAAAACCCTATGGAGTACAGTTCTACTCTGACACATATAGGGTCTCCGTAAGTCAGAGTCAACTTGACAGCAACTGTTTGTTTATTTTTTAGTTTTTTAGATGATGATAGAAACAAATTGTAGGCATTTGCTGTGCCTTTCCACAACTGAGGAGGGGTGCACATGCCTTATCCTCCCATTTTAACTACATTACTACAGAAATTAGATAATGAGAGTGATCCAAATATTCCCTGGAAGGGAATGTATTCATGCAGGCACACCAATCATGTCTATCTTTACCACAAGTCTATATCTCCAGAACCTAGCATGGTGTCTTGCACATGGTATGCATGTCATACATATCTACTGAGTGAATAAATAAAGGAGAGCATGAAAGTATTGCCCCAAAATAAAGTATCTGCTTCTATAGTATTATCTTCCATAAGTGTCGAAAGCTATACTAAGTAATTCAGAACACACTATTTGCTTTGGTACTTTAGGCTTGTTTAAGATTAATGTGCAACACAAATGTTTGCAACCAGCATCATTTTATCTATAGAATAAATGTTATGAAATATTATTTCTGTTCTCTCTCAACAATTGAATATTTTTTCATTGGGGATGGGAGAGTGAAAATAGATAAAATGTTACATCAATTTATAAGGACACATGAAAAGTCTTTTTACAATTGTGGAGAAAAGGAGTTATTGCACGCTCTGGTTTATTCATAAAACTAAGTCAGAAAGACCTACTTCCTGCTTCGCTTTTGACAATAAAACTTTTTCAGGAACAAAATCAATAAAAGTCAGTGGGCATTAAGAACTTGATGGATGAAATAAAGGCATTTTGGCATGAAAAAAGAAATTAATTCTTTATAACATGAATTTGACTTATGATAGTCAATTGTATTGAGCTAAAATGTTATACTGTATTTAACTCAGTCACGGAGTGCTAATTTCACAGTCTGTTTCTTTCCGCCAGGTGTTCCTGCAAAGGTGTTTGGGGTAATTAACTGCCATTTTTCGCAGTAATTCAGAATCTGCAATGAATCGAAAACCTCTGTGTAAGTGATTGTAGAAAAATGGCAGCACTTAATTTATTATGTAACACATTCTTATTCCAATTGTTTAATGTTAGGAGTAGTTATCCCAGAATTTATTATGCATAGGTATCAGACAATTGGTTTTTCTCACTTTATATCAACTTTAAATCTATTGATATGCATACAATACATACATCTATGCCTCTACATACACCCATATGCAAACATGCATATGCATGGACCCACTACCAATATATGTAATTGATTAAAATTTCAATGTTATATTCAAAAGAAGAGCTACTACTTCTGAACACAAGATTCTTTTTCATTGTTCCATCCTTTAAAATGGTTATCTTGTGAAAAAATTATGATTCAGAGACACACATGGCCATAGAGCCGTAGTAAATAAATAATTTATTTTTTCCTTTTATATAACGCATGATCATGGGGATGGACAAGGACCGGGCAGCATTTCGTTCCATCGTGCATGCTGTCAGCTGACAACAACAACAACCATAGGGAAATTTATATATCATCATAAATTAGTAGTTTGCCACTCAGAGGTATTCACACCTATACCTATCTCTCAACTGAAATCACTGATAACGGAACCTATCACAATGAATCCATTTGAAAATTTACTTCTTGAAGTAGCTCCGTAATTGGAAGCTTAACCCTCAGCTCATTGGGATACTGTCTAGGCAGTCTGCTAGGAAACAGTTTATAGTCGTTTCTGTACCTTTGATCCTGTGGCAGAGGTAAAGAGTTCCTAAAACCAAGTTCCAGCCTCTTATTTGCCATCAAAGGCTGTCCTGGAGTCCAAATTGTGCCGTTGGCTGCCAGAACCACAGAGGAATTGCCATATGTTTTTTACCTTGGCAAGTTCTATGAGTAGAGTTTCCACTGGCTGCTGTTGTTTTCATTTAAGAAGTTGATGATAAGGAATCTGTGCCATACTTCTATGACCAAAGTCAACCATGTACCTAAACAGGGTTTTGTTAGAGCAGATGTAATCTAGCACTTTAGAAATGTGTACTTCCTTTCTATCCCTGAATAGAAGACCTGGTGGCATAGTGGTTAAGCACTTGGCTGCTAACCAAAGGATCAGTGGTTCAAACTCACCAGCCACTCCATGGGAGAAGGATGTGGCAGTCTGCTTCTGTAAAGATTTACAGTCTTGGAAACCCTATGGATCAGTTCTATTCTCTCCTATCCGGTCGCTGTGACTCAGAATCCACTGGACGGCAGTGAGTTTGTTTTCTATCCCTGATGGGCTGAGGTACACCTAGGAAAGCATATCAGACCCAGAGGATAACTTTTCAACACATCCCAGTTTTAGACCTTGAGGTATAATTTGTTAAATTATTGCATTAGATAATTTTTTACCATCCTGTTTGTTACTGTCTGTATTCCCTACTACACTAGAGGCCCCATGAGGATGAGGAACATGTCTTTCCTTTTGTTTGCATCAGTACACACAGTGCCTAGCAGAGTGCTTAGCACATGGTAGGAAATTGTGAATTATTTGTGGAAATGAAAAAAAAAATAATAAAATATATTTGCATGAACAGTCACTTAATTAACATTGCAGTTACAAATTCACAAACTCACTGGCTTGGTGTAAATGATACCTGAAGTCCACCACGCAAAGACAGCATGATCACTACTGTATAGATTTAGTGATATTTTTATTTCTGTCTTTGACTTGTTTTTGTAACCTTCAAAACGGGGTCTTTAGTATCCATACTTATGAAAAAAATCAATTTATCTGTTTGATTCAGTGTTAAAGAAGTTGTTCTTTCTAAAATTTTGAATTGTGTCCCCCAAAACTATGTGTTGTAAATCCTAACCCCTATACCTGTGGAAAAAGGAGTCCTGGTTGCTCAGTGGTTAAGCGCTCTGCTGCTAACCTAAAGGTCGGTAATTCAAACATACCAGCTGCTCTGCAGGAGAAAAATCTGGCAGTCTGCTCTGTAAAGATTTACAGTGTTGGAAACCCTATGGGGCAGTTCTATTCTGTCCTATAGGGTCTCTATGAGTCAGAATTGATTTGAAGGCAACAGATTTTGGTTTTTGGTGGCACAGTGGTTAAGTACTCAGCTGCTAACTGAAAGGTTGTTAGTTTGAATCTATCCAGCAGCTCCAAGGGAGAAAGACCTAGCTATCTGCTCTGGCGAAGTTTACAGCCTAGAAAACCCTATGAGGCAGATCTACTCTGTCACATGGAATTGCTATGAGTCAAAATCAACTCCATGGCACCTAACAACAGAATACCTATGGATGTAATCCCATTTGGGAAGAGGATATTCTTTGTTATGTTAAAGGGGCCATGTCAGTGTAGTGTGTGCTTTAAGTAAATAACTTTAGAGATATAAAAAGATAAGATTAGGCACAGACACAGACAAACACAGATGGAGGAAGATAGGTACCATCCTACATAAAGATCACCAAGGAAGCTGAAAAGAGACAAGGACTTTCTCCCAGAGCCAACACAGAGAGAAAGCCTTCCCCTAGAGCTGCTGCCCTGAATTTGAACTTCTAGCCTCCTAAACTGTTGTTATTGTTGTTAGGGGCCCTGGAGTCAATTCCAATTTATAGCAACCCTATGTAAATAGAACAAAACACTGCCAGGTCCTGCACCACCCTCACAATCCTTGTTATGCTTGAGTCCATTGTTGCAGCCACTGTGTCAATCCATCTCATTGAGGTTCTTTCTGTTTTTCTTTTTCGCTGACCCTCTACTTTACCGAGCATGATGTCCTTCTCCAGGGACTGGTCCCTCCTGATAACATGTCCAAAGTATATGGGATGTAGTCTTGCCATCCTTGCTGCTAAGGAGCTTTCTGGCTGTATTTCTTCCAAGACAGATTTATTCGTTCTTTTGGCCAAAACAAAAAACCAAACCTACTGACGATGAGTCAATTCCGACTCATAGCGACCCTATAGGACAGACTAGAACTGCCCCACAGGGTTTCCAAGCAGCACCTGGTGGATTTGAACTGCCGACCTTTTGGTTAGCTTCTGTAGCTCTTGGTATATTCAATATTCTTTGCCAATATCATAATTTGAAGGCATCAATTCTTTTTCGGTCTTCCTTACTCATTTTCATTGTCCAGCTTTCCCATGCATATGAGGCAATTGAAAATACCATGGCTTGAGTCAGGCACCCTTAGTCTTCAGGGTAACATCTTGAAGAGGTCTTTTACAGCAGATTTGCCCCATGCAATGTGTTGTTTGATTTCTTGACTGCTGCTTCCATGGGTGTTGACTGTGGATCCAAATAAAATGAAATCCTTGACAACTTCAATCTTTTCTCCATTTATCATGATGTTGCTTATTGGTCTGGTTGTGAGGATTTTCATTCTCTTTA
>NW_004443986.1:6033053-6105004 GCF_000243295.1 Trichechus manatus latirostris
TGTAATCCATACTGAAGGCTGTAGTCTTTGATCTTCATCAGTAAGTGCTTCAAGTCCTCTTCACTTTCAGCAAGCAAGGTTCTGTCATCTGCATAACACACGTTGTTAATGAGTCTTCCTCCAATCCTGATGCCTCATTTTTCATATAGTCCTGCTTCTCAGATTATTTGCTCAGCATACAGATTGAATAAGTATGGTGAAAGGACACAACCCTGATGCACACCTTTCCTGATTTTAAACCACACAGCATCTCCTTGTTCAGTTTGAACTACTGCCTCTTCATCTATGTATAGGTTCCTCATGAATACAAATTAGTGTTATGGAATTCCCATTCTTCAAAATGTTTTCTGTAATTTGTTATGATCCACATAGTCAAATGCTTTTGCATAGTCAATAAAACACAGGTAAACATCTTTCTGGTATTCTCTGTTTTCATCCAGGATCCATCTAACGTCAGCAATGATATCCCTGGTTCCACGTCTGCTTCTGAATTTGGCTTCAATTTCTGGCAGTTTCCTGTCCATATACTGCTTCAGCCGCTTTTGAATGATCTTCAGCAAAATTTTGCTTGCATGTGTTATTAAAGATATAGTTTGAGAATTTCCGCATTCAGTTGGATCACCTTTCTTTGGAATAGGCATAAATATGGATCTCTTCCAGCCAGTTGGCGAGGTAGCTATCTTCCAAATTTCTTGCCGTAGGCAAGTGGGAACTTCCAGGGCTGCATCCATTGTTGAAACATCTCAATTGATATTCCATCAATTCCTCAAACCTTGTTTTTCGCCGTCTTCAGTGCAGCTTGGACCTCTTCCTTCAGTACCGTAGGTGCCTTATTATATGCTACCTCATGAAATGGTTGAATGTCAACCAATTCTTTTTGGTATAGTGACTCTGTGTATTCCTTCCATCTTCTTTTGATGCTTCCTGCATCATTTAATATTTTCCCCATAGAATCCGTCAGTATTGCAACTTGAGGCTTGAATTTTTTCTTCAGTTCTTTCACCTTGAGAAGTGCCACGCATGTTCTTCCCTTTTGGTTTTCTACCTCCAGCTCTTTGCACGTGCCATTATAATACTTTAGTTTGTCTTCTCAAGCCACCCTTTGAAATCTTCTGTTCATCTCTTTTACTTCATTATTTCTTCCGTTCACTTTAGCTGCTCTATGTTCAAGAGCAAGTTTCAGAGTCTCTTCTGACTTCCATTTTCATCTTTTCTTTCTTTCGTGTTTTTTTAATGACCTTTTGCTTTCTTTATGGATGATGTCCTTGATGTCATTCCATAACTCATCTGGTCTTTGGTCATTAGTGTTCAATGCGTCAAATCTGCTCATGAGATAGTCTCTAAATACAGGTGGGATTATACTCAAGGTCATATTTTGGATCTCCTGGACTTGCTCAAATTTTCTTCAGCTTCAACTTGACCTTACATATAAGCAATTGATGGTCTGTTCTACAGTCAGCCCCCAGCCTTGTTCTGACTGACGATATTGAGCTTTTCCATTATTTCTTTCCACAAATGTAGTTGATTTGACTTCTGTGTATTCTGTCTGGCAAGGTCCATGTGTATAGTCACTGTTTATGTTGGTGAAAAAAGCTATTTGCAATGAAGAAGTCGTTGGTCTTGCAAAATTCTATCATGCAATCTCCAGCATTGTATCTATCACTAAGGCCATATTTTCCAGCTACGGATCCTTCTTTGTTTCCATCTTTTGCATTCTAATCACCAGTAATTATCAATGCATCCTCATTGCATGTTTGCCTAATTTCAGACTGCAGAAGTTGGTAAAAATCTTCAATTTCTTCATCTTTGGCCTTAGTCATTGGTGTGTAAATTTGAATAATAGTTGTGTTAACTGCTCTTCCTTGTAGGCATATGGATATTTTCTTATCACTAACAGCATTCTACTTCAGGATAGATCTTGAAATGTTCTTTTTGATGATGAATGCAACGCCATTCCTCTTCAAGTTGTTATTTCTGTCATAGTAAACCATATGATTGTCCAATTCAAAATGGCTAATACCAATCCATTTCAGACCATTAATGTCTAGGATATTGATGTTTATGTGTTCCATTTCATTTTTGATGATGTCCAATTTTCCTAGATTCATTCCACGTTCTGATCATTAATGAATGTTTGCAGCTGTTTCTTCTCATTTTGAGTCGTGCCACATCAGCAAATGGAGGTCCCGAAAGCTTGACTCCATCCACATCATTAAGGTCCACTCTACTTTGAGGAGGCAGCTCTTCCCCACTCGTATTTTGAGTGCCTTTGAACCTGAGGGGCATATCTTCCAGCACTATATCAGACAATGTTTTGCTGCTATTCATAAGGTTTTCACTGACTATTTTTTTCAGAAGTAGACCACCAGGTCCTTCTTCCTAGTCTGTCTTAGTCAGAAAGCTCAGCTGAAACCTATCTACCACGGGTGACTCTGCTCATATTTGAATACTGTTGGCATAGCTTCCAGCATCACAGCAATATGCAAGCCCCTACAGTATGACAAACTGACAGATGTGTGGGGGTCTTAAACTGTGAGACTATAAATTTTAACCACCCACTTACGATATTTCTGTTATAGCAACACTAAGAAACAAAGACAGAGGGCAATTGAGAACTGACTTCTCTTTAGTATTTTCCTTAGCCCTGGATTTTAGATCTACAAATCTTCAATTATCTAACCAGTTGGGACTCTAGTCTACTATATCTCAGCTTACATTTAGCCACCCCATGCCTGCAGTTTGCATGAACCAGCCACTCCGCAGGACCATGCTCACAGGCAATAGTGGTCCTTGTCTTTTCTTCTGAGGGCCTGCCTGCTAAAATGTCAAAGATTTTCGTAAAGTGAATATCAAGTCTACTATGCACACTCTCTTTTGGAACAGAGTAGTTCCTGTCTTGATTTCCACCCAGGTGAACATGGACTCTCAAATCTGAGGATTGCTGTTCTGAGCATTTATTTGACATTTGCTAATTACTGACAGGGTCCTCAGCACTGAATAAAACACAGGAGGTGACATGCTTTGCTTTCCTAGTGGGCTTAGAGTTGAGATAATTACGGTTCTGGGTTTTGTGCATGTTTGGAATTTAAAACTGTTGCCTTGTCAGTGTGTTGATTTTATGTTCAGTCTCAAGAGTAAGTAGATTTCAAAAACAGCCAGTTAAGAGGAGAGTTGGCTGAGTGTTGGATAGAAGTATCTGGATAATAGTAGTATCCATCCCACAAGATGGTTCTCAAAGGAGGGTTATAATTGACTTAAGCCACTTTTTTGCTGCCTGTTCTTTTAAACATGTGGCTGGAAAGCTTCTTCTGGTCTCTTAGCTCAAATGCTCAAACATATTCTGTAACAGTCATGCAGCCTAGTCCAACACAAAGAAAGTATTGTACTTCATCACTTGCCTAGGTTTTCCTACAAGATCAAAAGTGAAAGCTATTTCCATTTGAATTGGAAATATGCAGTAACATTTTCTTGATAGACCTTTTAAGAATTCTCTGTACATTGTAAAGAAGGCAAAAAGTAAAAATGGAATTAAGAAATATCTTTCTGAAAATATTTTTCTCCAAATGTCCCAGGCTAATAACAAAGAGACCATCAAACTGTTCAGTTGCATAAAGGACTGCACTTAGAGATGGGAAATAAGATTTAGGAAGATAGCAAAATCACATAGGCTGAGAGTTTGTGATACTTTCAACAAGGGCTGGCCTCAAGTTTAGTTTAGTTTAATTTATAAAGAAAGAGTTGTAGATCAACTCATTGGCTAAACACATTTACAGGGATGTTCATGTGACTTAAGAGGATGAAGTGACCCCAACTTCTCTTAAATAATCTTAGAAATGCCATTTTCATAACAGCAATTAATATGCAAATTAAAATCATTTCTATGAGGCTTTTATTAGGCAAAGTTTTGTTGCCTAATTCAAATATATAAGTAATCAAAAGTAACAAAGTGATCCTTTGCCTTCAAGTATTATATACTTAAGAATTTGCATCAGCAAGGTGCATCTTGCGTCTGCCATAACCCACTCGCCTACATATTTATAGTTCCCAGCCACAGCCCCAGACACATTGCAGACAAAGATGAGGGCCATCCACTTGGTTTAGACTTTTTTTCATTACAGTGAGCCCAGCTCATTGCCACTGAGGAAAGGAGAGATGAGAAGGAGTCATGAGCACATGAAACTGTGTTATTGCGTTGTCTCTCACGTAGGTTTAGGAGCAATTCTAAGACCTTTCTAGATCTGAGAAAAAGTCCTAGGAGTTTGACCATGGCTGTTGCCATGATTTGGAATCGACTCATCAGCAACTAACAACAGCAAAACTAGGGGTGGTGATCTGGCAATGGAGATGAACATGGAGGAGCCAGGCTCCGGGGAACCCATCCAGAATCCTGGGACTCCACAATGTGTATCACTGCTGTAAGTGTGGGAATGGGATGAGCACAAGGGCCCTCAGAGGGCATGTCAATGGGCCAGGCTTCATGCTGGTGCTTGGAAGGCAGGTGATTCACAGTGTCTGCAGAGGGAAAAACAGAGGGAGCAAGGCACATTCAAAGTTCAGACAGACCACCAGAGACCCTTCTCCTGAAACCGTGCCTTTGATCTCGTCTTAGCCCAGGGACCATATCCACTCTGAACTAGAGCAGGACATATATGGTTGGGCACAAATAGGACAGGGAGTCAGGGAAAGCTATAGCCTCCACTAGAGCAGGGCAGCTCAAAGCAGCAATTTCTTTCTGCTGACATAGAGAAGGGAATCTATGGGTAGGAACAGTCTAAAATTCTTCATCCTACTCGGGGCACAATGAGATGAGCTGGGCTTGCTGAAGATGTTGGCTTAAAGACCATGTGGTGAGACATGGAGCAGATGTACCTAAAGAGACCTGGTTATGGCTGAGGACCTGGCAAAGGGCATCTCTGTAAGGACAGGCAAGGTTTGACCTGTGATTGGAATCATGAAGAGGTTACTCTAAATATTGCAAAGTCATCAGCATCTATAGACAGTGGTGCCAGCTCTTTTTTATGCCTCTATGCCTGAAACCCTTGATAACTGCTTTTGACAGTACATGATTCCTCTTCTTCACTTTGAGATACACCTGACTTTTAAGGAATCCCCCCCCCTTTTTTTTCCTCTGGAAAATTCTAGATTTCCTGATCACTTCAAGGATAAAGGAACTAACCTGGAAGGCATAAAGAAATGTACACGTACTTTGAAATGTTTCAGACTGCACCTTTGAATGTTTCTTAGGGACCTGCCTTCCAATGACAGGGCCAAGGCTGAACAGTGAGACAGGAAAGTGACATGGTGACATCTCAATCTAGAAGAGCAAGATGCAGCCTTCTGCAGAAATCTAATATTATGATTAGTAATTTTGATAGGCCAGGAGCCCCCGTAGGTCTAAATGTTCAGGTTCCATATTGAATGTTGCTGAGAAAAGACATAGGAAAACAGGATCTGACTATATAGGCAGTTCCCTAGAAGGTCTTCTTTAATGTCTCAGGGATGTTAGACCCACAACAAGTGGGAGTACTTGTTCTCCATCAAGACACCAAGGCCCCCTAGCAGAGACAGAAAGCTCCTAGGAGTAATGGGACAGGCCCCATCATGCTCAAAAGTTGCCCTCGTTTGGAGCTGGAGAGGATAACTGAGGCTGGACAGAAGGTAGAGAACTCAGTAAAATGGCTCAGGGGCCTTGTTAACTGAGGACTTCTCTCTTCCCTCTGTGTCTTTTTCTTCTTGAAGGGTTCTGGTAATTTCAATCTGAATTTTCACCTTTGATTTTATTTAAAAATAAAGGATTGTTTGGAGGCAGAGCCAAGATGATGGAATAGTCAGATGCTTTCTGTGGTCCCTCTTACAACAAAGACCGAAAAACCAAATGAATCGCTCATATATGATCATATAGGGGCCCTGATCATCAAAGACAATGTTGAGGAGTTGCATTGAGTGGCAGTGGGAGGGAGAGACAGTTCAGAAGCAGTGAATAAGTGCCAATCCTGAGGTAGCCTGCACCCTGTGGGCTGGGTTGGCTGGTGCATGCGGGCTGAGGCAAGCAGTAGCGCTCGGGATGTGTTTCAACATGTCGAGAGAGACTGGGCAGTGGAGAGTCTGCACAAGCCTCTGGAGCCAGGGGGAAACAGTGCTGGATCTGCTAATGATAAGTGCAAGTGTCTAACCCACCGTACAGGATCAAAATAACTCCCCTCCCCTGCTCCAAGTCTTTTGCAGTGGAGAAGTGCTGCTTTCCCCTCACCCAGCCCCCTCCCTTCTCTGCTCTGACATCAGTCTGGCAATATTTAACAACTGCCACAACCCCTAAGCTGGAAATAAGGGTTATCGTGCCCATATCAGTCCTGAGGGTGGCTTTAGAGGGGGGGAAAAAGAAAAAAAACTACCCAGGCCCCTAAGCCGGGATCTCAGGAACACAATCTCATGGCTTTAAAAAACCGCCACACCCTCTAAGCCAGAAACTCATGGGGAGGCACTGCCCCTCTGCCTAGGCACTGGCATAAGGGGTCCATGGGCATGTAATGCCCTTCACTCCTGCCTAGACCTGTGTGGGTCGATTCAGCATCACAGGCCCTCATTAATGCCAAGCCCCCAAACCAGGGAGTCATGACTTTCTGCACCCGAACCAGTCCTGTGGCTTTAAAAAATCACCATGTCCCCTAAGCCATGAACTCAGGGTGGGCACTGCCCCTTTGCCTAGGCACTGGCATAAGGGGTCCCTGGACTTTGAACGCCCTTCACCCTTACCTAGACCTGTGTGGGCTGATTCAACAGTGTAGGCCCTCATTAGCATAGAACAACAAGGTATATACCTGAAGCCTTTTTTCAACTGCAGCAGCCAAAGAGGAGTTGCAGATTCATGACATTTGACACCACCCCACCCATTAAGCAGGGTCCTCGACCACCCACATCAAGGACCTGAGGACTGGTGGTTTCACCCATTCCTCCTAGCCACCCATGACAGGGGTCCAAGAATAAGCGCTGCCTCCCAGTCCATACAGCCAACAGCAATGGATGCCCAAAGTCTGGCTACAATACCCACCCACCTATGTGCTCCAGGGCACAGGGACACACCTTCCACTTAGGGACTCAGGGGCAGCCATCAGTCCCCTACCTTCCTCAGCACATAGCCCCCTACTGCAGCCAGATACCCGTGACTGCTCCAATCATCCTTACATAGCCCTGCCTGTCTAGGACTGTAGGTGAGAGCCTGCACCACACACTCAGTCACTGACGACCTAGACACCTGAGCTGAATCCACACAAGAGAAGTAAACAGATTCCTGGACTCACACACTTAGTAGCAGCTCTAACCACCTGGTGACAGGACGTGAGAGCTTCAACAACCCCGGTAACCAAAGTAGGTCACATGTCCAGCCTACTTGGGCATATCAGAACAAAACAAAAAGCTAGGACACAGTAAGCAAACATTCAATAAATAAATATAATAATTTATTGATGGCTCAGAGACAACAGTCAATATCAAATCACATAAAGAAGCAGGTCAAGATGGCTCCAGCAATCGAGCAAAACAAAGAACCAGGAAACCTTCTGGAGGAAGATAAGGTCTTGGAATTACTGGAGTTAGAATTGAAAAGGTTAATATACAGAGCTCTTAAAGATATCAGGAAGGAGATCAGGCAAAACTCAGATCAAGCCAAGGAAAATACAGATAAAGCAACGGAGGAATTCAGGGAAACAATACGAGAACAGAACAACAAATTTAACAGGTTGCTAGAAACCATAGGGAGACAGCAAATAGAAATCCAAAAGATTAACAATAAAATTTCAGAATTAGACAACTCAATGGAAAGTCATAGGAGGAGAATTAAGGCAATGGAAGGCAGAATTAGTGAGACTGAAGATAAAACCTTTGACACCAATTTATTTGAGAAAAAATCATATAAAAGAATTTCAAAAATGAAGACACTCTAAGAATTATGTGGGACACTAACAAGAGGAAAAACCTACAAATGATTAGAGTACCAGACCAGGTGACAGGGGAGGAGGGAATAACAGAAAATACAGAGAGAATTGTTAAAGATTTTCTGGCAGAAAACTTCCCTGATATCATGAAAAATGAGAAGATACCTATCCAAGAAGCTCATTGAACCCCACACAGGGTAGATCCCAAAAGAAAGTCACCTAGACACATTATCATCAAACTTGCCAAAACCAAAGATAAAGAGAGAATTTTAAGAGCAGCTAGGGATAAATGAAAATTCACCTACAAAGGAGCATCAATAAGACTAAGCTCAGACTAGTTGCCATGCAGGTGAGAAGGCAATGGGATAACATACATAAAGCCTTGAAGGAAAAAAATTGCCAGCCAAGAATTATATATCCAGCAAAACTGTCTCTCAAATATGATGGCGAAATTAGGGCATTTCCAGATAAACAGAGGTTAAGGGAATTTGTAAAAACCAAACCAAAATTACAAGAAATATGAAAGGCAGTCCTTTGGCTAGAGAACGAACAATAACAGATAACAACCCAAGACTAGAACACAGGTCAAAACAACCAGATATCAACCCAGATAAGGAAGTTGCAAAAATAAGTCAAAGTTAAAAGACTGAAAATAGGGGAAC
The DNA here is from genome assembly GCF_000243295.1 of Trichechus manatus latirostris. NCBI lineage: Eukaryota > Metazoa > Chordata > Mammalia > Sirenia > Trichechidae > Trichechus > Trichechus manatus. The sequence goes on from NW_004443986.1 coordinate 6,041,647, forward strand.
AGAGATGTCAATATGTAAACGATGACAACATTAAAACAAAAAAGAGGGAATAAATAGTGTAATCATAGAACTTTCATATGGAGAGGATGTTAAGGTGGTATCAATAAATAAAGATTGGTTTAAACTTAGAAAAATAGAGGCAAATTTTAAGGTAACTACAAAAGAGACTAACAAATCCACCCATCAAAATAAAAAAAGAAGAAAAACATAAAGACACAGCAAACACAAAATCAACAATAAAGAAAAAGATGAAAATAAAACACATAACGAAAAACAACTCAGAACAGAAAATTAAGTAGAACAAAGAAACTACCAACACTACAAAAAATAAAAATAAAAATGACAGCAGTAAACTCATACCTATCAATAATTACACTGAATGTAAATGGGCTAAATACACCAATAAAGAGACAGAGAGTGGCAGAATGGAATAAAATAAATAGTTTGTCTATACGCTGCCTACAAGAGACACACCTTAGACTCAAAGACAGAAACAAACTAAAACTCAAAGCATAAAAAAAAAAAAAAAAATCAAGCAAACAACACTCAAAAAAGAGCAGGAGTGGCAATATTAATCTCTGACAAAATAGACTTTAAAGCAAAATTCACCACAAAGGATAAGGAAGAACAATATATAATGATTAAAGGGTCAATACACCAGGAGGACATAACCATAAAAAATATCTATGTACCCAATGACAGGGATCCAAAATACATAAAACAAATTCTAACAGCACTGAAAACAGAAATACATAGCTCAACAATAATAGTAGGAGACTTCAACACACCACTTTCAGTGAAGGACAGAACATCTAGAAAGAAGCTCAATAAAGACATGGAAGATCTAAATGCCACAATCAACCAACTTGAGTTCATAGACATATGCAGAACACTGTACCCAACAGCAGCCAAGTAATATTCTTGGCTGCAATGCACGTGGAACATTCTCCAAAATAGACCACATATTAGGCCACAAAGCAAGCCTTAACATAATCCAAAACATCAAAATATTACAAAGCATCTTTTCTGACCATAAAACCATAAAAGCAGAAATCAGTAAGAGAAAAAGCAAGGAAAAAAAATCAAATAAATGGAAACTGAACAACACCTGGCTCAAAAACTACTGGATTATATAGAAGAAATCAAAGACAGAATAAAGAAATTCATAGAATCAAGTCAGAATGAAAACACATCTCACCAGAACCTTTGGGACACAGCAAAAGCGGTGCTCAGAGGTCAGTTTATAGCAATAAATGCACAGATCCAAAAAGAAGAAAGGGCCAAAATCAAAATATTAACCCTAAAACTCAAAAAATAGAAAGAGAGCAGCAAAAGAAGCCCTTGGGCACCAGAAGAAAGGAAATAATAAAATTAGCGTGGAAATAAATGAAATAGAGAATAGAAAAAAATTGAAAGAGTCAACAAGACCAAAAGCTGGTTCTTTGAAAAGATCAACAAAATCTATAAGCCATTGGCCAAACTTACAAAAGAAAAACAAAGCAAATAACCTGAATAAGAAATGAGATGGGTGATATCACAACAGACCCAACTGAAATTAAAAGGATCATAATAGAATACTATGAAAATTTTTACTCCAACAAGTTTGCCAACCTAGAGGAAATGGACAAATTTCTAGAAACACACTACCTACCTAAACTAACACAAACTGAGGTAGAAGAACTGAATAAACCTATAACAAAAGAAGAGATTGAAGAGGTAATAAAAAAAACTTCCAACTAAAAAAAGCCCTGGCCCTGATGGCTTCACTGGAGAATTCTACCAAACTTTCAGAGAAGAGTCAACACCAGTACTACTAAAGGTATTTCAGAGCATAGAAAAGGCTGGAATACTCCTGAACTCATTCTATGAAGCCAGCATAACCCTGATACCAAAGCCAGGTAAAGATATCACAAAAAAAGAAAACTACAGACCAATATCCCTCACGAACATAGACTCAAAAATCATCAACAAATTCTAGCCAATAGAATTCAACAAAATATCAAAACAAATAATTCATCATGACCAAGTGGGATTCATACCGGGTATGCAGGGATGGTTCAACATTAGAAAAACAATCAATATAATCCATCACATAAATAAAACAAAAGACAAGAACCACATGATCTTATCAATTGATGTGGAAAAGGCATTTGACAAAGTCCAAAAACCATTCATGATAAAAGCTCTCAGCAAAATAGGAACAGAAGGGAAATTCCTCAGTATAATTAAGGGCATTTATACAAAGCCAAAAGTCAACATCATCCTAAGTGGAGAGAGTCTGAAAGCATTCCCCTTGAGAATGGGAACCAGACAAGGATGCCCTTTATCGCCACTCTTATTTAACATTATGCTGGAGATCCTAGTCAGAGCAATAAGGCAAGAAAAACAAATTAAGGGCAGCCAAATTGGTAAGGAAAAAGTAAAAGTATCCCTATTCACAGATGATATGACCTTATACACAGAAAACTCCAAAGAATCCACAAGAAAACTGCTGGAACTAATAGAATATTTCAGTGAAGTATCAGGATACAAGATACAGGATACAAAAAATAGATTTCTCTATACCAACAAGGAGAACTTTGGAAAGGAAATCACCAAATCAGTACGTTTACAATAGCCCCCAAGAAGATAAAATACTTAGGAATAAACCTAACCAGAGCTGTGAAAGACTTATACAAAGAAAACTAAAAAACACTACTGCAAGAAACCAAAAGAGACCTACAGTATGGAAAAACAAACATACTGTGCTCATAAATAGGAAGACTCAACATTGTGAAAATGTCAGTTCTACCCAAAGCGATCTGCAGATACAACGCAATCCCATTCCAAATTCCAAGGGCATTTTTTAATGAGATGGAGAAACAAATCACCAATTTCATATGGGAAGAAAAGAAGCCCCAGATAAGTAAAGCATTACTGAAGAAGATCAAAGTGGGAGGCCTCACACTACCTGATTTTAGCAATGCAAATTTTCCTGCCTGATCACCCGAGCAGGGTGGGCAAGCAGACATGGGGACACCACCCCGGAATTGTTAACCTAGAATTGTATCTCTTTAGCCTTGCTGCTTATTTAGACAAACCATTAGGCTTCAAGGGGGGAAAGATGTAAGAGGTTTTCCGGAAGCCCAAAGATGGTAGCGAGGGGGAAGGAATGGGGAATAATTCTAGCGATTTGGGACTTCCAATGGACTACCTCCTCTCAGAGTTCAAGCCCTACTCTAAGAGCATTGGGCTCTAGATATGACTATGAACTCCCACTTGTCTTCTGTAGGCTACAAAAGGGGAGAGGGAATAAAATAAAATAAAGCATCAACTTAAGCCATAGCAATGTGTATCCTATTATACCAAGTATTTAAGAAGAGGAAGGGGCTTTCCAATTTTGGGAAGGCTTATTTGGGCTGGACAACAAGGGCCCAGTGTTTAGTCTTCACGGTATCCTAGACTGTCTTGGTTTTTCATCTCTTTTTTTGGAATGTTAGGCTGTTGTCTATTACTTAACCAAAATAATTGTGCCAAACCCAGATCATTTGGAAAATAAAAGGAGAGCTCCAGATAAATATTAAGACAGGGGTTTCCAACTGGTTATGAAAGGATGAACTACTTTCTCCTTTTCATTTCTCAGAGGGCTTGGATTACATATTTGGGAGAGGAGGTAAATGGAGAAGGAGTGGATGAGGGGAAATTGTAATAGTGAAGTCCCGAAGATGGTAGGAAGGCCGGTTGGGAGGAGATTTAAAAGAAGAGGTTTGGAAGAGGTACCACACCTTTACCAGTGAAGCTCCTGGTAAATCTCTCAAGAAATGGATAGTTAATGAAGAGTGGGAAGTAGCAGTGCCCCTGGGCTTGGAAAGTTGCCATTAGATTTCTGTTTTTTGGATGGAACTGACACTCTATGTTGAAGGTGTGCCACACACTCCTAAGTCAGGAAACACAGCTGTTCATTTATTTGTTTTTGTTTTTTTTTTCTTTTCGGTCAAAACTAATCATCTAGAGCAATGAAAATTGAGGGATTGTGGTGGTGGGTAGAGGAATGTAATATGGATTTACTGTTGTAAGGTTTATTCTCTTATCTTTAATGTGTTGTTGAGTGTTATATAATTCAATTCTCGGAAACTGAGTGTGGGGAAATGCAGGCATGCATATTCTATAATATAGACATGTTATGAATTATTGTTGCATTTCTGTGGGTTTAGTTTTATTTTAAATATAGTAGAATAGCTCACTGCTTATCTCTTTTCCTAAAGTATTTTTGTAAATCAAAGGCTCCTTTTCTAATGTTAATGATGCTGGATTCTGATATGGTTTTTTGTTTGTTTTAATATTAGAGATTCTTAAAGTGAGACATAGCTCTATGTAAATAACATAATCATAGTGCAAGAAAATGACTCAAAAGTGACAAACAAAACAAAACAAAAAACATAGGTCTCAACCTGGTGTCCCTGAGGTTCGTTTTATTTGGCCAACACAGTTTTATAGAAATTTGTAACTTTTAAAATTTTAAGATTTCACTAAAAATTCAATTCCTAACTTCTTTTGAAGGATCCAAAGATCTTTAAAAGCTGAGTTGCCTTGCATTCTTCAGTGGATACAAATCAGTTGGAAGTGACCCTCTTTAAACAACTGGGTTTTCCCGTAATTACTGCAGTCCCCTCCTTTTGCATCTACTTCGCTATTTCTTCTTGTCTGTCCCTTGATGGCATTTGAGTTTGAGGCATCTGATATTTAACAATAAATCATTTTTTTAAAAGTTGATTTGCCTAATCGATCCACATAAATGACTAGTTTGAATAAGATTTTTGCTTTTATTTTATTCTCTCTCCCTTTTTTTTTTTGGTAATTAATGGATGGTGTTAATCAACTTGTGTCCTTACTGTCCACTGAATTTGAGGGATGTCTAAAATAGTCTATTGATTATCTAGGGATTACTTTTTAACTGGATTTTTTTTTTCCCCTATGGACATAGCTTTTTATATAATCTTAAAAAAATTTTAAAAAGTGAAATGCTTCTAACTAAAGATTTTGTCCCCGTGATTCAAAGTAACAATCATTTAGAAATGGGCTATGGGATTATATAAAATTTTAGAAAATGTATTTACTGCTAATAATTACGACAAAAATTTAGTGCAGAAGAATGAATTTGAGTAGTTTAAATGAAAAAAAATAGAAAACCTAAATCAGGCGAATCAATCACAAACTGAAAACACAAATGATATTTTACAAAAGTATTTGCAATTTCTTCCTTTTACAAATATACTATTTTCTGACTTCTCCTTTTTTTTTTTTTTTTTTAAACTTGGCTATACAGCCAAAAAGCCAGACCCACGGCCATAGAGTCGATTCCAACTCATTGCAGCTCTATAGGACAGAGTAGAACTGTCCCATAGGGCTTCCAAGGAGCGCCTGGTGGATTAGAACTGCCGATCTTTTAATGAGCAGCCATGCTCCTAAACGTTGCGCCACCACGGTAAGAGATAGGGCTGCTGACCAAAAAACGTCAACAGTTCGAATTCACCAGCCGCTCCTTGGAAACCGAGTAGAACTGCCCTATAGAGTTTCCAAGGAGCAGCTACCGGATTTGAACTGCCGACCTTTTGGTTAGCTGCCGGGTTCTTAACCATTGCGCTGCCGGGGCTCCGACTTGGCTATAGTGCCTTAGAATTTGCAAGACAAGCCATATATAGATTATCATTTTATTTTTAAAACTACTTTGGTAAGAAGACCAGGAAATTATTGTACCCATTTTAGAGGTGTAAAAACTGAGTCTCAGATTTGTTTTTAATCACTTGCTGGAGGTCACACAGCTAGTAAGTAGTACAGCCTATCCCAGAACTCTTTTTTCTGACTTTTGGTTCAGAGCTTTTTCCACTACATTACCCAGGCCCTCAATTTGCAGTAGAATCTTTTCCAAAGTAACACAGAAATAAAATGTCTAGTCCCAAAGGTGCTACAATGCTAAAATATGAGATGTGATTTAAATTAATTGTCACGTTCTGTGGTAAAAAAATGAAAATATTACTCAAGTTTAGCCTTTGAGAAATTCAAATAAACTCAGCCAAATACTTTGGGGAAATTTTGCAAAACTACTTCATGGAAGGTGAATCAAATTTAGCCAAAACCATCAGCAATGTCCTCCTACTGTTGAAAAGTGGAAGCCGTCCACTGTGGTACTGCTTCGTGTGCCATTTCTCAGAATGTGTTCTGTATCATCATGACGCGCAGTCCTGGTTTGCTGAGAAATTGTTAGGTTCTTTCTAGATATTTCCACTTTTTAATTGCTTCAGCAAAAGGGGAAAAAACAAGTTTTGCAGCAGCCAGACTAGCAGTCTCCTTGGATTTCCTGGTTCTCACATCCTTTATAAATTGACTGGTATAAGTGAGCAATGACCACAAAAATGTATTACAACTAACCTCCTCTTTTAAAATCTCACGACTTGCGTTGTCTAGTACAGTGGTTAAGAGTTTGTCTTCTGAGATTACACAATTCTAGGGTAAAAGCCTAACTTCCCATTTTCCAGTTCTATGGCTAAAATTGCTTAATCTCTTTAAGCCTCATTCATTCATTTATTTATTTAAAAATACTTATTAAATGCTTACCATGTACCAGGAAATATGTTAGGGGCTGAAGATACGGCAGTAAACAAAGAAGCGAAAAATCCTGTCCTCATGGAGCTTATATTTAGCGTTTTTATCATTATGTTCATTTATCTCTGAATATAAAATGGAGATAGTAATTAGATTTACTCCATTGGATAATTCCTGAGATCTTATAAATACATACCTGGTCTAGATGTACATTTGTGCACATTAGATGTTCTAAATGTCCGCCTTAACCAGGATATAGAATGAACTCAAGGAGTAAACTTTAAATTCTAATGTAATTTAGCTATGGTCTTTACTCACCGATAAGTGAAATAAATGGGAAAAAACCAAAAAATAAATAGAGCCAGCAAATCGAAATATACCACAAATTTAAAAAAATGTTAATTCAGCTCTTCTCTCGTTTCTTTTTAGCTTTATATTTTTAAATAATTACAGATTTATAGAAAAGCTGCAAAAATAGTACAGAAAGTTTTAGTATATCCCTCATCCAGCTTCTCCTAATATTAACATCTTGAATAACCACAGTACAACTATAAAAACTAGGAAATTAATACAGGTAAAATTTATTGACAAAACTATAGACTTCTCTTGGATTTCACTACTTTTTACTACTAATGTCTTTCTTTTGTTCCAGTATCCAGTTCAGGGCACCACATTGCATTTAGTTGTCGTGTCTCCTTAGTCTGCTCCAGTCTGTGTCAGTTCTTTGGTCTTTCCTTGTTTTTTATGACCTTGACACACTTGAAGAGTACTGGTCAGGGACAATGTCTCTCAGTTTGGCTTTGTTTGATTTTTTTCTCATGGTTGGATTGAAGTTGTTCATTTTTGCAAGACCAGCACAGAAGTGCTATGCTCTTCTCAGAGTATCATATCGGGAGTACATGATGTTGATATGTTTTATTACTGGTGATGTTAACCTTGATCACTTGGCTAGGGTGTTATCTCTTTTGCAACTAATAAATATTTTGAGGAGACACTTGAAGACTATGCAAATACCGTAGTTCTCCTAAAACTTCTACCTACTGATTTTTACTGTCTCTGGGTTCTGACCTAGAAGAGCCCCAGGATATAGAGCTAAGTGAAAAAGCGAAGGGAGGGGATAACAGTAGTGTCCAGTATGACCCTGTTTATGGGAAAAAAAAATCCACCAAATCAACTGTAGGGTGCTCTCTGTCTATATACGCATGTTTGCATGTGTAAATGCACAGAAATGTCTACAAAGATTCCCAGTGGACTGATGGAAGAGGGGTGGGGTTGTTACCCACTAATTTTAGCATTCATTGGTAGATCTTGCTTACAATAATTATCATAGTGTTCTAATGGTGATTTTTCTATTTGCTTATTCCTTCTACATTTATTAATAGTTATTACTCTGTAAAGAAGAGCTGCCTCTTCTCCTTCACTTACTTATTTATCCAATCATTTATTTATATCATTATGGGCACATGGATATTTATTCTACACTGTGCTTATAATTGAATACTATTTTATTTTTTGCCCAAATTGCACTAGCTTTTGCCATTGGAAACTCAGCTTGGCTCTTGTGTCCTTCTGACACGACCTCAAACTTTTCTGAGTTTGGGGGCATGTCAGAAGGGCATCACCAGATGCTTTTCTTTTACTCTTAAGGAGAGGCTGGCAAGTACTTTGAAAATGTAATACAGGTAAAGCTTTTATATGTTTTTCAAATGTTAATACCAGGAAAAGATTATCATTGGAAACTTTGTCCAGAAAAGATTAAGGTCAATGCATGTTTTTGCTCCAACACAGTACTAAGCACTTAACTTCTTTCAAGCCAAGTTGGACATATTACCTTTATTTAAAGAAGAATCTGAATGTTCCTATGTACCCCACTTCATGTAAGGGTGATGGCTTAAATACATCAGTGAGCATGTATCATTGAAATCATTTCCTGAACCCTATTTTCTCCCTAACCTGTGGGGGTATCAGAGCATCTAATATACAGTGATGTGTATTTTGGTCTATAAAGAGAACGAGGGGAATTTTATCCACTACTCACTAACACGCCTTAGTCCTGCTGGATTCGGGGAGTGTGGGGTCAAGCCAAATAAAATGTTATTTCCAGAAGTCTGTTAGCTGGACATGTTGGCTCTGTTATACATTTTAAGAGAACCAGAAAACACATCTTTCTGTAGGAGAAAGGCTTTAGCATAATTTGCCTGTAGTCTGTATCTTGTTCTAGAACAGGGATCAGAAAACGAAGGCCCATGGGCTAAACTGGACTAGTCATCTGTTGTTGTTTCTTTGTTTTTAAAGCCCTTGAGCTGTTTTTTATATTTTAAACTGGTCACATTTTATAATTACATAAGTATCTACATAATATCGTCAGTTTTGCTTCTTGGCCCTCAAAGCCTAATATTTACTATCTGGCCTTTTTTAAGAAAGTGTTTGCCAACCTCTGTTTTAGAAGAAGTCATCCCTTCTTGCTTTGCATATGCTGTTCCTTCTGCCTGAAACACATCTCTACTTTGTCCACTTGACTGATGTCAAATTGTTTTGCAAACATCAACTCAAGGGTTTCCTACTCTGTAGTCTTTCCCTGACGTACCACATGGAGTCAGATGTCCCTCTTCTGAGCACTTATCTAAGTACCTGTACTATCATGGCACACCTCTTCTCTAATTCAACAGTGTACTGGAGATGGCTAGTAGAGCCAATTGTGGGCTTCTCTTCCCAAATTTGCATTCGCTGACATCACATTGGCAGCTTAAAATCAGTCATGGTTGGAGTATTTATGCCATGGAAATTGGCAAAAACTACAAACCAGAGCTGTTTTTTTTTTTTCTTCCCAAAGAGAAGGACATTTAACATTTACTAGCATGCCACTGCTTACCACATTGGCTTTGGTTTGCTTGTTTATTTTGTTTTTGTCTGACTCTTCCAGCAGACTCTGAGCTACTTAACGAGTGAGTCTTTTTACCCTACCGTGCCTTATATAGAGTAAGCAGTTCATGATTTTTGAATTAATGAAAAACTAAGTGAACGTTGTATGTACAAAGCAAAAAAAAAAAACAATGTTTCTGTAATCATTTTAGACCCAAGCAATAATCAGTTAGCTTAGTGGCCTAAAGCTAATGTAAATCAGACTTTTGCTTAAAATGACCGTATTTCAGAACCTCAATAAAGGATAAAGAATGGGAAAAGTAAGAGCATAGAAAGAGGTTGGATAATTACATAATAGAATTTTCCAGCTGAAGACATTCGCAAAAATCATAAATTCTAAAATGTTGGTGGCATTCTGGAATAACTCTCCAGGCTTTTTGATTCATGTCCCAGGCTCTTTCTGCTGCACTGAGAACCAATGAATAGACCACGTTTTCTATCTGGAGGCCCTGCCCCCAATGTCTGTAAGTTCTCATTGTCACCCTAACCTCTTCCACTTGATCTCACCTTCAATTCTTTAATTTAGACAAATAGGCTACGGAAGAGGGCTGTCACAGAGAGGCTTCAGCAATCTAAAAACTAGAAAACCAGATCCATTTTTTCCCACAATTATTGGTGGAAAATGAAAAGTGGATGAAGGAAGTACGTGCAAAAAGGTATCTGTCAAAATTCAACATGTAGGAATGCAACAGCCTAAGTTTATATTCTGGGACATTATGCTATAACTCCAGAATATCTCACTTCTTCTGACCAATGTGCCCTTACATGGTACAAAAATCATATTTAGACGCCCCCACTCACTCCCCCACCCCCAGACCAAGATGCATCCTGTATTACCCAAGGTACTAGGTTCTTTTAGTTTAGACCTAGGCCTTCCATCGAGAAAATTATATTTTTTCAGGGACAAAATGATTCCACACGTACCCTAGTCAATCCCTTCTGGGACTTCGGGGGTCCAATTAGGCTAAGAAAATATTCTATGGGTATAATATAGTACATGTACCTTATAGTAGAAAAAAGAAGGCACATAATTTATATCACAAGTCGGCAAAGTCACAATTATTCCTTGGCCACAGAAGAGAAACTAAAGAGAGAAAAAATTATTCATACAAATTAAAGATTCTTGAAAAGGCAGTGGAAGACCTGAAACTGGAAATCAGTGTATCTATGTGTGAGCTCAATATCTGAATCTTTAATAGTGTTTCTCAAGTTTTTAACCTATAATTCTCACTCTATTGTATGCATAGTTCTATCAACCAAGAAAATCTGCATAATTTAAAATTCTTGCTCCAATAAAACAATAGGCCAATAAAAATATACATATTATAATTTATTTTATTTTTTGTTTTTTTTGAGAATATACACAGCAGAACGTACACCAGTTCGATAATTTCCACATGTAAAATTCAGTGACATTAATTACATTCTTTAAGTTGTGCAACCATTCTCACCCTCCTTTTCCAAATTGTTCCTCCCCACTTAACATAAACTCACTACCACTAAGTTTCTTATCTAATCTTTCAAGTTGCTGTTGTCAATTTGATTCTATATATATAATTCTTAAAACAGCACAATGCTCAAGGAAGACATTCTTTACTAGTTAAGCTGAACTATTGTTTGCTTTTAAGAAGGCTTCAGGCATTATTTTTTGGTTTAAGTTTTAAAGATTATCTCAGGGCGATAGTTTCGGGCATTCATTCAGCCTCTATGGCTCTAGAAAGTATAGCCATGGGAGTTTGAAATTCTGTTCTGCATTTTCTTCCATTTGATCAGGATTCTTCTATAGAATCTTTGATTAAAATATTCAGTAATGATAGCCATCACCCTTCAGTTCTGGTCTCATGGCAAAAGAGGCAGTTGTTCATGAAGGCAATTAGCCGCACATTCCATTTCTTCCTTCTGTTCCTGACTTGGCTTCTTCTTCTGTTGCTCCAGACAAATAGAGACCAATTGTTGTATTTTGGATGGTTGCTTGCAAGCTTTTAAGACCCCAGGTTCTATACACAAAAACTAGGAGATAGAACAAAATCCCTGAACACTATATTAGGCCAGTTAACTGGGATGTCCCATGAAACCATGACCCTAAACCTCCAAACCAAGAAACCAAAACCTATGAGGTATTTGGTTGTACATAAGCAGCCACAACAGAAACACATGATCATCTCTATGGATGCAAAAAAAAAAAAAAAAAAAATTTGGTAAGATTCAACACTTTTCTTGATGAAAACCCTCAAGAAGACTGAAATCAGCGGAAAGTTTCTCTATATGATTAAGATCGTATGTGAAAAATTAACACCTGAGATTATACTTAAGGAGAGAAAATGAGAGCTTCTCCCTTGAAATCAGGGACAAGACAAGGGTGCCTGCTCTCACCAATTCTATTTAACACAGGCAGTCCCTGACTTACGATGAAGTTTCATTCCAACAACTACTCCGCCATAAGTCGGTACTGATGTAAGTTGAATACCTCATTTTTTTTTTTTTTTGAGCATTCATTGTTATTGCCTTTTATTATCAGTATCTTTATAAATCTGATCTTTATTTGTCTTTGGAGGTTGGAAACATTACATCTGAGAATGATAACATCAGCAAATTGCATGCTGCAACATTGTATGTAGTACATATTACTAACGAAAAGATGTACAAAAAATAAAGGATGGTAGTTTAAGTGTGATTTGTCGTAACTTGAATATGTCATAAGTTGGAGACTACTTGTATTTTATTAGAAGCCCTAGCCAGAGCAATAAGACAAGAAATAAAAGGTATCCAGATCATAAAAGAAGTAAAATGATCTCTATTTTCAGATGACGTGATCCTATATATAGAAAATTCCAAAAAATCCACAAGAAAGCTTCTAGAGCTAAGAGGAATTTAGCAAAGTTGTAGGCTATAAGGTCAACAAACAAAAATCACTTGGGTTTCTACACACCAGCAATAAGAAATCTGAATGGGAAATTAGGGAAATGATTCCATTTACAATAGCATGTAAGAGAATAAAATACCTAGGAATATATTTAACCAGGGATGTGAAGGGCTTATACAACAAAAATTATAAAACATTGTTGAAAGAGATTGAAGGAGACTTAAATAAATGGAAAGATGTTCTGTGTTGCTAGGTTGGAAGACTTACCATTGTTCAGATGTCAATACTACCCAAAGTGATCTATAGATTCAACACAATCCTGATCAAAATTCCAACATGCTTCTTTACAAAATGGTGAAATCAGTCCTCAACTTTATATGGAATGGCAAGAGGGCCCGAATGACTAAAGCAATGTTGAAGGAGAACAAAGTAGGAGGACTCACACTTCCTGATTTTAATGCATTGTATAAAGCTACAGTAATCAAAATAGCCTAGTATGGTATAATAACAGAAACATAGCAATGGAATAGAATTGAGAGTCCAGAAGTAAACACACACATTTATGGCCAACTGATTTTTGACAAGGGTGCTAAGACCATTCCATAGGGAAAGAAGAATCTCTTCAACAATTGTGCTGGGAAAATTGGATTTCCACATGCAGAAAAATTAAACAGAATCTATGCCTCACCCCATACACAAAAATAAATTCAAAATGAATTAAAGATGTAAATGTGAAAAACTGAAACCATAAAATTCTTACAAGAAAATGCAGGGTCAAGACTATTGGGCCTAGCTTTTAACAATGGGTTACCTAATATAATAACAAAAGTACAAGCAGCAAAAGACAAAATAAATAAATTAGACTTCATAAGAATTAAAAACGTGTTCATCCAAAGACTTCACCAAAAAAAGTGTAAAGACAGGCTACTGATGGAGAGAATATCTGTGGAAACCATACACCTGATAAGAATCTAATAACCAATATATATATAAAACTCCAACAACTTAACAAAAGACAAATAATCCAATCAAAAAATGAGCAAAGGAATTGAATAGACGTTTCACCAAAGTGAACGTTCAAATGGCCACCAAACACATGAACAAATATATATATTAAAAGAACATACAATCTGCTCCCCAGAAAGGCATTCTCCTCATCCCACCCACCAACGAAAATCATTGCAAATGATCATTGGCTGTTGTGAGTAATCAATTTTCATTGCCCTATTGCATTCAAACTAATAATGCTAAATACATAGACTGACTTTATGCTTGCATGACTTATTCAATATTACAAAAAGCAGCTGGAATACGAATTGCTCCGGATTAAATGGAATTGCTTTCCAGTTTTAAATACAGAATCTTTTTCGTAGTCCCAATACTCATAAGTGCTACTAAAACTATTTCATAAGTGCAGTACCAAAATCTTCAAGCAGTTCGATAGTCCATGCTGTCTCAAAGCAAAAGACAGACAGTCCAAGTGATGGTGTTGCCAAGGCAAGATGGTTGTATTTGGCTCCTCTACTTGAAGGACAATGTAGCTACTGTGAAAAGCCTGAGAATTTGACTTCTGTTATAATTGGATCTGATCTTTCCAGCAGCTCCTTCAAGGGGATATTAATTTCATATGGAACCTGCTGTTCTTCCAATTTGAGGCTTTGATCGTACAAATAAATGTTGAAACACGGATTCTGATCCTGTCATGCTGATAGAATTGGTGACTGGATTTCTATTCAACTGTGTGAAAGACACAAGGGAGTGGGTGAATAACTAAATGGGCCTTTTACTTGGGAGGCATGATGTTGGCTTAAAGATGACGAAAAGATGGTCCAAGTTTAAGATTTTCAGGAGATTTGTTTTGATTACTAAATTAGTAGCCACCCAGTATTATCATAAAATCTGAAGTTGCTACCGAGCTGTGAACAATCGAACTGCAGATTTCTTAAGGAAATGTTTTGTAGTGTTAACAACCTTCTGGAGATATCTGCTCTATCATTATTCTTCACTCACTCTGTGGTTAAGACCGATTCATCTGAGAAGTATGTAGAATCATCTTTCAAAATGTATTATATTTGATGAATATGTTACAGGGCATAAGCATCCAACTCAGGATGTACACTATTTGAAATTAAATGTGACATTTAGCTTGCTTTTTTAACATCTTTATTTTAGAATAATTCTAGATTTACAGAAAAGTTGCAATGATAGTACAGACTTTCCATATACCACACCCAGGTTCCTCTATTATTAACATCTTACTTAATATGATACATTTGTCACAACTAAAGAACCAGTATTGATACATTATTATTAACTAAAATCCATTCTTTATTCATATTTCCTTTGTTTTTACCTAATGTCCTTTTCTGTTTCAGGATCCCACCCACAATCCCACATTACATTTAATCATCATGTTTCCTGAGGCTTTTCTCAGCTCTAACAGTTTCTCAGACTTTCCTTGTTTTTGATAACCTTGACAGTTTTGAGGTATTTTGTATAATGTATAATGTATTTTTTATGATGTTTCTCAGTTTGAATTTGCTGATTTTTTTTTTCATGGTTAGATTGGGTGTATGGATTCTGGAGATGAAGACAACAGAGGTTAACCTGACCTACCTGGATGAGGTAATGTCTGCCAGATTTCTCCACTATAAAGTTACTCTTTTTTTATCTTTTCATACTGTACTCTCTGCAAGGAAGGCATTATGTGCAGCCCATACACAAGGGTTGGGAGTTATGCACCACCTTTTTGATGGGGGAGAATATACATAAATTATTTGGAATTCTTCTGCATGCGTGATTCATCTATTCTCTCTCATTTATTTTTCAATCGTTTATTTATATCAGTATGGACTCATGGATATTTATTTTACTTACTGGGTTATAATCCAACACAACATTTTTTATTTTGTTGCCCAAACTGTTCTAGCTTTGGCCATTGGGAGCTCTTTCAGTTGGCTCTTACGTGTATTTGGTATAACCCTCCCATCATTTTTTTGTTTGTTTTGTTGAGTACTTTCTTACTTTCTGGCATTGCAAGATCCTCCAGGCTCATCTTGTCTATTCCCTAACCCAGTCCTAGAATCATCCTTAAACTGGGTTTTAAATATCAAAATCACACTTCAACTAAGACTTCAGCAATCTGTGATCATATTTTAACCTCCACTGCAAATCAGTTTAAGCTATTTTTGTAATAAAAAAGAAGTTTCTGTTTGATTGTTAGAATTACTTTACAAAAATGACAGACTTGGCAGCTTTTAAAATCATAATCTAAGATGTATTACTCTAATACCTCTGTTCAAATGTTCAAATCCAAAGGACATTAAGTGAAGTATGTCTAACTTGGTTAATTCAATAAAATATCATCTGATCAATTCATGGCTCTAGGAAATCAGCCCTGGGTGATGAGGAGAGTGAAATTACTGTATGGAATAATTGGGAATATACCTCTTGGCACAATAGGCTAGCTGTTTTCCAAAGGCAGCATTCTCAAATAATGAGAAAACAGCAGCTAACTAATACTTGGCTTTCAATTTTGGCGCCAGGTTAAAAAAAAGAAAAAAAATAAGATGACTTTGTTCAATGTTGTCAATTTATTACTTGATTGAAAACACAAAACTGAACAGCATATTATAATAATCCAATTGGAAATAGATTTAATAGAAGAACTTGATAGAATTCTAAAAAAAAAAAAAAGGGAGTTTTGTATGCATTAAAAATTCAACTTAAAAGAAAAATACAAATAGAGTTCTGCAGTGCAGTGAATTGCTATTACACGGCCCTTCTAACCATGTTCTTGTAACTTTAACAAAATGATTGGGTGGAACTATGCAAATAAGGTACACGGAACCCTTGTAGGTGATTAAGCAATTTTACCATCCAGCTAGGCTTAAAAGGAGCCAATCCCAGAGGTTGGAGGGGAATCTCACTATTATCAAGAAGAGCTGAGAAGAGAGCACATCCTTTGGACCCAGGGTCACTGTGTTGAGAACCTCCTAGATCTATGAGACAAACAGAGCTATAACACTGGAGATGGTGTGAGGAGGAGTGAGCACCAAGAACCAGGAGATTGGCATGAGGCGGCTGTGGTGGGAGGTGGCTGTAGTTGGTGGGCTGGCCCGCAGAGCAAGAGAGCTGAGCACCTTTGGGCAGGAGACTTTCTGGCAGGGTGAAGTGCCTCCGGGCACTCATCAGTGGAGCTAAAGAGCTTTGTAACACTTGCACAAACAGGGCAGAGGCCAGGCTCAAGCTGGGGCTGAATCTGAGGGCCAGATGAAGCTGAGACAAGGCAGCCTGGTATCAGAGTCCTACCTGTGGGCATGGTGGAGAAGAAGATGTCCTGATCGAAGAATTGTATCCTGAGTTGTTCCTGTTACTTTCAAGTTGGTCCTGATCCTGAATTGTAACCTGTTACTTCTCTAATAAACCTCATAATCGTCAGTATGGTCTGTGAGTTCTGTGTGGCTGTTGCAACAAATTATCGAATCCAGCAAAGAAGTAGAGATTGTGGTGGGAGGAATGGCTGATGTCAGAATTGGTAAAAAGTTTGGAGAGTGGAGGTATGTCTGACCTCCACCTCACAGGAATCAGCTTGGCTGATGCTGATCTTGATTCTCTTTCCTCCCTTTGAAGTTAGACAAGCTCTGACGCCACCATTTTACCGGATGCTTTAAAATTATGATAGTCTACTATGTGCAAGCCCTGGTGGCACAAAGATTAAGTGCTCCACTGCTAATCGAAAGGTTGGCAGTTTGAACCCACCTAGTGCCTCCATGGGAGAAGGACCTGGTGATCTGTTCCCATAAAGATTACAGCCTAGAAGATCCTATGCGGCAATTCTACTGTCATATGGGCTCGCTATGTGCAGGGATTGATGGAGATGTGACAAGTGGGGAGGGAGCATAAGCAGTAAATTTCATTTACTCACATCTCAACATGCTCCTGTGACTTTTTTCCAAAACATTAGGTCCTAGTCATTCGCTTCTGCTAGTAGTCTCACATTGGTGAATCATCACTTGTCACTTTTTAAAAGAAGATATTTAGTGCTTGTTAAGGTTCTTTAACTTTCTTCTCATTTTACTAGTTTTCTTTTGAAGGTCAACTTGCTATATAGCTTTGGAATTCTATTTTGTTAGACTCTGGTCACAACAGTAGCATATATGATTTCATTTGGAGGGCTAAGTCAGCAGCATCATTATAAAAGTACTACTTTTTTTTTTTCCCACTCTCCTTCTAAATATTTTTCAAGGAAAGGTAAGTAAACTAGATCTTAATTTTTTTTACCCTTTTTCAATAAATTCTACTGCTTTTCCTTCTGTTATTTATGTTTTATTGTACTTTAGATGAAGGTTTACAGAACAACAACCCCATGACATGTCAGTATTCTCCTTTCTCAACCTTGAGTTCCCTATTACCAGCTTTCCTGTCCCCTCCTGCCTTCTAGTCCTTGCCGCTGGGCTGGTGTGCTGCTTTAGTCTCGTTTTGTCTTATGGGTTTGTCTAATCTTTGGCTAAAAGGTGAACCTCCAGAGTGACTTCATTAAAGGGGCCATCCTCTCGGGGTTTCTCCAGTCTCTGTCAGGCCAGTAAGTCTGGTCTGTTTTTTTTTGAGTTAGAATTTTGTTCTACATTTTTCTTCTGCTCTGTCCGGGACCCTCTATTGTGATCCCTGTCAGAGCAGTCAGTGGTGGTAGCCGGGCACCATCTAGTTGTACTGGACTCAGTCTGGTGCAGGCCACAGTGGTTGTGGTCTATTAGTCCTTTGGACTAATCTTTCCTTTGTGTCTTTAGTTTTCTTTATTTTCCCTTGCTCCTGAAGGGGTGAGACCAGTGGAGTATCTTAGATGGCTGCTCACAGGCTTTTAAGACCCTAGATGCTACTCACCAAAGTATAATGTAGAACATTTTCTTTATAAACTATGTTATGCCAATTGAGCTAGACGTTCCCTGAGACCATGATCCCCACAGCCCTCAGCCCAGCAATTCAGTCCCTAAGGGAGTTTGGATTTGTCCATGGAGCTGCTATGAATAAGTTGTGCTAGCTTCCCCAGTATTGCGTACTGTCTTACCCTTCACCATAGTTACAACTTATCTATTGACTATTTAGTGTTTTTCCACCCCCAACCCTCCCCTCCCTCATAACCATCAAAGATTGTTTCTTTCTGTGTGTAAACCTTGTCATGAGTTTTTATAGTAGTGGTCTCATACAATATTCGTCCTTTTGTGATTGACTTATTTCTCCTAGCATAATGACCTCCAGATTAATCCATGTTGTGAGATGCTTCACAGATTCATCATTGTTCTTTATCATTGCATAGTATTCCATTGTGTATATGTACTATAGTTTGTTCATCCATTCATCTGTTGATGGGCATCTAGGTTGTTTCCATCTTTTTGCTATTGTGAACAATGCTGCAATGAACATGGGTGTGCATGTCTATTCATGTGATGGCTCTTATTTCTCTAGTATATATTCCTAGGAATAGGATTGCTAGATCGTATGGTATTTCTATTTCTAACTTTCTAAGGAAGCACCATTTCGTTTTCCAAAATGGTTGTACCATTTTGCATTCTCACCAGCAGTGCATAAGAGTTCCAATCTCCCCACAGCCTCGCCAACATTTGTTACTTTTTGTTCTTTTTGATTCATTCCAGTCATGCTGGCCTGAGATGGTGTCTCATTGTGGTTTTGATTTGCGTTTCCCTAATGGCTGGTGATCGTGAGCATTTCCTTGTGTGTCTGTTAGCCGCTTGAATGTCTTCTTGGGTGAAGTGTCTGTTCATTTCCTTTGCCCATTTATTAATTGGATCATGTCTTTTTGTAGTAGAGGTGTTGGATTTTCCGGTAGATTTTGGAGTTTAGACACTTGTCGGATTTGTAATAGCCAAATTCTTTCCCCAGTCTGTAGATTCTCTTTTTACTCTTTTAGTGAAGTCTTTTGATGAGCACAATGCCTTTTCTGCATTGATTGAGATAATCATGTGATTCTTTTCCTTCATTTTATTTATGTGGTGTTCTACATTTTTACTCTTTTTACTCTTTTAGTGAAGTCTTTTGATGAGCATAATGCCTTTTCTGCATTGATTGAGATAATCATGTGAGTCTTTTCCTTTATTTTATGTGGTGGTTTATATTGATTGATTTTGTAATGTTGAACCATCCTTGCATACCTGGTATGAATACTACCTGGTTGTGGTGTATTATTTTTTTGATATGATGCTGAATTCTATTGGCTATTTGTTGAGAATTTTTATTATTTTTATTCATGAGAGATATTGGTCTGTAATTTTCTCTTTTTGTGGTATCTTTGCCTGGTTTTGGTATCAGGGTTATGCTGGCTTCATAGAATGAATTTGGAAGTATCCCTTCCTTTTCTGTGTTCTGAAATAATTTGAGTAGTATTGGTGTAAGCTCTTCTCTGAACATTTGGTAGAATTTTCCAGTGAAGCCATCTGGGCTAGGGCTTTTTTTTTTTTTGGTTGGGGTTTTTTTTTTTAATTACCTTTACAATCTCTTGTCATTATGAGTCTGTTCAGATTTTCAACATCAGTTTGTAATTGTTTGGGTAGGTAGTTTGTTTCCAGAAATCTGTCCATTTCCTCTAGATTTTCAAACTTGATGGAGCATAGTTTTTCAAAATACTCTGTTATGATCCTTTTTATTTCATTTGGGTCTGTTGTAATGTCCCCCATTTCATTTCTTATTTGTGTTATTTGCATCCTGTCCTGTTTTTCTTTTGTCAGTTTGGCCAGGGGTTTGTTGATTTTGTTGATCCTTTCAAAGAACCAACTTTTGGTTTTGTTGATTCTTTCTATTGTTTTTCTATTCTCTATTTCATTTATGCCCACTCTGATCTTTATCATTTCCTTTCTTCCGGTAGCTGTGGGCTTTTTTTGCTGTTCTCTTTCTATTTGTTCAAGTTGCATAGCTAGTATTTTGATTTTGTCCCTTTCTTCTTTTTTAATGTGTGCATCTATTGCTATAAATTGTTCTCTGAGCGATGTGTGGAGCTAGGCTGGGTATGGAAAAGAAGAGAGAGAGGAGTGAGAAACAGGAGCAAAAAATAAAAAATGCTGAGGGAGCTTGCTGTTGGCATGGAGAGACAAGAAACTGAGAAGTGGAGAAAAAAAGGAAAAAAAATAATTAAAAAAAATTAAAATAAAAAAAAAAAATGCTCCAGGGATCTCACTGGCCTGAATGCACAGACTGGGGAGGGGCTCACAAGCCATGCAGCTCACAAGTATAGCCCAGCTATAAGGAGTGGAGATGATACACAGTGCCAGGTATCCAGGAGACAGTGAACGAAGGTAAGTAGAAAGAGATGAGAAACCAAAAAATGAATTCAAGCAGCACGGAACCAGCACCTCCCCTGCCTCAGTCGCGGCCTGCTGGGGAGCGGCGGATTGGCTCTTCAGGAAGCTGGGAATCCACTCGCTGGGCAGTGAATTGGCCTGCCGGGAAGCCAGGAATCTGCCTGCCAGGAAGCAGCAAACTGGCCAGCTGTGAAGTGGCGAAGGTCGAGCACCCTGTAACCAGCAAGACACACTTTCCCAGCCCCCACCCTGCCTCCCCTTGCTCAACTTTCGCCACTTCCACTGGAAGTGGAACGCATATCTCGCTGGTTAAGGGGTGCTGTGTCTCTTGCTGGGAGCTCTGTTAATCTGCTTTCCTATACTCCCTGTCCTCCAATCTCCAGCAGGAGCCAAAGATGGTGGAGCCATGCTGCGTTATCTCACAGGGAACCTCTACTCGTAACTCTCCTAGCTTTCTGCTCTCTGTCAGTTTCTTATACTATTCGGTGCTTGATTGAGTTCTTATCTCTTCGTTTGATGCTTAGGGTTCCAGGATTGACCTTTGCCTCTGTTTTACTTAGTGTTTTGGGTCTTTACTGTGGAGGGACGACTTGGTGCTTCTGTCTACAGTGCCATGTTCCCAGAATTCCTCCCCTTCTGATATTTTTAATAAACTTATTTTTTAGTGTGTATGTTTAATTCTGAATTCCTTTAATGTACTGTAATAGCTTGAGCCTAAGAGAGCTTTTTTTTTTTTTTTTAAAAAAAAAAAGGTTTTAGGATATTTTACAGAATGAGAAGAGTTAACTGGCTATAGACTAGTCCATGGTATGCTATCAGGATTCTATTGATTTTTCCTTTATGCATTCTTCCATCCCTCCACCCATTTATTAATCCATCTACCTGCTGCCTCTCAGGGACACTGTGTGAAGCACTGTTGTTGTGTGCTGTCAAGTTGGTTCCGACTCATAACAACCCACTGTGACTGAGTAGAATTGCCCCATAGGCTTTACAGGATCAGATCAGTAGGTCTTGTCTCTTGTGGAGTGGCTGGTGAGTTCAAACCAACAAACTTTAGGCTAGTAGCTAAGCGCTTAACTACTGTGCCACCAAGGCACTGCTTTAACAGAGTTCAAAGTAGCAGAATTCCTTATGCAATTCTTTATGGAATTGTTTATGCAATTCCTTCATACACAGGAACAGGAAATTTACTTTCTAATGAAGATCTGTATAAACATTTCTTCAAAAGCTAGCAAGATGATTATATACAAGATTAGTGATACAAATAAGAATAACAAGTGGTATACACAGGTAGACAAGGCAGATTTTCTTAAGACTGGGGCAATCTGATCAAGTCAGACAAAAACACACACACACGCACACACACACAAAATGGCATTTGAGCTGATCCTTACAGGACTGGTTGGATTTAAACTGTTGCAAAGGAAAAGTAGATTCAGGAATAAATGCATTTACCTATTCATTCATTTAGAAAGTGCCCAGTCAATGTTTGAGTACAAGGAACTCTGCTGGTACTGAAGCACAGGGCAAGGACATTTATCTGAGGAAAGTCTGATAATCTAGCTTTTATGAAAACTTAGATTCATGTTGCAATGAAACATGTGGCAAGATTTAGAAGTTGGGACTGGTCAAGTAGGTGTTTGAATGCATGTCAAAAGCAGTCTAAGCATCAATTAGCAGATATTAACTGATTTTGAGCGTGTTAGTACTGACATACTTCTAGTGACATACAGCAATTTTGTTCCTGTATAGCTCCATTTCCTTCCTCCCGCTTTGTGATATTTTTGTCATGTATATATTACAACCATATGATTATAAATCCAACAGTGAAGTGTTACATTTTTTACCTTTAACTTTTTTTTTGTTAAATGAGTTAAGGAAATAAAAGAGAAAATGTGTGCACGCACACATACACACACAATCTTTCTACATTTATTGACATATTTAATATTTCTGTCACTTTTCATTTCTTCTTGCAGTTTTGAGTTATCATGTCACTTCTTTTTAGTCAGAAAGATTTCCTTTAGTATTTCTTGTAAGGCAGATATGCTAGCCACAAAATACCTCAGTCTTTTTTGAATATGGCAAAGTCTATTTTGTCTGCATTTTTAATTGTTTTTTTCTTTTAATACATTGAATGTCGCTAATACTGACCTCCCTTGTTTCCGATGGAAAGTCTGTTTTTGTATGTTGTTCCTCTGTACATGATGAGTTGTATTATTATTATTAATTGGCCTTTGGCTTTTAGCAGTTTCACTATGTATAAGTGTGTTTCTCTTTGTGTTATTCTCCTTGAGGTTTGTTGAGATTCTTGGATCTATAAGGTAAAGTTTTTCATCATGTTTGGGAAGTTTTTGACTATTTTTTTCAAACAATTTCTCTGCTCTCTTTTCTCTAAACCTCCCCTCCTGGATCACCAATCACATACATGTTAGCATGTTTGATATTGTCCCACAGATCTCTGAAATTTTGCTTCCTTTTCTTTCTTTCCTTCCTTTTCTTTATTTCTTCCCTTTTCTTTCTTTTTTTTTACATTCTGTTTTTTGGATTGAATAATTTCTATTGGTCTATTTTCATATTCACCAATTCTTACTTCTGCCATCTCAAATCTGTTGTTGAGTCCATTGAGTAGATTTTTTATTTAATTTATTGTACTTTTTATTAGTACTAGATTCCATTAGGTTTCCATTTCTCTGTTGAGATTCTCCTTTTGTTGACTCATTGATAGCCTATTTTTCATTAATACTTTGAATATACTTTTCTTTAATTCTTTGAACATAATTATAATATTTTCTTTGAAGTCTTTGTCTAATAAATCTATATCCAGGCACATTCAAATTCTGTTTGTATTGATGACTTTTTACATGCTGTTCTGTTTATATATAAACCAAAACCAAAACTGTTGCCATCCAGTCAATTCTGACTTATAGTGACCCTATAGGACAGAGTGGAACTGCCCCATGGGGTTTTCAAGGCTGTAAATCTTTACGGAAGCAGACTGCCACATCTTTTTCCCATGGAGTGGCTGGTGAGTTTGAACTGCTGACCCTTTGTTTAGCAGCCCAGTGCTCTAACCACTGTGCAAGCAGGGCTCCGATGTTTATAGATACTCCCTGGAAAATACTTTCAAGTAACTGCCCCTCTCTTGCTCTGTCACACTTAACTGTCAAAAAACCAACCCTGGATTAACCCAAACATCTGTTTTATGCTTTCCCGAATGTGGAGAGCTGAGCTATGGTGGAGATGATTAAGCATCCTGGCAAGCTGGTGTCACTATAGATTCATGATCACAACCTCAAAGGGATACACATTCATATTGTTTTCAAACAAGCTCACTCTCTTATTTTACTATGTTATACTTTTCCTTCATATTGGAAAATTTTCATCTCTATGTCTCTTACCTCTCTCATATGTAGCTGGTGTCTTTTTCCCCTATTAATAACGCCCCCCCCACCACCACCAAAACAAAACAAAAAAACAGATTTCACTCATCTATCATAGAATCTGGTATATTTATACTTTTGCAGTTCAACACTGCCTTTGTATAATATATTTAATCTCAGGAAATATAGCACTCAAAAGCATTATTAGGTTCCAAAATGAGTAAACAGAGTAATAGCTAAAAATATTCCTCTCTACTGGGTCCATGTGACAACCATCAAATACTTTGGATGTAAACTATGTTGTTGTTTTTTATTAAATTATTTCGCTAAGGCTCCCAAATCTAAATCTGCTAAAATAGAAAGAGCATGAGCTTATAGGCAGACAAATCTAAGTCATAATAACAATATAATTGTAGCTAAGCTATTATTAATTTTTCAAACACTTCAGTCTTCATTTTTCAATTTTGAAATTTGGGAATAACAATGCTTACCTCATAGGACTGTTGTGAAAAATAAACTATATGAAATGATCTGGTACACATACCAATTTTTAAATAAAATTTTCTAGATTAAAATATACTGCTTTTAAGGTCTATCATCATGATTAATAAAGAAAATACTAGAGTTATCAAGGATTTCATTTTACTTGGATCCACAATCAATGTACATGGAAGCAGCAGTCAAGAAATTAAACAATATATTGCATTGGGCAAATCTGCTGCAAAACACCTCTTTAAAGTGTAAAAACAAAGAGGTCACCTTGAGGACAAAGGTGCACCTGACCCAAGTCATGGTATTTTCAAGAGCTTCATACGCACACAAAAGCTGGGCAATGAGTAGGGAAGACGGAAAAAGAATTGATGCATTTGAATTATGGTGTTGCAAGGAATATTGAATAAAGCATGGACTGCCTGAAGACTCAAAAAATCTGTCCTGGAAGAAGTACAGCCAGAATGCTCCTTAGAAGTAAGGATGGTTAGACTTTACGTAAAGTACTTTGGAAATGCTATCAGGAGGGACCAGTCCCTGTAGAAGAACATCATGCCTTAGTCTGGGTTCTCTAGAGAAGCAAAGCCAGTGAAGTGTATAAATACATAGATAGACATTTATATCAAGGAAATGGCTCACATGGTTGTAGAGGCTGGAAAGTCCCAATCCACGGGTCAGGCTGGAGGCTTCTCCTGACTCACGTAGCTGCAAGGTCTGGTGAACCCAAGATCAGCAGATCAGACAGCAGGCCTCTGGCTCACAGGCTGGGGAGGCTGATGAATCCCAAGGTCAGTGGGTACGCTGCTAGCTCAAGTCCCAAGAACCGGAGGTCAGATGAACAGGAGACAGCTGCAGGATCCAGAGTGAGAAAAAGTCAACGAAAAAGCCCACATATATTGGATGCAGGTCAAACTCCCAAGGTAACTCTCTTTCAACTGATTGGCTGCTCATAATAGATCTCACCATGGAGGTGATTACATTATATCAGATCTCATTATGGAGGTGATTACGTGATTACATAGCTACCAAACTACATCATAACTGCCAAGCCACTGAGAATCATGGCCTAGGCAAGTTGACACACAGAATTAACCATCACACTTGGTAAAGTAGAGGGTCAGTGAAAAAGAGGAAGACCCTCAATGAGATGGATTGACACAGTGGCTGTAATAATGAGCTCAAACATAGCAACGATTCTGAGAATGGCACAGTACCAGATAGTGTTTCGTTCTATTGTATACAGGGTAGCTATGAGTGAGAATCAACTCAACAGTGTCTAACAACAACATGCACCTTAATTTCTGGATTATTCTGTTATACTACAGTTTCTCCACACTGTCTGAAACACAATGATTTGTATAGAATTTTCTTCAACTTTAGAAACTTTATAATGTTAGCAATTAAAGTGACTGATGGTGATTTGATGCTGCATCATTTCTATCTTCCTAGGTCTCTGGAAGGTATTTTGAGAATCCTTATAAAAGCTCCAATGACCTGGCAATTCATTTAATTGATTGCAAAGATCTATGAAGTCCTCTGCCTTCCTTAATTGACTCTTTTTAATTGCTGTGCAGAGCTTGAGGTAAAATGAAGAGGAAAAAATCGTAAAAGAGATAAATGTTAATTTAACCACTGAGTTAAAAATAAATGCTGTTTAGTTTATGAAACACTTGCAAACTGTTATTAACACCACTGATGAGTATTCAAGCAATATTTAAATGAGTGTACGGTGATATAGACAGATGTTTCTCAAAGTTCAGTGTACATACAAATCATCCTGGGTCTTGTTACAAAGCAGACTACAATTCAGTAGGTCAGGGGTGGGGACTGAAAATCTGCATTTTTAATCTCTTATGTCATGCCCATACTATAGACCTCAGACTACACTTTGAGTAGCAAGCATTTAGAAAGCCTTTGCTTGTGTAAAGAAATTTGAATAAAATGGGAAATCATCCAATCAAATTTCATTTAATATTTTAAAAAACAGATTTGGACCATTCAAAGAAATTGTTCTCCAAATGTCTTTATATTCAAACAAGGCAAAGCAAAGAATGAATAAATACACATGTATTAAACTCAACAGGTATAGTGGAAACAGTGTGGGTTTTGGTGCCAGAGACCTGGCTTTTAATTCAGTCTGGGTCACTCATTAATTGTGTGACCCAGAGCAAAGTTACCTAAATAACTCTGATCCTCAGTTTCCTTATCTATAGAATAGGTTCAGTACATACCTGTAAGATTGTTATGAGAATTACATGAGAAAACATATTATTAGCATGATACAAAATGAAAGTATTTGTGAACAGTCACCTGAGAAATCAGCTATGTAAATTCAACACTCACTGCATGACTATATTACACTCAGTAGAAAGTTTCTTTTAATAAAACCATTTATATAAAGCTTAAATAATAATTGAGTATTTTACAGCTCCTCTTCCAAGCCCTTTACAAAAATTAATCCATTTAATCCTCATTATAAACCTAAGAAACAGGTGCTAGTATTATCTCCATTTTACAAATGAGAAAACTGAGGCGCTGGAAGTTAACTGCCCAGAGCCACCCGACTTTTGAGTGGAGGAGTTAGAGTTTTGATCTCTGTGATGCAGCTTCCCAGCTCATATTTTACCATTAAGATAAACTCTTGGTTTAATCATACCAAAAATATTTCCTAATCCATAATTTATTCAGTCTGCCAGGTGGCAGTATTGAAGTGACTCTTGATTAATTGGTTCATATACACAAGGCTTTCATAAAGTCATTCTTTCAACTGTATTAAAGAGTTGTTCCACCAACCTTTTGAGCACAACACGTTGTGTGAGTACCCTATGTAGACATACTTAACAGATTTTGATACTGCTTTACCCACCACCCCTTGCCTTCATTGTACCACCTTTCCTTCAGACCGAAGAGAAAACATGCTTGAGGGACCCAAGAACTAAAAATCACCTGAAAGTCATTCATTCTTTTGTGAGCACATTTGAAACTCTAGTAGGAAACGGGTTTTCTTTGTAGTATTGCAGTCCGTTATGCAATTTCTAGGGGAAAGAGTTCGCTGCATTTTGTTGCTAACAAGCAAACATAAATTTGAGTCCAGTTTAAGTAGTTATGCTTTTTGAAGATTTTATATCTGCTGGGGTCTGCTCAGTGTTAGCAGGTTTCCACAGCAATATAGCTGTAACATTCCTGCCTGAGAAAGCTTGCGTCAGGCCCACTGAAGCAGATTTATGTCATCGACCCCCACAAGGTATTAATCATTCCTTGAGGCCATTTTCAGCTATCAAAGTAAGTGCATTCGTAAAATTGCCAAAACTGCCTCCAAGTCAGGTCTCATGGTTAGCTTTCAGGTGATGGAAAAACAAAAGTTGAAAATTCACAAAATAAATTTCTTGGCAGTGAAGATCGAGACTCGGGACGAGGGTGTTGTCATTCATTAGCACACATACAAGCTGTGTTATGAAAACCAGGGCACCCTTGGAGGAAAATAAACAGAAACGTATCAGTCTGGTTGCAGTTTTATGAAGTACAATGTTGAAAGGCTCCTCTGTCTGTGTGAAACCCCGACAAGATAATTTAGACATGGTCGCTCTGATGTGTCACCTCTGCCAGGGGCAAGAGAGTTTTAAGAACCAGCTACACTATTTGCATCTGAAACTGAGCCTGGTTCTAAAAACTTTTTGTATTTTGAAGATTTTATTTTCATAGAAGTCAAACAACTAGCTGTGGTACAGGTTTGGGAGCTGGTTATTACTTAGCTAAATATCTGTAACCAAACTGAGGGAAACAAGAACATTGACATTCAGTCAGGAATATTCCATTGTCAAGTGCTTCAGACCTTGGCTGATAGAAGCATTGCATCTCCACTGAAGAACAGAGAACTGAACTATGCCGCAACCTGTATTTGCAGTGTAGAGAGAGGAAGTAGATATTAGACCATTTAAGACTTCTAACCACCACCGTCTGTCCGTTTGTCATACTGTAGTGGCTTTCATCTTGCTATAATTCTGGAAGTTATGCCACTGGTATTCCAAATACCAGCAGGGTTACCCATGGTGTGCAGATTTTAGTAGATCTTTCAGACTAAGATAGTCTAGGAAGAAAGGCATGGCAATTTACTTCAGAAAATTAGCCAACGAAACCCAAAGGATCACAACAGCTTGGAAGATACTCAAAATATATATTGGCTGCAGCAGTGGACTCCAGCATACCAATGATCTTGAAGATGGTACAGGATCAACAACATTTCATTCTGTTGTACATGGGGTCACCATGCGTCGGAGCTGACTCCAGGGCAACTAGCAATAACAACGAAGATATTTTAGGTTAAGGATTCCCTTACGCATGATTGATTTTGAATCCCGGATGTAAAAGGGAGAGTCTTGACATCCTCAGTAAAGCTACTCACTTTAGGGCAATACTTCCTGGTTTTCTACATGTATTTAAGATGGCTGAGGATGCAATTTATCTATTTTTAATCAGTCGTGTTCAAACTTTTTCTCTTTTTCCAACAGTACTAGCTTGGGCAACAGCCTTTGTTTCTACTTAAAATCTCAAGAGTAAGTTAGTCTACATTTCCTGGTAACATCTGCTAATGTCTTTAAATCTTTTCTAAATTCACTTCTATGTTAATAAGGTTCCAATGTAGCTTCTTGAGGCTTAACCAATCTACAAGCATAGTGTGATAGGTAGTTCTAAAAAAAATTAAAAAAAAAAAAATATTCAGGAAGTAAAAGAAGGAATGTGGTACTTTTAGAAACTGCAATTTCTTTTGGGTAATGACACATATTGACTCCATTTTTTTACTCACACTCTTAAGAGTTGAATATAATTTTCCCATCTGTTTTCTCCAGTGTATATCAAAGTCCAACATGAGACTTTAAATTAACAAATTTCTCTATATACTTATTGGATGTATACACTGAGCTAGGTCAAAAATTGGTACTATACCTGGCAAACTTTGGGTCAGATGGAAAGGAATGAATTTACTATGTGTAGAATCAGTTCTTCCAATGCAACAGTGGTGGGATTTCGTGGGATAGAGGGAAAAATCCTGACAGGTAATTCAAACTTCAAGCAGATATTTACCACTGAGTCATATATCAATAACTTAGTGGATATGAGAGGAAATGCTGAACACTGGACATTTTCATACAAAATGATGGCTTTCAAACTATATGAAGTGACATAACGTGTGTATCTTTCACTTTCACTTCCCACCTTTGCTTTCTGGTCCTATTTTGCTTCAGTGGAAAAGCTGTTTAGTGCACAAACAAGAAGATGTGTAAGTGACGACTTCATCCCTACCTTAAATATTCTCTACAATTACCATTATATCAGTGTAGAAAGGAAACATTTGGCATGAAACAGCAAACATTCTTTGGATACATTCACCTCCCTAGACCTAGCCTATGTGTGGTCCAAAATCCTAATCTATTTTCTCCCTGGCCCATGGCCTGCTTTCATAATCTGAAGTGTTAGCAGCTGCCTTTGGTGTTTGAAAAGGATGGCATACTTCTTAATAATTGTGTGTGTGTGTGTGTGTGAGAGAGAGAGAGAGTTGGGGGGGGGTATGTGAAAGAAAGAGAGTTTTCCAAATCTAATCATGTAATAAGTACCATTTGTTTTGCATATAGTCTTTATCATATGAGAAACAGAGTAATACAAATCCATAGAAAATTAAAGTGCCATTTTATAGCAAATAATGTACTTTTTATAATCTAGGACATCATAAAAAGTTATCATTGATTTACTAGTAGTTTTTTTTTTAATTTTTATTTTAAATCCCACTACATAGGTACACATCAATTATAACAAATATACCCTAATTTTAGAAATGTGAAAATAGGTATGGCTTATAATCATGAAAATATAATGGTTTTTCTCTTTTTCTTTACACACTGAATTATTTTACTAGACATGCTATTAAATGATACTGAATTTGAATACCACCCATTTATGCTATAACAATACTTTATTATTCTGGGTGGTCAGTCATATAAAAACTTAGACAATAGAGTTCTAAAATGGAAAATCATTGTGCTCTCCCTCTGTTCAAACTTGTTCTTGGAACAATCCTGCTTTGAACGTTATTATAATGCTAAGGTTCATGAACCTTCTCTCTGTCTCCTTAGAAACTTATCCAGATCAGCATTTCCCCATCTTTCAAGGAATAAAAGGTGAGGATGTGGTAAGTTTTTCTGAGAAATGTTGCCAAAACTTTAATGTTATATCAACAACAGAGCAGAGTGAATATAAGAACGAGCCATCCTTTCTATTAAAATGGGAGGAGAAGAGACTCAACTTCATTTAGAAGTTTGCTTTGAACATTTTCTCTGTGTTCTGTAGTGACCTGAAGTTGCTTCTACCACCACACCCAATCCCACAAGGATTTTAATTGACATGCCTGATAATATTGTTTTAAATTTAGTGGGGGAGGCCTCCTACCACTAACTGTTTCTATAGAGCATTATTAAACTCTTGGGAAATTTTTCCTCCAAAGAAAGCATAGAATTCCTCTATGAAATGTTTGTTTCTCTAGGACTGTAAATGGAAGTGTCTGGAATAAAAAAGTATGTGTGTGTGAGAAAGAGAGGTAGAGAGAAAAAAGAGAAATTTTTAGCAAATTATTAATTTTCATTATTGTAAGTTATTTAATGACTCATTACCTATCAAAAGTAGGGCAAGGCATTTTCAACAATTTTGAAATTTACCATTTAGATTTCACATTTTTCTTGTCATTCCTTTGGTTGTACCCATGGAAAATTCTCTTGCACATTTGCATTCACTTGAGAATATATTTGACTCTTGCCAAGTGAGATTTGGAAGAAGCTAACAAAAATTCAGTAGTGTGAAGGAAAAGTCTACTGATCAATGCCCATACCTTCTCTTTTTTGAGTCCTACAGAGATCATCACCAAGAAGTGGATATTTTGGCTGATCTGAGACTTGAAGCAGAGATGTTTCCTATATTATCTTGTATTCATCCTCCTCCACCCCTAGATGCACTAGAACAATTCTATGCACAAGGAGGAGTAAAGGAGAAATAAATTTCTGATCTTTAAGTTAGACATTTTAGAAAATTCTGTTTGCCATGATATATACTGACATCAGGAAAACCTGTCAAAATGAAGAGTCAGGGTCAAGATCTTGATTTCCTTCCTGCCATCACATCTAAAATAGCCTTTTCATGGATCCAGCTAACACTTGGGCCCCCAATCAAAGATTAAAAACATCTGCTAGAAGAAGTGTCAAACAGTCTTGGAACACTTAGTTGAATTCACAGGGACTCCATCTGGGACTGGTGATACTTAGTACTTTCATATCTTTAATTGTTTCTAGCACCTCCATAGATCAAAGTTCTCTCCATAATCCTTTCTTTCCATCATGGCATATTGACCCATTTTATATCAAAATATATGATCTTTACCATCTGGTTTCATAGGGGAATATAAATCTTTATCAAACTAGATTAACATAATTTTTTTCAGCTATATGTGCCAATATTTCTTTCTTATGTGCAAATGTAAGAAAACTATCCCATCTTTCCAGTTTTCATGGTGGACTTTACATTTGGAAACAGGCTTCCTGGGATTTTCTATCTTGGAGTGCTTTTACATGTTGCTTTGTGCTTAAACTTAAAAGTTCAAAGGAAGGCAGGTTTTCTTTCTTTTTTTCCCCTTCATCTTCTGTACTACAGTGATATATGTTGCTCTTACAATGCATATCACATAATATCGATTATAATTTTGCACATGTTGGAAACTCTATGTCATGTCACAAGACTATAAACACCTAAAAGATTTTATTGGGTTTTAATAATTTTGAGTACTTGGCCCAGTGCCCAATTCATACTAGGTACTCAATAAATTACTATGTTAATAACATAATAAACTATTATGTTACTATGCACTCAATAATTATTATATTAAAAATTTTAAATGAACATTTTCATGATAACATAAAAATAGTAAAACAGCTCAATGTGGCAGAACCTCAAATGATAGAAAGTTAAAATTATGCATATACAGAAACATTATATAATTACATTATTCCCACAAGTGACTGTATTACTGTAGTTATCATCCATAAGCTCCTATAAAACATTATTTCTATTTTCATATTCTGGTTCTATGACATGCTATTTATATGTTCTTACTATTGCACATTTGATGTACCCCATACTGTTGTACCCAGTGTAGTGGTTTATTGCTTCCATCTACTCTCCTCATATCATCCACACAGTCTGGGTCTTTAATGTAGACAACATATTGCTATGAGAGGTATAAAATAGACGGTGGCCTAATCAGTGAGTTAAATTTCAGAATGTTTGCATGTTAATTTATTTTCTATAGCCAAATGTTTGTTTTTTTAATATCAAGTTTTTGATAGGCTGTCATTGAGTCACTCTTGAAAGCACAGGCTGAAGCCTCACTAATTATTATCAATCAGATAAGTTCACATTTTCTCTAATTTTCGACACTGGAAAGCAGTCACAGACTGAAGAAACATTTTTAAATGAGGGGACCCTTTTATAAACAAGGTTTTGGAATTTTATAGACTTAGCCTTCTTCTTCACTTTGGATAATTACCAGTTCTCTGGTCCTAATATTGAAAGTAACTCTTTAATTATATTTCTTTCATTCAGTATTAAATAAATGGGTCTTTCTAAAGCAAAATCCCTCTTCCAAGGAGCACACCATAAATTCTAAGTATACCTCACTTCTTCTTCTCTTGTGACATATGCATTTGAGAGCAATAAAAATAAACTAGTTTTAAGGCAAAATTTTAAAAAGATAGCATTTTTTATAATGGAAACTTTTCCAATAAACTGTAAACAGTGAAATTATTTTAAAACTAAGTTTCAAGGCAATGTTGGAGGAAAGGTACAGAAAGAAGAGAAGAAAAAGCTAACCACAAAGCCATGTGAGTACCCCATTTTTTTAAAAAATTATTGCTCCAGAGGCTAAGAAATTATACTATAATATCGTATTTATATGGATAAAATAAAGAATTTATGTTTGGATCATTAAATTTACAAGTACATATCTTAAAAAGCAAAGTAATTTAAAAAATCTATGATTGTACTCTTTCATCTCCTGAATTATAAACATAAAAAATCAATTGCATTTCTGTATCTTAGAAATGAACACATAGGTACCAAAATTAAAAATTAAAATTGCAACATCATTTACAATTGCTTAAAGAACAAAAAACAAATTTAGTCGTAAATCTAACAAAACACATGCAGGATGTATATGCTGAAAACTACACAATGTCAATGAAAGAAATAAAAGAAGATTTAAATAAATGGATGTATATGTACCTTGGATCCCTGGTGGAGTAGTGCTTGAGAGCTATGGCTACTAACAAAAAGGTCAGCCATTCAAATCCACCAGCTGCTCCTTGGAAACCCTATGGGGCACTTCTACTCTGTCCTATAGGGTTGCTATGAGTCAGAATCAACTCAATGGTAACAGGTTTTCAGGTTTTATATATACTGTGATCATGGATTGGAATACTCAGCATAGAAAAGATGCCAGTTCTCTCCAAACTGATACATAGGTTTAATGCAATGCCTATCAAAATCTCAGAAATATTTTTGTAGATATAAACAAGATTATTCTAAAATTTGTATGGAAAGACAAAAGAACTAGAATTGCTAAAACAGTTTAGAAAAGGAAAAACAATGAGTCTACTCGATCTCAAGACATATAGCTACAGTAGTAACGACTGTGTGGTATTGGAGAAGGGATAAACGCGTAGATAAGAGGAACATAACAGAGAACAAAAACATATACCCATTCAAATATGACCAACTGATTTTTTACAAAGCAATTCAGTGGAGAAAAGATCACCTCTTCAGTCAATGGTGCTGGAACAAATGAACACCTACAAGCAAAAAAAAAAAAAAAAAGGAAACCCAATCCAGTCTCACAGCTTATATGAATACTAACTCAAAATGAATCATGAACTTAAATGTAAAACATGAAATCCATAGAACTTTTAGAAAGAAAATAGGATAAAGTCTTTGGGACCAAGGGGTAGGCCATGAATTCTTAAAAACACAAAAACATGATTCATAAAAGGAAAAATTGATAAATTCGACTTCATCAAAATTAAAAACATTTGCTCTGCAAAAGACTCTGCTAAGAGCATGAAAAGACAAGCTACAGAGTGGAAAAAAATATTTGCAAACCACATATCCAAGAAAGCAATAGTTATCTAGAATATAAAAACAAAAACCTCTCGATACTCAGCGGTAAAAAAAAACTAAAAATAATTCAATTAGAAAATGGGCAAAAAACATAAAGAGACATTTCATCAAACAGGATATACAAACGGCAAATAACCACACAGAAAGATGACAGCATGAGCCATTAGGGAAATGCAAACTAAAACTACAATGAGATCACTGCACATCTATCAGAATAGCTAAAATAAAAAATAGTCACAACACCAAATGCTGGTGAGGATGAGGAGAAACTAGATCACTCATACATTGCTGGTGGGAATGTAAAATTTTACAACCACTATGGAAAACAGTTTGTAAGTTTTTTTTTTTAAAATAAAACTAAACAATCAACTAACATACGACCCAGCAATCACAATCCTATGCATTCATCTCAGAGAAATGAAGACTTATGTTCACACAAGAACTTGTATATGAATGTTCACACCAGTTTTATTCATAGTAGCCCAAAACTGGAAATGAGATGTCTTTTAATGGAGAAATGGGTAAACAAACTGTGTTACATCCACTTCATAGACTACTACTCAGCAGTTAAAATGGAACGAACTGTTGATTCCTGCACCAACCAGGATGACTCTCCAGAGAATTATGCTGTAAGGTAACATACTGCATAAACCCATGTATATAGCATCCTTGAAATGACAATATTATAGAAATGAATAACAGATTAGTGGTTGCCAGGGGTTAAGGAGATAGTGGGGGTAGGAGGGAGAGGATGTGGCATTAAAAGGTCAAAATCAGGGATCCTTGTGATGATGGACCTGCTCTGATTCTTGACTGTATCAATGGCAATATCCTGGTTGTGATACTGTACGATAGTTTTACAAGATGTTGTCATTGAGGAAAACTGAGTAAAGGGTTCATGGATCTCTATTATTTTTACAACTGCATGTGAATCTGTAACTATCACAAAATAAACATTTAAGTGAAAAAATAAGGGTTATATTACTGAATCCTGGTGATAATTTTTTTAAAACCATGTCAGGATAAAGTAGAAGCTACCAATAAAACAAACAAACAAACAAATTCTATGAATCTATGATTCTGGGCACAGATGACAGTTTGTTATATAACTGGAAAGCAAAACCAGACGATACTACTACAGAAATTTGTGGCCCAAATATTCATTATTTGGGTCATCATTGATCTATTTCATTTGTTAATTATTGAATTCCATATCCACTCTGCTGTTGCTGTTGTTAGTTGGCACCAAATTGATTCTCAGTCATGGCGACCCCATGCGTCCAGAGTAGAACTGCTCCATAGGGTTTTCAAGTCTGTGATCTTTTGGAAGCAGATCACCAGGCCTATCTTCCAAGGTGCCTCTGAATGACTTCAAAATGCCAACCTTTCGGCTAGTAGTCTAGTGCTTAACAGTTTGCGCCACCCAGGGAATTCTCTGTATACCAATAATGTTAGTAAATTGAATGACTTTTCAAAGTTGAAATTCTGCTATAATTAGAATTCTAACACTTTTTAGGGTTTTAAAGTAATAATGATTTTAACAGTCTGGTATTGTTATTAGCAAGTTTTCCTGCTGAAGATAAGAGCTTAAGTATGTTAAGTGAGAGATGGCATTCTTGGTTATAGAAATATCTGATATTTCTGTAATTGTATTTGTGGTCTCTAGTAAGTTCATTAAACTCACTCTACTTCAGTTATTTACTTTATGTCCTTTATGTGAAATCTCTTTTCCCTATGCCTAAGCTTTTATAGATGTCTTTTCAACATTCAAGGGTCTGCAAAGATCAATTTTTTTAGGGTCAATGCACAGAAAGGACATATTACATACGAATTGCAGCTTAGAGTTGAACATTAATTCTCACAATAAGTTTCACGGATTTCTTGTTGTTTGAGGGTCTAGCAGAGTTTGGGAGAGTGAAATATACTAATTTCTGGGAAATATTATTAGTCAATACTAGAAAAAAAATCAGGGAAATGACACTTGAGAAGACAGGAATCAGGACTGCTAAGGTGATTTTGCTGATAAAGTAAATTTCACTTTTATTTGATTGTGCAGGGTTAAGGTAAAACAGTAGCGCATCATAAAAAAAAAGTGTTTTTGGTTTGGAGAGGCATGTAATCAGTTAAAGGAAAAGATATTCCAAAAAAAAAATGTATTGTATACAGACAAATTATACTATTGCTCCATGCTGTCCCCCTCCCCTTTTTTCTTCCAAACTTTTACTCCTCTCTGCCTACTCCCTATTTTGATGTCCCTGGAAATTGGCAACAATACAGTGAATAGGTGATGGAAAAGGAGGTAGGTGATAGAAACATAAACCTGATAGAAGCAGTTATTTCATAACTGGTCGTTTTACTCCAAGAGGACTCTCTTCCTCTACTTTTCCAAACATACAGGTGGCTGAACAAGCTTGTCCATGTCTTTCTTCTTTTGAGAAATCACTGATGTTCATTTTAATTCGATTAAATGACAACATAGAGGATGAAGGACCTATGATGTGATTTTCATGGATCCAAGCCCTTGTAGAAAGAAACATGGCTATATAGATGAAAAATTGTGAGAATTACTAATCTTTTCTACCACCCTGTCTTCTTGCTGTAACTTACTATACCATACCTATCAAAGGGCAATTAATCCAATTTAAAGCACCACTTATCCTCCCACTGTTATCCCTTCTGGCGTTAACAGCCCTGATTATAGGAAATGTGTTATTCTACAACTATTTCCTTCTACTATGTCTGTTATGATATGTTAACCATCCACGGCCATCCAATAAACACCCAAAAATTACCAAGAAGTTTAGTTGGGAATCTCAGATGCTTACTTATGTGACACTTGAAAAAGTCAATTTAAACTCAAGGGTTCACTTACTACGTTTCTCTATGAACTGGGAAGGGGTATGGCACTAGTTCCAGTGACTCTTCCTTG
The DNA here is from genome assembly GCF_000243295.1 of Trichechus manatus latirostris. Classification (NCBI taxonomy): domain Eukaryota; kingdom Metazoa; phylum Chordata; class Mammalia; order Sirenia; family Trichechidae; genus Trichechus; species Trichechus manatus. The sequence goes on from NW_004443986.1 coordinate 6,079,336, forward strand.
ACATTATTGTATCTAATTATTTGTAACATGAAACTTTGGGGAGCGTTGACTAATTTAATGTTATTTGGTTCACTATCAAAGTTACTTAAATTTTATTTAGTATAAATAAACACCTTTTTATATGCTTTAGGCAATTTCCTTGAAATTTAGTCAGTATTAAAAATGACAGATAATTACACTGAGTTTTGCTGGTAAAGAGCCACCAATACAAAGTGATATTTTAAGGTTTCTCTGTGCCTCTGTCATCATCTCTATAGGATGGGGACAAAGCCTGCTCTACCAAACCCCTGAAGTTAGGATGATGACCCAGGTGGATGGTAGGTAATAACTTCATACAAGCAGAGTGGATAAATAAGACTATCATAATGTTGATTGAAACAGTTATGAAATAATGCCTTTTTATATAAAGTTCAAAATAAGTGAAACTAAACAATATATTGTTTATGTACACATGTATATTAATAAAAACATTTTTAAACATGTGAATAAAAAACATATTTAGGAAAATATTTACTTCTTAGGTAGAAGTGGAGGGCTAGGATGTGGGAGGAACATTTTAATAGACATTGTTAATTATTATGTTATGGTCTGAAATTTTCTTTACAATCAGGCATGAAGTATTATTATTGATTCTCCCTTATTTAAATTCTGTTTTCTTTCTAGGTCACTAGGTGGTGCAAACGATTTGCGCTTGACTGCTAACCTAAAGAGTTCAAACCAACCCAGCAGCACCATGGAAGAAAAAGCCTGGCAATCTGCTTCCACTATGATCATAGTCAAGAAAACCCTATGGAGCTGTTCTACTCTGTAACACGTGGGTCGCCAGGAGTCAGCATCAACCCAATGGCAACTAACAACAATAATAATATTTTCTTTTTACTATCCAGGGTGTCTCTCTAAGTGAGTTGGCCCATTTCTTTCAGGAGTCATATATTTTTATTTGCAACAAAACAATGTGCTAGATAGCATACCCAGAGATAAATTAGCTTCATTAAGAGAGAGTTATTAAAGGGCGCTGCTTATCTAAATTTGTCCAATCTTAGTGCCAGCGTCTTGACTCTAATAATCTAGAGGGCCCACTCAGGCTGGGAGCCTATATGCAGCAATTTACAGTAGGAATTCTTTAATGTAGGACTTTATGAAGTTGACAAATGTTGTTGTTAGGTGCCCTCGAGTTGATTCCGACTCACAGCCACCCTAGGTACAACAGAACAAAACATTACCCGGTCCTGTGCCATCCTCAAAATCATTGCTATGTTTGACCCATTATTGTGGCCACTATGTCAATCTACCTCTTTGAGGGTCTTCCTCTTTTTTTGCTGGCCATATACCTTACCAAGCATGATGTCCTTCTCCATGGACAAGTCCCTCCTGATAACATGCCCAAAGTACAGAAGATGAAGTCTCACCATCCTCACTTCCAAGGAGCACTCTGGCTGTACTTCATCTAAGACAGACTTGTTTGTTCTTCTAGCAGTCCATGGTATATTCAATACTCTTCACCAGTGCCATCATTCAAAGGTATTATTTCTTCTTCGGTCTTCCTCATTCATTGTCTAGCTTTCACATGCATATGAGGCTATTAAAAATATCATGGCTTGGGTCAGATGCACCTTAGTCCTCATAGTGACATCCATGCTTTTGAACACTTTAAAGAGGTCTTTTGCAGTAAAATTTCCCAATGCAATACATCTTGACTCTAATAATCTGAGAGTTGATTGTGGATCCAAGTGAAATTAAAACCTTCATAACTTCAAAATTTCTCCATTTATCATGATGTGGCCTATGGTCCAGTTGTGAGGATTTTTTTTTTTTTTATGTTGAGATGTAATCCATAATGAAGGCTGTAGTCTTTGATCTTCATCAGTAAGTGCTTCAAGTCATCTTCGCTTTCAGTAAGCAAGGTTGTGTCATTTGCGTATCGCAGGTTGTTAATGAGTCTTCCACCAATCCTGATGCTACGTTCTTCTTCATATCACCCAGCTTCTCAGATTATTTGTTCAGCATACAGATTGAATAAGTATGGTGAAAGGATGCAACCCCGATGCACACCTCTTTTAAACCATGCAGTATCCCCTTGTTCTGTTTGAACGACTGCCTCTTGGTCTATGTACAGGTTCCACATGAGCACAATTAAGTGTTCTGAAATTCCCACTCTTCTCAATGTTATCCATAATTTGTTATGATCCACACAGTCAAATGCATTTGTGTAGTCAGTAACACAGGTAAACAACTTCCTTGTATTTTCTACTTTCAGCCGAGATTCATCTGACATCAGCAATGATATCCCTTGTTCCACATCCTCTTTGTCAATGTACTACTACAACCACTTTTGAATTATCTTCAGCAAAATTTTACTTGCATGTGATATTAATGATATTGTTTGATAATTTTCACATTCTGTTGGATCACTTTTCTTTGTAAGGGCACAAATATGAATCTCTTCCAGTTGATTGTCCAGGTAGCTGTCTTCCAAATTTCTTGGCATAGACAAGTGAGTACCTCCAGTGCTGCATGCATCTGTTGAAAGATCTCAATTTGTATTCCATAAATTCCCGGAGCGTTTTTTTTTTTTTCCCAATGCATTCAGTGCAGCTTGGACTTCTTCCTCCAATACCATTGGTTCTTGATCATATGCTACCTCCTAAAATGGGTGTTGACTAATTCTTTTTGGTACAGAGATGCTGTGTATTCCTTCCATTTTCTTTTGATGCTTTCTGTGTCATTCAATATTTTGCCCATAGAATCCTTCAAAATTCAACTCAAGGCTTGAATTTTTCCTTCAGTTCTTTGAGCTTGAGACGTACCAAGTGTATTCTTCCGTTTTGGTTTTCTAACTCCAGGACTTTGAACATTTCATTATAACACTTTACTTTGTATTCTTGAGCCGCCCTTTGAAATTTTCTGTTCAGCTCTTTTACTTCATCATTTCTCCCATTTGCTTTAGCTATTCTAAGTTCAAGAGCAAGTGTCAGAGTCTCTTCTGACATCCATTTTGGTCTGTTCTCTCTTTCCTGTCTTTTTAATGACCTTTTGTTTTCATCATGTATGATGTCCTTGATGTCATTCCACAACTCATCTGGTCTTCAGTCATTAGTGTTCAATGTGTCAAATCTATTCTTGAGATGGTCTCCAGATATAGGTGGGAAAACTGAGGGTTGTATTCTGATTCTCATGGACTTGTTTTAATTTTCTGCAGCTTCTACTTGAACTTGTATATAAGCAATTTTTGGTCTGTTCTGCTGTTGCCCCCTGGATTTGTTCTGACTGATGATGATGTTGAACTTTTCCATCATCTCCTCCCACAGATGTAGCTGATTTGATTGCTGTGTTTTCCATCTGGTGAGGTCCATATGTATAGTCACCATTTATGTTTTTGAAAAAAGTATTTGCAATGAAGAAGTTGGTGATCTTGCAAAATTCTATCATGTGATCTCGGCTTCATTTCTGTCACCAAGGCCGTATTTTCCAACTAAAGGTCTTTCTTCTTTGTTTCCAACTTTTGCATTCCAAGCACAAGTAATTACCAACACTTCTTGACTGCATGTTTGATCAATTTCAAACTGCAGAAGTTGATAAAAATCTTCAGTTTCCTCATCTTTGGCATATAGTAGTATTAAGTGGTCTTCCTTGTAGACATATGGATATTATCCTATCACTGACAACATTACGTTTCAGGATAGATCTTGAAATGTTCTTTTTGATGATGACTGTGAACCCATTTCTCTTCAATTCAGCATTCCTGGCATAGTAGACCATATGATTGCCTGATTCAAAATGGCCAATAGCAGTCCATTTCAGCTTACTAACGCCTAGGACATCAGTCTTTATGGGTTCCATTTCATTTGGATGGAGTCAAGCTTTCAGGACCTTCATTTGCTGATGAGTCACGAATCAAAATGAGAAGAAACAGCTGCAAACATCCATTAATAATAGGAACATGGAATTACAAAGTATGAATCTAGGAAAATTGGAAGTCATTAAAAATGAAATGGAAAGCATAAAGATCAATATCCTAGGCATTAGTGAGCTGAAATGCACTAGTATTGGCCATTTAGAATCAGTCAATCATATGGTCTACTATGCCAGGAATGACAAATTGAAGAGGAATGGCATTGCATTCACTGTCAAAAAGAACATTTCAAGATCTGTCTTGAACTACAACGCTGTCACTGATAGGATAATATCCATACACCTACAAGTAACACCAGTTAATATGACTATATTCAAATTTATGCACCAACCACTAAGACCAGAGATAAGGAAACTGAAGATTTTTACCAACTTCTGCAGTCTGAAATTGATCAAACAAGCGGTCAAGATGTATTGATAATTACTGGCAATTGGAATGCAAAAGTCAGAAATAAAGAAGGATTGGTAGTTGGAAAATATGGCCTTGGTGATATAAATGACGCTAGAGATCACATAATAGAATTTTGCAAGACCAACGACTTCTTCATTGCAAATACCTTTTTTCATGAACATAAATGGTGACTATTCACATGGGCCTCACTGGCTGGAATACAAAGGAATCAAATCCACTACATCTGTGAAAAGAGATTATGGAAAACTCAATATCATCAGTCAGAACAAGGCCAGGGGCAGACTGTGGAACAGACCATCAATTGCTCATATGCAAGTTCAAGTTGAAGCTGAAGAAAATTAGAACAAGTCCATGAGAGCCAAAGTACAACCTTGAATATATCCCACCTGAATTTAGAGATCATGTCAAGAATAGATATCACGTGTTGAACACTAATGACCGAAGACCAGATGAGTTGTGGGATGACATCAAGGACATCATACATGAAGAAAGCAAGGGGTCATTAAAAAGACAGGAAAGAAAGAAAAGACCAAAATGGATGTCAGAAGAGACTCTGAAACTTACTCTTGAACTTAGAATAGCTACAGGAAATGGAAGAAATGATGAAGTAGAAAAGCTGAATAGATGCAGCTCAAGAAGACAAAGTAAAGAATTATAATGAAATCTGCAATAAACAGGAGACTGAAAACCAAAAGGAAAAAACACATTTTGGCATTTCTCAAGCTAAAAGAACTGAAGAAACTCTTCAAAACTTGAGTTGCAATATTGAAGGATTCTACAGGGAAAGTATTAAATGACACAGAAAGCATCAAAAGAAGATGGAAAGAATACACAGAGTCACTGTACCAAAAAGAATTGGTCAATGTTCAAGCATTTCAGGAGGTATGATCAAGAACCGATGGTACTGAAGGAAGAGGTCCAAGCTGCACTGAAGAAGTTGGTGAAAAACAAACCTCCAGGAATTGATGGAATATCAGTTGAGGTATTTCAACAAATGGATGTAGTGCTGCAGGTGCTCATTCGTCTATGCCAAGAAATTTGGAAGGCAGCTGCCTGGTTAGCTGACAGGAAGAGATCTATGTTTGTGCCCATTTAAAACACAGATGATCTAACAGGATGCAGAAATTATTAAAAAAATCATTAATATCACATGCAAGTAAAATTTTCTTGAAGATTATTCAAAAATGGTTGCAGCAGTACATGGACAAGGACCTGCCAGAAATTCAAGCCTGATTTAGAACAGAGCATGGAACAAGGGATATCATTGCTGATGTCAGATGGATCATGGCTAAAAACAGAGAATGCCAGAAAGATGTTTACCTGTGTTTTATTGACTATGCAAAGGCATCTGACTGTGTGCATCATAAGAAATTATGGATAACATCGAGAAGAATGAGAATTCCAGAACACTTAATCGTGCTCATGTGAAACCTGTACATAGACCAAGAGGCAGTCGTTCAAACAGAACAAAGGCATATTGCATGGTTTATAGTCAAGAAAGGCATGCATTAAGATTGTATCGTTTCACCAAATTTATTCAATCTGTATACTGAGCAAATAATCTGAGAGTTTGGACTATATGAAGAAGAACACCACGTCAGCATTGGAGGAAGACTCATTAACAACCTTCAATATGTAGATGACACAACCTTGCTTACTGAAAGTGGAGAAGTGATGAAGATCAAAGACTGAAGCCTCCAGTGTAGATTAAACCTCAACACAAAGAAAACAAAAATCCTTACAACCACACCAATAAGCAACATTATGATAAATGGAGAAATATTGAAGTTGTAAAGTATTTCATTTTACTTAAACCCACAATCAACATCCATGGAAGCAGCAGTAAAAAAATCAAAACACATATTGAATTGGGAAAATCTCCTGCAAAAGACCTCTTTAAAGTGTTAAAAAGCAAAGTTGTCACTTTAAGGACTAAGGTGCACCTAACCCAAGCCATGGCATTTTCAATCACCTCATATTCATGTGAAAGCTGGACAATGAATAAGGAAGACCGAAGAAGAATTGATGTCTTTGAATTATGGTGTTGGCGAAGAATTTAGAATATACCATGGACTGCTAGAAGAACAAACAAATCTGTCTTGGAAGAAGTACAGCCAGAATGCTCCTTAGAAACAAGGATGGTGAGACTTCATCTCACATAGTTTGGACATGTTATCAGGAGGGACCAGTCCCTGGAGAAGGATGTCATGCTTGGTAAAGTAGAGAGTCAGTGAAAAAGAGAAAGATTTTCATTGAGATGGATTGACACAGTGGCTGCAACAATGGGCTCAAGCACAGTAACAACTGTGAGGATGGCACAGGACAAGGCAGTGTTTCATTCTGTTATACCTCACGTCACTATGAGTCAGAACCAACTCAAAGGAACCTAACAACCAACAAACAAATTTCTTTTTTGATGATTTCCAATTTTCCTAGATTCACACTTTGCACATTCCAAGTTCCTGTTATTAATGGGTGTTTTCGACTGTTTCTTCTCATTTTGAGTCATGCCACATCAGCAAATGAAGGTCCTGAAAGATTTACTCCATCTAAGTCATTAAGGTCGACTTTACTTTGAGGAGGCAGCTCTTCCCCAGTCATATTTTGAGCGCCTTCCAACCTGAGGGGCTCATCTTCTGGCACTATATCAGACAAAGTTCTGCTGCTATTCATGAGGTTTTCTTTGGCCAATTTTTTCAGAAGCAGACTGAAATTCCTGTGGAGCATAGTTCTACTCTGACATGTATGGTTCGCCATGAATCAGAGCCAACTTGACAGCAATGGGTGGTAAATATTTGTAAAATGTCTGTTATATCATCTATCATTTTTCCCAAATCTCCCACCCTCATCCCTCTTTCCTGCCTTGGAAAAGAGAAAAAGTGTTTTTCTCCTCAATGCCATCCACTTCTTAATGGCAGATGATGTGGTAAAATTTACGAAGATGAGTGTATAGTGATGGATAATGACAAATAACAAAACATTATGATCTGAGTAAAATTTAAAAAATTGTCCTCTGCATCCATATGTCTTACACATAAGATGAGATGAAGCAATTTTTATTTGCTTAGTAGTTGGAAAACAGATTTTATTTTGAAAGCCTTTGATAAACTTCTTGGACTAGGTGAGTTCTTGCAGGTAAAATGTTGGCCTCAGAAGGACTCAGGACTCACTGTGTGCGTGATGCAGAGATGAGACTGCTTGCGTACAAGGAGAGCAGAGGAGGACAGAGTTAAGAGGTGAGAGGATGAGGACAGGAGCAAAGCAGAGGTGACAGGAGATGGAAGAAAGCTATTCTATGGATAACATTACTTATCCCATGTATGGAAATTTGACTGCTATCTTTTAGGTTTTATCCACTTCTACTTTTTTTGTTTTTTTTTCTGTTAAGAAAGGAACTTAAAGAAGTAACTGAGGGATGTGCCAGCTGCACATTGGCTATAGATGGGAATTCCCAAGTAATTTGTGCTATAATTATAGAAACTTTAGAAATAGACAATCAATGTCTAAAAATTTAAAGGGAATCTAAGAGGCTTTAGGAGCCCTGATGGCACAGTGGTTAAGGGCCATGGTGAGCTACAGTTGCTAAGCAAAAGTTGGCAGTTCGAATCCACCAGCTGCTTCTTGGAAACCCTACGGGGAAGTTCTACTCTGTCCTATAGGGTTGCTATGAGTCAGAATCGACTCAACGACAATGGATATCAATGAGTATGAGACTTTAAAGAATGTGAGGTTTGAAATAATTCCACAGTAAATGAATGGTTACAATGAGCAGTCAGAAAGAACCCTGGTGAATGGAGCTTCAGGCATTCAGAGAAAAGACTAAGAGAAAAAAGAAATAATGAAGAAATGAAAAACATTTTTCAGGTTCATTTTACATAAAGAAGGGGGAGAGGAAATGCCAATCAATATAAATACTGACAAAGAGTTTATAATTATTGAGGAATATTTTAAATATGACTTACTCATAGGTTAGTCTCCTTGGCTTTGACTCATGATGACATTATGTATAACAGAATGAAATGTTGCCTGGTCCTGCACTGTCTTCATAATCACTGAAAAGATGCTCATATTTAATTTCACATCTAGTAACTCTGTGGGTTATGGCAAATGCATCATGCCATGTATCCTCCATTACATTATCATAAAGAATAGTTCACGGACCTAAAATTGTCCTGTGCACCACCTATCCATCCCACCCTACCTAAGCCCAAATCCCTGGAACCACTGGTCTTTTTACTCTCTGTATAGTTTTGCCTTTTCCAGAATGCTACATAATTGGAATCAAACAGTGTGTAACCTTTTCAGACTGGCTTCTTTCACTTAGCAATATGCAATTAAATTTCCTCCATGCCTTTCTACAATAGTGAAGGATTCTGTGGGTAAAATACTGAACAACACAGATGGGAGGAATACACAGAGTCACTATACCAAAAAGAATTGGTCAACGTTCAGTCATCTCAGGAGGTAACATACGATAAAGAACTGATGATACTGAAGGAAGAAGTCAAAGATGTACTGAAGACATTCACGAAAAACAAGGCTCCAAGAATTGACAGAATACCAATTGAAATGTTTCAACAAAAGGATGCAGCATTGGAAGTGCTTGCTCGTCTATGCCAAGAAATTTGGAAGACATCTACCTGGCCAAATGACTGGAAGGTATCCATATTTATGCTTACTCCCAAGAAAGATGATCCAACTGAATGTGGAAATTATTGAACAATATCATTAATATCACACACAAGTAAAATTTTGCTGAAGATCGTTCACAAGCAGTTGCAGCAGTACATCAACAGAGAGCTTCCAGAAATTAAGGCCGGATTCAGAAGATGACATAGAACAAGGGATATCATTGCTGATGTGGATGGATCCTGGGTGAAAGCAGAGAATACAAGAAAGATGTTTACCTGTGTTTTACTGACTATGGAAAGCCATTCGACTGTGTGGATCATAACAAATTATGGATAACATTGAGAAGAATGGCAATTCCAGAACACTTAATTGTGCTCATGAGATACCTGTACAGTGGGTCTCACAGGACTGGGCAGTGTTTTGTCCTATTCTACATAGGGTCACTATGAGATTAAGAGGTAGTCATTCAAAAAGAACAAGGAGATACTGAGTGGTTTAAAGTTGGGAAAGGTGTGTATCAGGGTTATATCCTTTCACCATACTTAGTCTGTATGCTGAGCAAATAATCCAGGAAACTGGTCTATATGAAGAAGAACACGGCATCAGAATTGGAGGAAGATTCATTAACAACCTGAGATATGCAGATGACACAACCTTGCTTACTGAAAGTGAAGAGGAGTTGAAGCACTTATGAAGATCAAAGACCACAACCTTCGGTATGGACTACACCTCAACATAAAGAAAACAAAAATCCTTACAACTGGACCAATAAGCAACATCATGATAAACCAAGAAAAGATGGAAGTTGTCAAGGATTTCATTTTACTTGGATCCACAGTCAATACCCATGAAAGCAGCAGACAAGAAATCAAACAATGCATTGCATTGGGCAAATCTGCTGCAAAAGATCTCTTTAAAGTGTTAAAAAAGCAAAGATGTCACTTTAAGGGCTAGATGAGCCTGATCCAACCCATGAGGTTTTCAGTTGTCTCATATGCATGCAAAAGCTCAACAATGACTAAGGAAGACCAAAGAAGAATGGATGCCTTTGAATGATGGTGTTGGCGAAGAATATTGACTATACCATGAACTGCCAAAAGAGTGAACAAATCTGTCTTGGAAGAAGTACAGCCAGAATGGTCCTTAGAAGCAAAGATGGCACAACTTGGAAAGATATTCTTTGGACATGTTATTAGGAGAATCAGTCCCTGGAGAAGGACATTATGCTTGGTAAAGTAGAAGGTTAGCAAAAAAGAGGAAGACACTCAATGAGATGGATTGACACAGTGACTGCAACAATGGTCTCAAGCATTAACAATGATTGTGGGGATGGCACAGGACTGGGCAGTGTTTTATTCTGTTCTACATAGGGTCACTATGAATCAGAACCGACTCGACGGCAAGTAACAACACAATAACAGCAATGTATCTTTTTGTGCCTTGATATTTCATTTCTTTTTATCAATGAATAATATTTCATTGTATGAATGCACTACAGTTCGTTTATCCACTCACCTATTGAAGAACATTTTAGTTGCTTCCAAGTTTTGGCAATGATGAATAAAGCTGCTATAAACATTTGTGTGCAGGTTTGTATGTGTGTGTTTATCCTTTGATTTTTTTTTTTCAGGTGTTCTTTACTATGATAGTAATTTTAAGAGCAAGTTTGCTGCACACTACTATACTGTAAGACCTGTGAAAATAACATGATATTGAAAATAAAGAACTGAAATTTGCAGATGATTGCCTTCTTTTAAAAAAAAGAAGTAAATACATGGTCACTTCTATGGCAATATTACTCTCCATTAATTGCCTTCCAATCTACTCTCTCACTTTTCCTTGAAATTTTCAAATTTTAAAAAATGCTGTTGTTATTAGGTGCCATCAAGTTGGTTCCAGCTCATAGAGACCCTCTGTACAACAGAAGAAAACACTACACAGTCCTGAGCCATCCTCACAATCATTGCTGTGTTTAAGCCCATTTTTGCAGCCACTATGTCAACCCATCTCGTTGGAGGTCTTCCTCTACTTTACAAAGCATGATGTCCTTCCCCAGGGACAGTTCCCTCTTGATAACATATCCAAAGTATGTGAGATGAAGTCTTGCCAGCCTCACTTCTAAGAAGCAATCCTGGATGTACTTTTTCCAAGATAAATTTGTTCGTTCTCCTGGCAGTGCATGGTATAGTCAATATTCTTCGCCAACACCATCATTCAAAGGCATCCATTCTTCTTCAATCTTCCTTATTCATTGTCCAGCTTTCGCATTCATACGAGGTGGCTGAAAATACCATGACTTGGTGAGTCACACCTTTCTCTTCAAAGTGACATCTTTTGCTTTTTAATATTTTAAAGAGGTCTTTTGCAGCAGATTTGCCCAATGCAATACATCTTTGGTTTCTTGACTGCTGCTTCCACGGGCATTGATTGTGGATCCAAGTAAAATGAAATCCTTTACAGCTTCAATATTTTCTCTGTTTATCATGATGTTGCTTCTTGGTCCAGTTGTGAGGATTGTTGTGTTCTTCATGTTGAGGTGTAATCCATATTGAAGGCTGTAGTCTTTGATCTTCATCAGTAAGTGCTTCAAGTTCTCTTCACTTTCAGTAAGCAAGGCTGTGTCATCTGCGTATCGCAGGTTGTTAATGAGTCTTCCTCCAGTCCTTGTGCTACTTCTTTATATGGTACAGCTTCTAGGATTATTTGTTCAGCATGCAGACAGAATAAGTACAGTGAAAGGATACAACCATGACACACAACTTTTATGATTTTAAACTACACAGTATCTCCTTTTTCTGTTCGAACGACTGCCTCTTGGTCTATGTACAGATCAGCATGAGTACAATTAAGTGTTCTGGAATGCCCATTTTTGTGATGTTTTCCACAATTTGTTATGATCCACACAGTCAAATGTCTTTGCATAGTCAATAATACACAGGTAAACATCTTTCTGGTATTCTCTGCTTTCAGTCAAGAGCCATCTGACATCAGCAATGACATCCCTCATTATATCCTCTTCTGAATCTGGCTCGAATTTCTGGTAGTTCCCTGTCGACGTACTACTGCAAAGGTCTTTGTAAAATACACGTAGCTTAAGAATCTTTATGATTAATAGCCTATCATTCTAAGCCATTATTATCTAGATCATAATGCATCGGGTTCCATAAATAGTCTTCTCTCTTGCTCGAGCTTGCTTTCGCTCTCACTCTCTCACTATCTCTATCTCCTTCTCCATTTCTATCTCTATCTCTATATTTCTTTCCCATTTTCTTACTCCTTTTTATTTTTTAAACTTTTCTGTAGCATATACATAATGTGTTTTTCAGTCCTCAAGGTAGTACAATATAAGGCCTTTCCCAGTCATAGCTTCTGCATTTCAAAAACATTTTAATATACTTTATGTAGATAATAGACTTCATATTGCAGAATAAACAAATGTGCCTAGAACTTGATAATCGGGTGCTGCTGATCCTATTTGACTGTCTTACATATTTGCATTCTTTATTACTACATGTTTGGGGCTCAAGGTTAAAGGCTGAACTTTTATGGGAATGAAAATATGTGTTTTGTGTGTATTTTCCTTTTCATTTTGGAATTGGCTGATGGATGATTTACTGGTGAGAACACCAACTTAGATAAAATAGAAATCAGTCCAGAAGGGGCCATGCATTTAGCTGTTTGTGAACTGTTATATTTAGACCTTAGCCATTTATTAGCTTTGCATAAATACTATTACAATATTCTAAAACATTTTCAACATGATTTCTTTTAGTTCCGCTTTTGCTACTTTTCAAACTCATCCTCATTCTGATTTATTCTTGACATATGTAACTCAAGTTTGCAACCTGAAATAGAATTTCTTCCAAGAGGAATCAAGTTTATCTTTACTAATGAGTCATTAAGTTTCATTACTATAGCCAAGTCCATATTATCCTTTATTCAGTGTCATATGTTGAACACAAAAACTTCCCTGAATGCCAGAATATCATTTCTCCTCTCTCCACACGCTTTCTCCAGGGATCCATGCATTTCTGTTCACTCGCCTCAGCCCTGATGCACATGCCTGTTGTTTCCACCTCAGCCATATCTGTGAGATGCCAATCACATTGCACTTGGCCAGGAGGCTTGAGGCTTGTGAGTTTGCACAGCCAAATATCCAGAGACTGATTGACTCCACCCAATACTTTTGGATTTTGATTTACTTTTCACACAGACTTCCAGAAATGAAAGGTTGTTTTACCAAATTCCCATGCCACTCGGCTCTTTCTATTTATTTATTTTTCATGTTCTAAGCTACAAAGTAGCAGCCATCCTAGAAGGAGACAGCAGAGGCCCTTGGGGGTGCATTGAGTTTCACAACGAACAGATGCTGGCCGCCTGCAGGCCGCCTGCTGGCCAAGGGCCTTATTTACTGAAGGGCTTTTAAAATTTTGCGCTTCCTTCCAAGTCACCTTAGCAAGAGGTTTTCTTTTGAGTTTCAGGGCTGAAGGGTGATAGAATGATGACAGGTTGGCATGATGCAGTTTTTACTAATTGAATAGAAAGGAGCTTAAAGGCTGTGAAGGAAATATCTAGAAACAGCTAGAGATTGTTTCCCTTGAGAGCTCTGAGAGGTTCAGTTGAGTGACCGTAAATCACCAAAGGAAGCCTCACAACTTTCTTATTTCTTCTCAAAATTTAGAGTGAAGAATCTTTGGAATTAGCAGATTACTGTGTTTTATTACCTCACATTGATGAAGTTTATGGTTAACCAAAGCCGCTGCCATCAGGTCGATTCCTACTCATAGGGACCCTGTAGGACAGTTTATGGTTAGGATATACAAAATGTCAGACAAGTTGACTGAAAGAGTTAAAAAATATCATTTCATCACAGTCAATTTGTTGCTAGTGTCTCGTGAATTAAAAAAGAAATCATTTTCAGTTGTTGAATCAATTCTCCTAAAATGATTTAATCATTAATTAAAACTATATTCTCTTGCACTTAGTCTTTGTGATCAAATCGTTTCCGACTCATAGCAACCCTATAGGACAGAGTAGAAATGCCCCATAGGATTTGCAAGGCTGTAATCTTTTTAGAAGCAGACTGCCACATCTTTCTCCTGTGGAGTGGCTGGTGAGTTTGAACACTTAACCACTGTGCCACCAGGGTTCCCTCCTGCACATAGGAGATAGTTTTGCTGCCATTTTTTTTTTAAGCTGGTGTTTAAATTTTCAGAGATATCAAATGGGCAGCCCTCTAACAATCCACCTTCTCTCAGGCAAGCTGAGAAATCAGAAATGCAACGCACTAACTCCCAGTGGCACAAACTTGATGCAATTTTCTTGTCTGCACCTGGTTTGAAATATGCTCAGTTCTCTTGTGGACCCACGAAGGTAAGTCTGCAGGCCATATCATAATGACATCTATGGGACTTCTGGGTCTTGGTGGCCCAGTATTAGGTCTAGTATTTTTTTCTGAGCTGTGTTCAAAATTTCAATGTCATTTATATAGTGAGGTTCTGGAAAATTTGTGAGTCTGATTATACATGCATCAAAAATGCATTTATAAAGCAAATTTCAGATCTATACACTTATATTGGAACATATCTTTCCAATGATTAAAAAAGATTATTTCTATTATACAATAGACACCCCAAATCCAATATTAATGTCTTTAGAAATAAAATTAGCATGCAGAGATTGTTTGGGGAGTGTGTGATCATACAGAAGGACTGGAGTTGGATTAAAGACTTTTTCATTTAAGCCTTTGAACACGGCTGCTCTCCAAATTATTTTTTTTCTGGGGACCAGATATGTTACTCGAATATGCCAATTACAGTCATTCTCTCTCTCTTATTTATGAACCAGCTTGCTCTCACTCTCTCTTTTTTTCTGTCTTCCTTTCTAAAATGTTTCTGATAGCCACTATCACATTCCTTCTGGTTAGCTCCTTTGTCTCATATTCCATTATGACTCCTTTCATTTTCATCTCCCTCACACCTTTCTTCATTTCAACATACTTTCATACTATGTTACAGCTCACAAGGGTACAGATTTTTCTTTAAGTAGTCCATCAGAGTGGCTATTTCCATTTTTCACAAGATTAATTTTATCAATAAACCATTTCCAAACACTTTTTTTTTTTTTTTGCAGTGGAGCTTATTTGGAGAAGGAAACCCACCCATCCATGGTGTACACATTCTTATTACCTTCTAGCACAATTGTTGGTATTTCCTGTGGAGTTCATCTAAGTTTTCAAGCTTTACCCCTTATATGTCCCCAAAATCTACCTCTCCAAATGACTCTTTTACAAGAATCACAAGATTAGAACTGCAATTTGCGGTGAAACTACATGAGAAAGTAAACTGGCTTTGGCTCCCTTGATCTTAACCAAGTTATATAGAAGAGACAGATTAGAGAGTCAATGTTGCGTGGCATTTCAGAAATTGGACCCTCTTTCCAGAAAGATTTGGATTTGAATTCCCACCCCACCATTACTACAGCTGTGGAACCATGAGTGAGTTATCTACCTGAGCTTCAATTTTCTTACCTGTGAAATGTAAAACATAAAGCTTTCTCCCCCACCTTCTTACTTTACTCCCCACCATCTGTCATACCCCAGGGTCATTGTAAGACTTCAGTGACAGAACTTGTAATATACCAAGTACTGGGTTTGGAGGGAGTGGGCCATCAATAAATGTCAGCCAACGTGCTATCATCTGTAACAGGGTAAGGCTGCTGAACTCATTATCTGCTGCCAACCCAGCCTCATGACCACACCCTTCTAAGCTCCTGGAAATTATGTTTCCCAAATTCCCCTTCCTTGCTGAGTTCCAGGTAGAATTTTCTATTCAGAGGAAGTTGCATGAGATTTGGACTGTGAAAAATAATCTATGCCGTTTTCTCTGGAGGTGGCTGCAGCCAGAATTGTAGGCCGGCATGAGAGCCACAGCAGCTTCTCAGGGAGTACCTGAGAACCAGCGCATCATTGCTGCAGACTGCAGAAATCTTCAGTGACTGCCTCTCCAGCCTCCCTGACTTTCCAGCATCAGCTTCCTTGACTCTCCAAGGCAACTCCCATACCTCCCCTCCCCAGCTCTTCCAAACATCATGTAAAGCCTAATTTCTGAGTGAAATCTTTTTTTCTCACATTATTAGCCGTTTTACTGACTGATCCCAGGCTGATAAACGTGGCTATTGTCAGGTCAGGGAAGTTGCAGGGAAGGTGGAATTGACCTGAAACAGGGCTGCTGCTCCTGTGCTACATGGAGAGGGTTTGTTTATAGATTATTTGGTTAAAATTATTTCCTTCCATTAGACTCTAGCATCAAACCCAGTGCTTGGCACATAGTAGGAACTCAGTAACCATTTGCTGACTGCTGGCATGCATGCATGACTGCTTCTATCTGCTTTACCACTCGCTCCCCTTCTTCTGAGTGCCAGATCCTATGCTAGGACCTGTGGATAGTAAAATGTGTAAACTCTCAGTCCTTCAATCTTTCCTTAAGCCAGATGGTGAAAGTCTTCAGTCATCAAAATACTGAATGATGCTATATAAAGTAGATAAAAGTTGAAAGAAAGGTGGAACAAATATAAGGAAAAGGATGTACAGAGTGGTTGCTTTGGAATAATAATAATAATAACTAATATTTACAAAGGAGCCCTGGTGGTGCAGTTTTTAAGTGTTCGGCTGCTCACCAGCTGTTTGAACCCACCAGCCGCTCTGCAGAAGAAAGATGTGGCAATCTGCTTCTGTAAAGATTACAGCCTTGGAAACTCTATGGGGCAGTTCTACTGTGTCCTGTAGGGTCTCTACGAGTTGACATCGATTCAATGGTTACAGGTTAATATTTATATACAGCGTTTACTAAATACCATGAACTTTGTCAAACATATTGCATACAATATCTACACTAGTACCTACAACAGTCACATGAGGTAGATTCAAATTATTATATTTTGTAGATGAGAAAAGTGATGCTTAGGGATATAAAGTAGCTTTCCCCAGGTCATGTACCCAACGTGTGGTGCAGCCATCATTCAAATCCAAGGTGCCCATCTGCAGAGCCAACACTTTTCAGTAAAATAAAGAGAGACTGTTCAGAAGTCAGACTTGAGTAACAGGAAAATCAGACTGTTAAACCATTGATAATATGAAGTGTAGGCCATAAAAAGCTGGATGGAATGGTGTCTAGCAGAAATCTAGTGACAAAAAAGATTCATTTAGAGGCGTTGAGAATGAAGTTTAAATATATTATAGATGATCTTAGCAGGTGCAGAAAAGACTCATAACATCAAAGGTGGAAAAATGTTGCAATAAAAATTTAATTGAAATGCAGTATGAATATGCCCAGGATCTAAGTATGACTACTTGATCGGCTACAGAACAGATAATTTTCAATAGGTCAAATCTCAGAGCTTCCAGAGTTTAGATAGGAGAACATTATAGTATCTACTTTGTAAGGTTTACTCTACAAATTGCAAAGACTGTGGGGCAAGCAATTTAGAAATAAACAGTTTAGCAACAAAGTTGTTCCTAGATCAAGAGGTGGAGTCAGATCCATTAAAATCACAAGGATTCAAAGTCCGGAAGAAGAAAGAGTTCACTGAGGAAAATTGGGGTGTTCTTCTCAAAGAAAGTGATGCTGGGCAGAAAAAAATAAAAGCAGATATATATATTAAATGTGCCATTTGAAATATCTGCCATAATTTTGAAATATATGCATTTTGTCTAAAATAGCTGACTGGCATATTGAGTCTGCATATGCCCCTCAGGGCCTTTGACCCCCCTATCATTTTCTGTCTGTCCTTGAAGCTAGTCTTCCCTGTCACTACTGGCTTGTAGCCTAGGAGGTCAGATATTACGGTGGAAAGAGCACCAGACCGAGAATCCTGAATTTCAGGCAGGACCCTGGGAATCTTTTGATTTGGCTACAGTACATCAAAGTTCGAATGAACCTGTTTTAAATAAAAGGAAATAGTTGACTCTAAGAACCCATTTGGCTCTAAAATTCTTTTACTCTTTGCTGGTCTGTATCCCTTAAAAAGTTGTAAAAGTCCTTTCCTATAGCACCCTTTCCTGCAATCATCCTGAGTCATTACTTGTTTTCTCTAACATGTTGCCATCTGAACTTATGCTCTCCACCAAATAGATTTTGTCAAGATGAGGACATTCATTTATTTGAACACTTATGTATCAGCTTACCTCTGATTTTTTAAAGATGTATGAGCATAGTATACTAGGATGAGTACGTTATTAGCGGCTTCACATATTCAATTGACTAAATGCTGCCAGGCCACTTCATTGTCTTTTACATAGGAAAAAAAAAAATCTTTCTCTAAGAATTGTTTTTATCATTAGCAATCAATTAGCAGGTAAAGGAAAAGGTTCAAAACATCAAAGGTGGAAAAAGATCTTCAATAAAAATGTAATTGAAATACAGATTTATTTTACAGAGGAGTAAATTGAAACAAAGGGAAGATAAAGTCCTTGTCTAGTTCATACAATTAGTGACTAATTAGAGCTAGCACCAAACTACATGTCTTCTAATTCTAAATCTAATTTTCTTCCATCTATGCCACATAGCTATAGTCCATAAAACGCAGGTTTGAAATTAACAGTCTAGGAAGTTAACTCTTGTTCCAAACAGTCATCCGTTTATTCAAATATTGTGTATTGTGAACCTACTGTGTGTCGGGCACAATGCTTGGCACAGGTAACAGAAAGACAAAAAAGCCAGTGATTACTGAGTTGGTATGTGGAGCGTTGTGGGGTGCAGGGAGACAATAAAATGGCAATAAAAATACAATGTAAGGAGTAGAATGATGAGCCGAGATAGTATTTCGTTTGGAAATACTACGTAGTGGATTGGCACAGTGTCTGCAACAATGGGCTCAAGGATAACAAAGATTGTGAGCATTGTACAGGACCAGGCAGTGTTTCGTTCTGTCGTATATAGGGTCGCTTTGAGTCGGAAGCGACTTGACGGCATCTAACACCACCACCACCACACAGGTGCACCTAATCCAGACCAAACAGGTCAGGGAAGGTTTTCTGGAGCAACGGATAGCTAAGCTAAACCTTAAAGGGTCAAATTCATTAAAATCACGTAGAAATGATCTAGGCTCAGAGGGAAAAAATGGACATTGTAGGCAATGAAGCAGCATACAAAACGGCTCAGAAAGTTAAAGGAACCTTGTATGTT
This sequence comes from Trichechus manatus latirostris, assembly GCF_000243295.1. Taxonomy (NCBI): domain Eukaryota; kingdom Metazoa; phylum Chordata; class Mammalia; order Sirenia; family Trichechidae; genus Trichechus; species Trichechus manatus. The sequence goes on from NW_004443986.1 coordinate 6,098,476, forward strand.
TGGAGAATAGCAAGGAGTTCAGCTTGGCTGACACTAAGGGGAAAGAAAGAGAAGCCTTCACCTAAGAATTCTTCTTTTGTAAAATAATTAAATAGGTTTATTGTAAACTTAAGAGAGACCTGCAATTAATCACAAAGGGAAAATGGGTTTAAAAAAGTAGGTGTGACAATAATATAAGGCCTGTAAGTACAGGGCCAGTCCCAGAAGGAAGGAAAATGAGACAGAGAAGCATGAAAATAGCTTGACCTTTGGTTGCTGGGAAGCAGATGAAGGTCTCTCTGTGGTCCCATCCGCACAAATCAAGTCAGCCAAGGTGCAAGTCACCTGAAGAAACAGTCATAAGTCACCATGTGCGTTTATTTTCCCTACCACAATCCAGAAGGAGGACCAAATCAATTCAGAATCCGTGGCTTTGCCTGCATGAGTGATAGCAGGTCGTTTTCAGCGGGCCAAGTCCGGCATTGTATTTATTCAGCGTTGAAACATAGTGAGGGAACGGGGAATTGGTTGACTTCCAGAATTATGAAATAAAACATTTGGCTATAAAATTAACCTAATGAACAAATGTCTTTTGAGGTTTATTGCAGTAGCTGCATTTTGCATCAAGTCTACTTTGGGATGTATAGGATTTTCATCTTATACTGCCTTCTATTTACCTCAGCCGATGAAAATCATTAATGTCAGAACACACATGATAGTGTGTATTATGAAATCCCCAATCCTTTCCCTGAACCCCAGTAGAAACTGATACCTCGATCACTATAAAGGAGATTTGCTTTCAACACTGGCTATCTCGCCAGGGAGGTAAAGTCTCCAACTTTTTAATTCCCCAAAACCAATATTAACACACATCCTGAGGTTTTTATTCACTTTAACGCTGTCAGTTTCCTTTGCCACCTGAGGTTGAAATTGGCTGCCCAACTAAACATAATTAGGTTGTATTCTCTTAGCTCCGGCTTTTATTACTATTTAATAAATGTCTGATAAAAATGGGATGGGCCCAACCATTCTGTCAAAATCTCCAAATTGGGAAGGAATACATCAAGTTATTATCAGTTTCTTTATTCTTTGTATTCCATTGTGAACTCTAAAGCATAATTCTAAAGCAAGATTTTAATAATGATCATTTTGTAATAGTAAAAGCAACTTATTGTTCTAGTAAAGCGGAAATAGCACTGCATTTAGGGTCAGAAAACCTTGTCTTTAGCCCTAGATATGGAATTAACTAGACTATATTGAGGAAGTTAAACCTTCCTGTTCTTCAAATTTTTCCCATGTAAAATAAGTTATAAGGATTAGGTGACCTCTATGATTCCTTCCTATGATTCTCTGAATGGTTAAATAAATGTAGTTCATACAAGGTTTTGAATAAAAGAGAGAAAACTAGAAATGAAGCATATCTTACCATGAAGCCACAGGGTCAAATCATTTTTGAATAGCCATCATAACTACCCTAATGACAATAGCCACAACCATCATGACCATGGCCTTTACCGAATGTCTACATGTTCAAGCCTCCATGCTAGACACTAAGATACATCAAATAAACTGAACAGATGTGGTCCTGGCTGGACTCCTAAGAGCACAATAGATAAAAAGAGAAAATGGTTTCCCACATGAAACCGCTCCCTCAAAGGAACCATGATTCAGGCTTTTTCTTCAGCATGATTCATAATGTGTAGTGTTCTGCTCACTTCCAGGTTAAGAAAGAATAACCAAGAACACAACTGACAAATTAAGTCAGTCAGTGCCACCTGCAGTTGGAACGTTGACATAAATTCTACTGCTTGTTATGGGAAAGTCTAATGGAAACTGTTCAGAGGAAAATCAATGAAGCCATCGAATGTTGGGCACTTGTTGTATGTAGTTTTCAGCCAGGGGGTATAGGATGAAATTCACTACGTTAAGACATTTATAGTCTAGGTAAGAATACAAGTGGTATGTCTAAAAATTGAAAATGATTTTAGAAATCAGTCACTTTTTTTTAACAGTTGAAGCTTACATAAATGTATTGATAAACAGAGGACCTCATAAGTGACATAAACAGAAAACAAAAAATGACTGCTAGGATCTTTCTAAAATTCACCTGGGTCTTGAATGAGAGAGGAATTAGAAAGCAAGGTTAAAATAGGGATAAAGCATCTTGAAAAAGAGTTTGTATTGTTGTTATTTGCTGTCAAGTCGATTCCAACACATGATGACCCAGGTGGGCAGAGTAGAACTGCTCCATGGAGTTTTCAAAGCTGTGACCTTTTGGGAAGCAGATAACCAGGCCTGTCTTCCAAGCTGCCTGGGTGGGTTCAAACCACCAACCTTTCTGCCAGTAGTCAAGCACTTAACCATTTACACCATCAGGGACTCCAATAAGTTTTAGTGCCTTATATTTACAAAGTACATCCGTACACTTGATTTCATTTTATCCTCATATTTCTGAAAGCAAGGAAGTTAAGAATTTATATTCCCATTTTACAGATGAATAAATCATCTAAGCAAAGTTAAATGATTTTTCTAAGTTCATACAATGGAAAGTGGCAGATTTGGGACTCGAACTCAAATCTTCTGTCTCACAAGCAAAGTTATAAAGGCAAGAATGAGAAGGTAAGCTTTTGGATGTTGAATGAAAAATCAGCAGATAGGCAAGTTTTTCCTAGGTGAGAAATAAGAAATTATTGTCAAATGTTGGGGTCAGTTATTAAGGGCTTTGCAACCTACGGAAGCTGAAAATATATCTAAGCAGAGAGGTGGTATGCTGGTAGGGATATTTGAGGAAGTTAATTCTAACATTAACTTACAGAAATAATTGAAAAACACTAGAGGCAGGGATGCCCATGTTTATGATATTGCCATCATTATTGTCTAAGGGGCCCACTACTGGACTAATAAGCAGCAATGAGAAATGAAAGGCAGAGACAAATGCTTGAGCCATTGACACTTAACTTCAATATGAATTTATTAAATACCTACCAAAATGATCCTTACATTTTGCATATCACAATAATCTATGGATGTAAGGAATAAGAAACTCTGGGGAAAGGACTTGGACCCCAGAGTTAATCCTGATAAACAGCCAAGGTTGAGAACACATGACCTATTTGGCATGCCAGGAAGTAGCAATAAAGTTTTGATGACTGATTGGACACAGCAACAAGATACAGAATCAAGATGATTTGAAAGGTTTAAGCCTGGGAGACCTAAACCTGGGAATATGAGAATATCTTTGTCATTATCAAAAATAGTCTACTGAGATTTCTCATTCTTTCTGTGTTAAATTTAAAATTCAGAAAAGCCTACCCACTGTAAAATACCTAGATTATAGAAAATTTATGATAAATAAACATTGGCCATCGAGTTGGTTCCAATTCATGGAGAACTGTGCTCCATAAGGTTTGCAATGGCTGATATTTTAGAAGTAGATCACCAGGCTTGTCTTCCTAGCCACTTCTAAGTGGACTGGAACCCCCAAAGTTTTGGTTAGCAGCCCAGTATTTTAACTGTTTGCATAAAGAGATGTTAGAAAATTTATGATAGACATACTCAAAAATGTATTGCTGAGCTTATAATAAAGTTAGGAAAATTTTAAAGGGCCAATAAAACAAATATGCATATGAATGATATTAAAAAGTATTCTGAATGTAAAAAACAAAATCAACACCCTTTCACAAAAAAAAAAACAAAAAACAAAACCCAAAAAAACCCTCAAAACTGAAATGCCCTTAGAGAAAATGCAAATATCAGGAACATACATTTTTGAGGATTCACAGCCATCCAGGTGAACAAGAGACAATGGCTGGGACCATGCAACGTAAGGAGGTGAACCAAAGTCTCAGGTATCAGTATAGGATCCTAGATGAAATAAAAGCCTCTGTGCAAAGCTGGGATCTGGTCTGATGGTAAACAGAGTTGACAAGGAATCCTCTAGTGTCAATTATGTCACTGGGTGAAAAAATACTAAAAATAATAGATTTCCCTGATAATTTTTAGGTGTAGGCCATATGCCAAAAAACAAACAAACAAACAAACAAAAAAAACAACCAACCCAAAACCTGTTGACATTGAGTCAACTCTGACTCATAGTGACCCTATAGGACAGAGTAGAACTGCCCCACAGGGTTTCCAAGGAGCGGCTGGTGAATTTGAACTGCTGACCTTTTGGTTAGCAGCCAAGCTCTTAACCACTGCACCATCAGGGCTCCTAGGCCGTATAACTGGAATTCAGATTTATACCACTTGTGCTATTAGGACTGCATTGTCCAATGTAATAGCCACTAATCACATCTGGCTATTGAGCACTTAAAATATGGCTAGTTGAATTCTGCTGTATGTGTAAAAGACATACCAAATTTTGAAGACTTTGTATGAATAAAAAGAATAGAAAGTATCTCAGTACTTTCTATATTGATTACATGTTGAATTAATAATATTTTGGATACACTGGCTAAAACAAAATATATTATTAAAATTAATTTCACCTGTTCTTTTTTAGTTCTTTTTAAAGTGTCTTCTAGAAAATTTTAAATTACATATGTGGTGTGCATTTGTGGCTTGCATTATATTTCTAGGAAATTCCCAATCAAGAAATGTAAATTAAAATGAACTCAGTTTGTTAGTGCCCCCTGGTCCCTGACTGAATCAATTTTTTTTTCTTTTTTAAGGAGGAAATGTCTAAAACCCAAGATTCACTGGATTTCCACATATTAAAGACAAGCAAATATTACTGCACCATAAAAATTATTGTATAGAGAGTTCCAGAAAAATGGTGCTCTATGCAGAAGCACCACACCGTCCCTCCATGGCACAGATCTGAAAAACTAAGCCGAACAGAGAAAACAACAGTCCTGAAACCCTAAAACATCAAATGAAGAGATAAAGAACTCAGCCAAGCACCAAATGGAGTGAGAAAACTGACAGAGAACAGAGAGCGAGGAGAGATTCATGCAGAGGTCCCCTACCAGCTAACGCAGTGCGGATCCTCCATCTTGGACTCCTATCGGAGACCAGCAAACAGGGGGTACGAGAAAGCAGCCTCACGGAGCGTCCAGTGGGAGACAAAACAACTGGTAATTTGCGATATATGCTTTCCCACCCCCCACCCTTCTTCACCCCAACTCGGCCTCCTCTGCTTCCCGCAGCCACAATCTCTTGACCGGGAAACACCGGCTGCTTAGATTCCACACACCCGAACGGGCGGCTCTCTGAGTGCCATTTGTTGGCTGCTGGTGTTGCTTTTTTCCGCTTCTTTTGATTTCTTCCCTGTCTCTTGCCACCTCCCCCTCCTTTTGCTCGAATACCTCGCTCCATGTGCCATCTTTGCTTCCTTCTGTGTAGAGCTCTGGTAAATTGTAATATACGCTTTTCCACTCTCTACCCTTCTTCACCCACACTCGGCCCCCTCTGCTTCCCGTGGACACAGTCTCTTGACCAGAAACACCAGCCCACACTAGCTGGCTCTCTGAGTGCCATTTGTTGGCTGCTAGTGTTGCTTTTTTTTTCTGCTTCTTTTGATTTCTTACTTGCCTCTCGCCACCTCCCCCTCCTTTTGCTTGAGAACCTGGCTCCGTGCGCCATCTTTGCTTCTTCTTGAGGGGCTGCAGAGTGCCAGTAATTTGTGATATATACTTTCCCACTCTCTACCCTACTTCACCCACACTCGGCCCCCTCTGCTTCCCGTGGAAACAGTCTCTTGTCCAGAAACACCAGCCTGCACTAGCTGGCTCTCTGAGTGCCATTTGTTGGCAGCTAATGTTGCTTTCTTTTTCTGCTTCTTTTGATTTCTTTATTACCTCTCGCCACCTCCCCCTCCTTTCGCTCGAGCACCTGGCTCTGTGCGCCATATTTGCTTCTTCCTGAGGGGCTGCGGAGCTCCATTCAAGTGTGGAGCTGCTTCCCGGGCTGGGCTACCGCGATGGGGGGATCCCGGGGCTTTTGTTCATTTGTTTGTTTTGAACTGTTTGTTTGTTTTCTTTTCCGTTTCTTGAATTGGGAGCCCTTTCTGGCCAGGCAGAGCTGCGTGTCAAGGAGACTCCCCTTCGGCTTCCACAGACGTGCATAGGGATCCCTGAGGGCATTTCTTTTCATGTTGCGGTTTTTTTTTTCTGTTTTTTGGGGGGCCTTTCTTGTTTTATATAAGTTTTTTTAATTTATTTTGTTTTCTTTTCCTTCTTTTACCCTTTTTATCTTTCTTCATTGCTCAGTTTCTCGTCTCTCTATATTTTCCTTCTCTTTCTGTTCCCTGAATACCTGGTGTTGTATACCTCTACGCCTACTAGCCAGGCTATACTGCAACACCTGAGAGTGACTTCCCCAGACCTCATAGCTGCACCGGTGGGATCCCTCAGAACTTTGCGGTTCTTTAACCTTTCTGATTTATATTTATTCATTCTTTTCTTTTCTTCCTCCTCCACTTTCTGTTTTTCTCCATTTCATAGTCTCTCATCTCTCCACTCCAACGGCAAGCTCCCCTAGCATTCTTTTTTGTTTGTTTGTATGTTTTTGGCTCCTGTTCCTCTCTCCTCTCTCCCATATCCAACTT